>NC_133423.1:16313500-16621875 GCF_049350105.2 Macaca mulatta
AAAACATAATATTATGGGTTGGATTCTGAAACAAAGAATATTTATGGGAAATCTGGTAAAGTCTAAATACCTATATACCTCTATAAAACAAAAACAAAATCTACATAAAACAAAAAAGTAAGAAACAAAAGAAACTGGGCAAACATCACATGTAAATTCATACAATAAAGATTCTGTAATATTAAAAATTATTTGGTATATACATACTTACTAGTGTAGAATAATGTTCATAACATATTGACATTTGGAAATAAAACCAAATTACATTAATGAATGTATATCTAGTGGTTAAAATATGTAGTTACAGTTTTGCCGTCTCGGATGTGCAGTGAGGTAAATCTACTTATTCAAATATACATTAAAAGCACAATGCCCCTATTCACTGTTGGCAAACAGATACATTTTGTCATTCATAGCAACTTAGTTCCATCTGACTGAAACTTGAGTTTCTTTGGGATAGGTATTCAGTTATCCTGAGAGTCATCACCTCCCATTCTCTCCTGAAGTGATCCCAGAAGGGCATAGGCATCTGGTCACCCTGGGGATGGTCATCAGGTCTGAGTGTTGTTTTCCATGCTAGTGGCCTTCTCTGGTTGTAACTCATTTCTTCTGCTCCCTTCTGGTTTTTAGTACTTATCCTGTGCTGAATATATCAGAGCTTCTAGTTCTATGGTACACATTTCTGTTCCCAATTTCTAGCTTATCTGGATATACACCCTCAACTTCGGGAACTTCTATGCTTCTCCAGAGATGCCCAGGGTAACTATTTACACATTCTTCCAAATTAATTATAGAAGAGAGACATGTGGGCTGGGCGCGGTAGCTCACGCCTGTAATCCCAACACTTTGGGAGGCCAAGGCAGGTGGACAACAAGGTCAGGAGTTCAAGATCAGCCTGACCAACATAGTGAAATCTGTTTCTACTAAAAAAACAAAAAAATTAGCTGGGCATGGTGGCGGACACCTGTAATCCCAGCTACTCACGAGGCTGAGGCAGGGGAATGGCTTAAACCTGGGAGGCAGAGGTTATAGTGAGCCAAGATAGCGCCACTGCACTCCAGCCTGGGTGACAGAGTGAGACTCCATCTCAAAAACAAAATGAAACAACAACAACAAAGAACAGAGACACGTAAGTGGCTTTTGCCAGGCATCTTTCAGCCGTTATTGCTCTACTGCTCAGGAATCACACTGGTAAAGGAGTTTCTCTATGAGGATTACATGCTCCCAGCCCTGTGGAGAGGAAGCGGAGGAAAACAAAATTCGATTCCATGATAATTAGCAGCATTCCGTTTAGAATGAAAAAAATACATATACAAAAAGAAATAACGAACAGTTATATAATCAAATGCACACAGAAATTACCACTGGAGGCTGGGTGCAGTGGCTCACACCTGTAATTCCAGCACTTTAGGAGGTCGAGGCGAGAGGATCACTTGCACCCAGAAGTTCAAGACTAATATGAGCAGCATAGTGAGGCACCGTTTCTACAAAAACTAAAAAAATTAGCTAGGCATGGTGATGTACTCCTGTAGTCCCAGCTACTCAAGAGGCTGAGCAGGAGGATGGTTTGAGCACGGAAGATCGAGGCTACAGTGAACCATGATCACACCACTGCACTCCAGCTTAGGTGACAGAGTGACAGCCTGTCTCAAAAAGACAAAAAAGGAAGAAAGAAAGGAAGAAAGGAAGAAAGGAAGGAAGGAAGGAAGGAAGGAAGGAAGGAAGGAAGGAAGGAAGGAAGGAAGGAAGGAAAAGAAAAGAAAAGAAAATTACCACTGGATAGCAAATATTACATCTAAATTCTAGTCTTGCATGTATATAGTTTCTACTTTTCTAAAATATAAAACAAAAGTCTAAATACTTATTTTTAATACTTTTCCATACAGAAGTACAATTCTTATGCCCCTCCCTTCAAAAATGAAGTTCTATTATTTTTAGAGAATGCTTTCATCCAGGACAGCTCAATGATCACTTCTGGAGCTGTGTTGCAAGATGTGTAATTGTTTTAGAATTGGTTGCTATGTGAAATAGGCTTATATGTTCTGACAGTGTGTTAATACAATAAAATAACTTTTTAGTAGCAAAAGAGTTACAATTTTTCATTGGTTATAAGTTTTTTTTTTCTTTTCCACTGCCATCTCTTTGTAGATAAAATGGAATTTCATAAGCTCTTGTTTTTCAACATCAGTTTCTAGGAGATTTTTTCATCAGGATGCGTTGTTCAAGGCTAAATACGGCTCAGAGAAAAATCCATCCAAAAAATCCTTAAAAAGATGTATTGTATTGTGCTTAATGGGAGATATTGTTACCGTAAAAATACATTGTAAGTTGTAACCTTGAATGTTTGTTTACTAGGACACTGGAAAGTAAATATAATAGCCTTATTTTCCAAAAGAGATAAGTTGCCTGTCCTCTGGTATCTATGCGATATTTTCTAAACAATTTTTTTCAGGAATTAAGTACTCTTTTTAGCATCAATAAAATATTTGTTATTTATTTTGTAGATAGATAGATAGATAGATAATATTATCCAGGTATAAGCTTCTGGCTTACATTACATTCTTCTGTCTCTTCCTCATCTTATAAGGACATCAGTTTTATTGTATTAGAGTCCCACCATTATGACCTCTAAACATAGTCACATCGGGCAGAGATTTAGGCTTCAATGTAGGAAGTTCAGCGTGGGACAGAGTTCAGTCTATAACAAGCAATAACAGTTCTATAAAGATTTTTATCCTAAAATGGGATTGAGCTCAAAGATTGTATGGGTTTGAGGTGAAGATTTGTTTTGTTTTTTGTTTGTTTGTTTATTTTAGATCAGGAGATGTACGTTCAGATGCTGATGGAAATAGTGAGATAATAGTGATGAGCTGATGGTAAAGGTGAGAGAATACTCCCCAAAGCAAGTCCTCTAGAGTTGCGGCCAGACATATGACAGAGAATGGGGAGGTGTCACTGTTTGGGTTCCCCAGAAAGCAGAGATTCAGATGGAGCTTAGAGCATAGGATGTGTACTAAGGAATACCTCCGGTGTCAACACCTGTGGAAGGGAAAGAACGGAAATAAGGCTGGACAGAGAGAGAATTTGAGCTCTGATGCATGCCCAGCAGCTGTGGAAAGAAGACTTTTATTAAAGGAACATCTGGGAGTCCACCACAGTCCATCCATGCCACCGTTTGGATTCAGTTGTCTATATACTTTCTGAAAAGAGCTCTTCCACAAATCTTCCTGGAGAAAACTTAAATAAGGAGGAGCTGTAGGACAAACTACAGCCCCACTAACACAGCTTGTGCCGGGCCACAACTGATTTCAGCACTGCCCACTTCCACTATCCATGAAAATATCTGTTTCCTTCCATTATCCCCTCTCCCCTAAGCCACTGTGTCTGTATTTGACTGGAATTGCTACATTTGTCCTTTTATTGTCAAAATGGGGCAAAGGGACATAGAGGTGTTTAAGTAGATCACATAACTCCAATCTTTCCTGACCACCTTAAAATAATCACCAACAATTACATTTTCTTTGGTGTCATATCCTCTTCTTGCTTGCATGCCTATATTAGGCAAATATGTTTATACTCATATTAAAGATGAGAAAACAGGTTCAGAGAAGCTAAGGTTGCAACTTGGAGATAGTGGATCTGAAGTATGAACCGCATGTTTCAGACCCTTAAAGATCAAAGATATCTAAATCCACTAACTTTAGAAAACAACATGTCTCATTCTTTTCATTTATAAAACGCAAATTGTTTCACAACAAATATAGCCGTGTGTTTATTCCAGGGAAATGGTTAAGTAACAAATTAGATTCAGTCTGTAACAAATTTTCTAAGTGTGTAATAGGATAGTTCAAATATTGATGAACCAAACCATTATGGCTTTCTATGATAATGAAGTTGTATTACTTTTGCATTCACAAAAAAAATTGTTAAACTACTGCTAATTGTATATAACAAACGTTCATTCAATAACGATTTTGAGTACTTAGTATGCAAAGGTGCTTTTCTAAGTACTTGGTATGACAAGATAGAAGAGATTTGGGGTTCGCCATCAAGGATGTAACAATTTGTGAGAAAGAACAGAATGAAATTTGTTTTAAAAAGTAAGAGAATAGCAAACGGGGTACGTACAACATTAAAACTAAGAACAATGAAGAAAGTACTTTAGATCAGTGGTTCCCAACCTTTTTGGCACCAAGGGGCTGTTTCGTGGAAGACAATTTTTCACCGCAGGGGTGGGGTTTCGGGTGAGGGAGGTGGTTTGGGGATGAAACTGTTTCATCTCAGATCATCAGATCATCAGGCATTAGACTCCAATAATGAGCGTGCAACCTAGATCCCTTGTATCGCAGTTCCCAATAGCTTGCGCTCCTATGAGAATCTGCTGCTGCTGCTGATGTGACAGGAGGCGGAGCTCAGGTATCAATGCTCCCTCCACCACTGGACGCCGCTCACCTCCCGCTGTGTAGCCCAGTTCCTAACTGGCCACGGACCAATACTAGTCTGCAGCTCCCTGGTTGAGGACCCCTCATTTCAATGATGACTGAGGTCAAGTTTCCTACATACATGAAAAGCAGGGAAAGCCCTACTCGCTCATCACTAGATTCTGAAAAAAAGGCTGTGAGAGAATACTACAAGCTTCTTGCAAATAGATCCAAATATTTGCAAGACCACACTAGAACAATAAATCTAGTTTCAAACATCAGGCACAAAACTACAACATTTATCTTTCATAAATGCATGGTACATAGTTTTCTTTAGCAAATATTTATTAGATGAGTTTTAAAAATATATGTATTTGTAATACATATACCATATTTTCAATCTGACAATCCCAGTGAGTACAGCTTATTGTTTTGAGCTCAGTTTGACAAGTCAAACAATGAAATGTTCAAGTCGTATTCCTATTTCCTTCTATTCAACTCTGGACAAATTAGCTAAGTTCTCTTTATTTGAAGTTATTTCTAATATATGTTTTGTAAGGTTTGGTGAGTAGTATGTTTATCCACATAAAAACCTTTGCAGTCACCAATATTTTGTAAATGCTTAATAGTCACCAACGACAGTTCAGAGCTGCCCCGATAGCAAGCATTCACCCTCTTCTAAAATTAACAAATAATATTTTCTTTGAGAGTATTATTATCTTTATTCATAGAACATGATAGTAAATTTCACAATATTAAAACAAAATAATTTCACAACATTTAGAATAGTATCTAATTTGATCTCTATAATAAAAAAATTTGGTAAAGCTCTTGTTCTATTCTATCACAACATAAAATATCCATGGGGAAGCAAATTATTATTCCTACATGCAGTCTCTATTTGCTAGTGCCATTTATAATACTCTAATGAAATGATTTTTGAAAGTACTTACTTAAAAGAAGACAATGTTGTGTGTTTCATTTTTTCAACTGTAAGTAAGCATTTAATAAAATACTTTCATGAATTCAATGGGAATATGTATAATTATGAGCAATTAGAGTTAAAATTAAACCCACAAATCAGGAAATTCAAAAGCTAATATCCAAAAACAATGTTAGTTTTGAAAGTGTCATAAAATAATACACATAATTTAAAAGATTAATATACTTTTAAATATTTTAAGCATATTAAATGAGATAGCAAATTATAACAGTAAAAAATATTTCTGAGCTATTTCAGAGACTGCCTAATTATTACATAACAGTTTAAATAAATATAGGATAGAAGCTATGATTTTTTTGATTCCTAAAAATCAGAAATATGTATTATTTTAACATCAGGACATCCAAAATGACTAATTGATTTTGTTTCTAATCAAAGGAAATAACTGATATGGGGGCAGAAAAAACTTAGAATCATATAGCTCAAATGGAGAGAATCACAGAAACCCAGAATGGTTTCATAAATTTAAATACAAATAAAATACTTTTATTTAGTTGTGGATAGATGGGTAGATGGTGTCAGGAGATTCATATTTCTAGTCTACTAGTTTTGAGACTGTGAAGTGATACTTATGTATTATTCTTCATCATATATCCATCATTTAATAGAAGCGTTTTAGAAAAATTTATATCCATCACCTTGTTATTTTTGTAGTTCAATATTTAAGTTTCTGTCTCCATCAAGCATCTAAAACTGCAAATGAAGTCTCTCATATGAATCTAAGTAAGCCAGAAAAAGCCATTTCTAGAACAATATCTAATTGTAAAGTCATGGTAGCCTAGCTTATGATTCTTGGCAAATAACATTTTGTCCTGAGATTTTACCATTTTTATAGAAAGTAAGGGATTAATTTGTCTATATACAATTTATTGTTAATTAAAATATAAATATTCATTTCATATTAGGCATCATATAAATGATTTTGCATATAGCACCATCTGTAATAATGAAAATGGACAAATTGGGAATAAAAGTTTATATTCTCATTTACATAGCATATATCTGCACAAAAAATTTGTATCACAAGTGTTTGTATTTTTTTAAAAAAATGTACAGAGGGGATTATGAATGTAGCAAATGTTTGCTATCATTTAAAAAAAAAAAGTCACCTGCAAACATGTAGAAAGTGTTAATGCCATTCCTTTTGCAGACTTTGCCAGAGTTTTCCTCCACTAGTTCTGGTAGTGGACAACTTTTATTTCTGTATACCAATTTTTACTGATATAGACGTTTTGCATTACTATATAAATTTTAGACTCTATTTGTCATTTTCTACTCTCTGTCTACAAAATCAAACAAACAAAAACCCAAAATAATAACAAACAAAACCCTACTAGCATTTTGAATGGAATTGCCTTGAGTCAATTGACCTATTTGGATAAAACTAAGATTTTACCAACACTGAGAGTTTCAATCCAAGGCTGTGAAATATGTTCGCATGTATTTAGGCACTCTTACTCATCTCAACAATATTGTGTAGTTTTTAATGTACAGCTCTTACATGTGCAATTTTAATTTAAATCTAACTAGGTCATGTTATTTTTAAGATATTATAAATGATGTTTTACAAATCATTCATTTTCCAACTCTTCATTCCTAATATATAGGAATATAGTTGACTTTTGTATACCTTGTATTTAGATGGAATTGTCCAACAACAACTGCACTGATACATATTCTATCCTACATGTACTTACCCTGACAGTCCTTCAAGAGATGGGGTATCTATTTTCTCCCTTTGAACCCGAGTGTATCTTTCAAAGTGTTTTAGCAATATTGACAACAGAATTCCACCAAAAAAAACAGGTTTTATGACTTCCAAGAATTATTTTTAAAAGACAATTTGACTATATTCCAATAGACTATCTCTATCTCAAGATTCTTGTGTTTGTACCCTGCACATCAGGTTGTGAAGAAACAAAGTTACCTGTAGATGTTCTGGCCAACAGCTTTGGACAGGTCTCCACCCAACAGGCAGCATCCTGTAAGAAAGAGAAAAGTCACTATATAATGACAAAAGAGTCAGTTCAGCAAGAGGGTATAAAAACTGTACATATAGATGTTCCCATCACTGGAGGACCCAAATATATAAAGGAAATTTTAATATATCTAAAGGGAGAAATACATTGCAATACAATAATAGTAGAAAATGTCACCACCCACTTCCAGTAACGGACAGATCATCCAGACAAAAGTCAACAAGGAAGCATTGGAAATGAACTACAGTCTATACCAAATGGACCTAATTGACATTTACAGACAATTTATCCAACTGCTACAGAATACACATTTTTTTTTTTTTTTTTTTTTTTTTTTTTTTGTTGAGACGGAGTCTCGCTCTGTCGCCCAGGCTGGAGTGCAGTGGCCGGATCTCAGCTCACTGCAAGCTCCGCCTCCCGGGTTCCCGCCATTCTCCTGCCTCAGCCTCCCGAGTAGCTGGGACTACAGGCGCACGCCACCTCGCCCGGCTAGTTTTTTTGTATTTTTTAGTAGAGACAGGGTTTCACTGTGTTAGCCAGGATGGTCTCGATCTCCTGACCTCGTGATCCGCCCGTCTCGGCCTCCCAAAGTGCTAGGATTACAGGCTTGAGCCACCGCGCCCGGCCAGAATACACATTTTTTTTTTCCACCAATACATGGAGCATTTTCAAGGAGAGACTATTGGTTAGGTCACAAAATAAGTTTCAACAAATTCAAAAGGGTCAAAATCATATCAAGTATCTTTTATTATTGCAATGTTATAAAACTAGATAATAAAAATAAGAAGAACTTGAAACTATACAGACACATGGAAATTAAACAACAAGTTCCTGAACAATTAATGGGTCAATGAAGAAATTAAGGTGGAAATGTAAAAATATATTATTAAGTGTTACAGCTCTTTTAGATTCTGTCTAGCAAATTTTCTGGTGAGAAACCCTCCAATATAAAAATAAATGAATAAATAATTTTGAAAATAAAAATACTTTAAAACAAATGAAAATGGAAATACAATGTACCAAAATATATGGCATATGGTAAAATCAGTAGTAAGAGGAAGGTTTACAGCTATAAACAACTACATCAACAAAGTAGAAAGATTTCGAATAAAAAACGTTGTGATGCACCTGAGAGAATCAGCAAAGCAAGAAGAACAAATCCACCCCAGAATTAGTAAAAAGAAAGAAATAACAATTTCAGATAAGAAATAAAGTGGGGAATAAGAAAAATACAGAAGATCAATGAAACAAAAGATTTTTTCTGAAAAGATAAACAATATTGGTAAACTTACCTACAATAACCAAGAAAAAAGATCCAAATAAATTTAATAAGAAACAGCAACAAAAAAGATACGACAACTGATACAACAGAAATGCAAAAAAAAAATTATAAACTATTATGAACAAATATACACCCCAAAATGGAAAAACCTAGCATGGGATAAATTACTAGACACAAAGAACCTGCCAAGATTGAACTATGAAGAAATAGAAAACCCGAACAGACTAATAATAAGTAATGAGATCAAAGCAGTAATACCCATCAAAGTAAAACCAGATGGCTTCACTGCTAAATTCTGTCAAGCATTGAAAGAATAACTAATACAATTCTACTCAAACTGTTACAAAATTTGAAAGGGAAGAAATTCTTCCAAACTCATCCTACGAGGCCAGAATTACCCTGATGCCAATAATACGCAAGGACACAACAAAAAGAGAAAACTACAGGCTAATATCCCTGATGAGCATAGATGTAAATATCTTTAACAAAATAGTAACAAACTGAATACAAAAACACGATAAAAAGATCATTTATCATGATCAAGTGGGATTCATCCCAGGCATGCAAGGATATTTCAACATAGGAAAATCAATAAATGTGGTATATCACATTAACAGAATGAAGGACAAAAATCATATAATCATCTCAGTAGGTGCTGAAAAAGTATTTGACAAAATTCAACATTCCTTTGTGATAAAAATTCTCAACAAAATGAGGAAGAAACATACCTCAAAACAATAAACACCATATATGACAAGCACACTGCCAACATCAATCATGCTAAACAGTGAAAAATTAAAGCCTTTCCTCTCAGATCCATAACAAGAAAATCATCTTCATTTTTATCACTTTTATTCAGCACAGTACTAGAAGTTCTAATCAGAGCATTTAGGCAACAGAAATAAAGGGCATCCAAATTGGAAAATAAATCGTTATTTTTTTTCACATATGACATGATACATTTAGAAAAACCTAAAGACTTCACTAAAATGCTATTATAACTTAAAGACAACTTCAGCAAAGTTACAGGCTGCAAAATGAGCATATAAAATTCAGTAGCACTTTATATACACCAACAGTGAACAATCTAGAAAAGAAATTAGGAAAGCAATCACAATACAATAGCTGCAAAAATGATGCCTATGAGTAAATTTAACCAAAGAAGTAAAAAATCTATATTTCTTTACAAGGAAAACTATAAACCAGTAAAGAAAGAAATTGAAGAGAACATAAACAAATGGAAATATATTCCAGCTCATGATTGGAAGAATTAATATTGTTGAAATGCTTAAACTACCCAAGTTATCTACAGATTCAATGCAATCTCTATCAAAATGCCAATGATATTCTTCACAGAAATAGAACAAACAATCCTAGACTTCATATAGAACCAAAAATACTCCAAATAGCCAAAGCAATCTTGAGCAAAAAGAAGAAAGCTGGAGACATCACACTACTTGACTTCAAAATATGCTGAAAAGTCATAGTAATCCAAATAGCATATTAATGGCATAAGAACAGACACATGGATTCGTGGAGCAGAATAGAGAACCTAAATAGAAACTCACACATTTACAGCCAATTCATTTTTGAGAATAGTGCCTAGAATATATACTGGGGAAAGGACAGTTTTTTAAATAAAAGGTGCTGAGAATATTGGATAATCATATACAAAAATCAAATTATGATGAACTAAAGACTCTAATGTGTGATGTGAAACAATGAAACTACTAAAAGAAAATATCAAGAAGACACTCAGGTCATTGGTCTGGCAAAGATTATTTGGGTTTGACTGAAAAACACAGACAACCAAAGCAAAATCAGACACATGGGATTAAATCAAGCTAAAAAGCTTCTAGACAGCTGAGGAAATTATTAACAAAGTAAAGTGACAACCAATGGAATAGGGAAAAACTTTTTTAAATGATCCATCCCAAAAGGGTTGAATAATCAGAATACATAAAGTACTCAAAGGACTCAATAGCAAAAAGAAGAAAACACCCACAAATAATTGAATTTAAAGATGAACAAAATACCTGGGTGATGAAATAATCTGTACAACAAACCCCCACGACACACGTTTACCTATGTAATAAATCTGCACATCCTGCACTTCTACCCTTGAAATTAAAATGAAAGTTAAAAATAAAAATGAACATAATATCCGAATAGACATTTCTCAAAAGAAGGCATATAAATGGCTTTTTTAATGAAAAAAAAAAAAAAAAAACCTCAGCATTGCTAATCACCAGGAAAATGTAAATCAAAACTACAATGAGTTATCCTTTCACCCCAGTTAAAATGGCTTTTACCTAAAAGACTGAAATAAACATGCTGACAAGGGTGTAGAGAAAGGGGAGCACTCATAAACTGTTCATGGCAATGTAAATTAGTACGGCCACCAAGGAAAACAGTACAGATGGTACTCAAAACAGTAAAAATAAAACTATTTCATGATTCAGCAATTTCACTGCGCTCTCTCTCTCTCTCTCTCTCTCTCTCTATATATATATATATATATATATATATATATATCTCCAAAAGAAAGGAAATCAGTGTATCACAGAGATATCTGTATTTCTGTTTATTCCAGCTATATTCACAACAGCCAAGATACAGTATCTACCTAAGTATCCATCAGTGGGTGAACAGATAAAGAAAATGTGGTAGATATCTGCAGCCATAAAAAAAATTGAAATCCTGCCATGTGCAGCAATATGGATGGGACTGGAAGTCATGTTAAATGAAATAAGCCAGGCACAGAAAGATAAATACCGTCTGTTCTCAATCATAAGTGAGCACTAAAAAGGTGGATCCCATGGAATTAGAGGGTAGTTCCAGAGGCTGGGAAGTGTAGTGGCCAGGGATAGACGAAAGGCTAGCTAGTGCATACACAAATACAGTTAGACAGAGGAAATAAAACCTAAGGTTTAATAGTACAGTAGGGTAACTTTAACAATAATTTGTTGTATAGGGCAAAATTTCTGGAAGAGAGGAATTGGAATGTTCCCTACATATAAAAGGCGAATCTCCCAATTGCCCTGGTTTAATCATTATATTATATGCATGTATCAATATCACATGTATCCCCCAAATATATAAAACTATTTTTAAAAACTATTTTAAAAAATCCACAATAGATTATCTTACACCTGTTAAAGTCACTTCTATCAAAAAAGACAAAAGATAAACGTTGGCAAGCATGGAGATAAAAGTGTTGTTGTTAATGTAAATTAGTGCAGCCATTAAGGAAACAGTATGGAGGTTCCATCAAAAATTAAAAATAGAACTACCATATGATCTAGCAATCCCACTACAGGGCATATATCTAAAGGAAATGAAATCAGTATCTTAAAGAGATATCTGCACATTCATGTTCATTGCAGCATTATTCACAATAACCAAGATATGAAAGCAATCTAAATGTCTACAGAGGGATAAAGAAAACATGACAGATACGTACAATAAAATGCTATGTAATCATAAAAAGGAAATATTTCTATTGTCACAACATGAATAAGCCTGGAAGGCATGTTAAGTTAGATAAGCCAGGTACAGAAGGACAAAGTTGAAAGGTACCTCCAGAAAATATCTATTCTCAAAATGAAAAAAAAAAGTCAAAATTGGAGGTCACAAAAATTAAGCGTGTGTGGGTTATTGTATTAAGACTGAATAACTTAACTTCCCAAATTTCCACAGGTACACTCACATTTCCTTTTAGGAACTTTGAAAAGTAACAAAATAAATGGAAGCAAAAAATATTGAGAAAGAGAATACTCAAAGGAAAAAATGTCAATTATTAACAGTACTGCGAAATTATTTTAAATTTTTTAATAAAGTAAAAGCATATAAGATTTATAAAATATGATACATAAAGCCTATGTACTATTCAGGAATATAGGCAAGAACAGGAATAGAAAAGGTGTCACTGATTTAGTAGGTACAAATAAAATATAACAACGTTGTTAATAATAGAAAGGTAAAACGTCTGAATGTTATCTTTATAGAGCTATAAGATTTAATTCCTCTCTTTATATCTCTGTATTATAAGAAATGCTTAATTGTATGTTTTTTCCTCCAGAAAGTTAAGAGACGTGTAACTCATATATTGGATAATTCAGATATTTCTACAAATCTGTCCATGGAATTTTCTGTAATTACTGTTTTATTTAATGTATAGGCATTCCCTTTTAAAAAATCCCTGAGTACATGAAAAGTAAAATATATTTGTAATGATAATATTTAAATACATAGAATGAATGCTGTATAAGATTCCACTTAAAATAAAATAAAAATTTTAATGAATAACTATTAAAAAGCAACTTTCTCTTGTCAGTCCTAAAACTTGGCAAATGAAGTTGATTTCTGGAGCATGTTTTCTGCGGCACCCAGGAACATCATTAGCAACAGCTACTATACCTGTTCTACCAGCAAGATGATAATCAAAGGCAAAGTTCTTCAACTGTGTTTCCTGCAGCTGCAGATTCTTCTCAGTTTTTCCAATCTCTTCTACATCACAGCAGTTCACTAATATTTCTAAAAAAAAAAAGAGTTTCCAATTGCTGAACAATATTGGGGAAAATCGTGTGAAAGATGTTTGTGATGATCAAAAAACATAATTTATGAAATGCTCAATTCAAAAGCACGTACAACATGCTTTTGTTTTTTTTATTTTACCTTCCAGCAGTTTAACTTATTATATAAGACATACGAACAAACAAGAGTCAGTTAAAAATGGAAAACAGAATCCAAGATAGGAAATTTCAGTAAGGAACACTGGTGAAGAGCAACACAGGGACATATTAGTAATACCACCGAGTAGAGCTTTTAAATGTTGAAAGAGAAGAAAAGAGGGCAGAGGAAATACAAGCCTGGTAACAAATAAGGAGGAACATAAAAATCAATGAGCCATTGATAATGGGTTAGATACAGCTCTCATTTTTTAAAGAGAAAAATGAAGAAAGGAAATTTGGGAAATCGAGCAATGATGACAGCCTAGTTAAAGTAGCTATTGATGAAACGGAGGTGAGAGAAGGCTGGTCACAGGGACTGGATAAACAGCTCACTCTACAGTTGGGGAGGAGTGTCTAATGAGGTGCCCTTAGGATGGATCATCATCCTATTCCCATTTAACATCATCCTTAATGACATGAAAGGAGTGAATAAATGCATCATTGAAGACTGGAGAGGCACTGAGCCCACAGTTGCTCTGAGATACATTGTAAATAGAAAACAACAAGAAAGCAAATGGATTTCATACAAACAAGTAGAAATATAAATCAAACTGAAATTATATTTTCAAAACTAATAAGGCATTCAAGAATACTAATGGAAGGAGAAGAAAAGGAAATAATCCTAAGTTGTTATTGGCATATGATTTGTTAACGAGCTATATACACGTTTCTTACCCTTAGAATCTTACATAAAGTAGGCCCCTTACAAACACTACACACAGATCAACTGGCGTCAGAATAATAATGCCTCTGCAGTCTGGCTCTCTAGACCAGAGAAACACAAGTCCAGTCATCAGTTCTATAGATCAGGAATCTTATACTTAGCTATTATTAAATAATGTAATGTATTAATCAAAGAGAATCACAGAGCTGTATGTTCTCTATCACTGTTTACAAAGGATGAGGAGAAAGAGAAATTGCCTAAGGAAGATTTTAAATATGCATCCAGAAATGGGGAAAATCAGGAGAAAGTGATAGCATAAAGTGAATGAATGGCTGAGTTTCAGGAAGGAAGTGGTAACCTGTGCCAAACAATACACACGGGTCAAATAAGATAATTGAGAAAAGCTGCTATTGAATTTGGCAATTAGGATGTCACCTCTGAAGACTGACAAATAGTGTTTGTGTAGTGGCTGGAGCAGCATCTGGATAGCTATGATTGATGAGTGTCTGGTTTTTAAGAAAATAGAGAAAATCTAAATGACTTTTCCAAGAAGGTGAGCCCTGATGAGAAAAAGTGAAATAGGGTGGTAACAGGAGAAAAACATAAAGGAGAAAAAATGATGTCGTAACATTGGAGATATTTGTTGAAAGTAAAGAGTTAGTAGGGTGAAAGGACTTCACTATTGAACTGCTGCTAATTTTTCATGACTCAGATCAGAAGCCACCTCTTTTTCACAGTTTTCTGACTGCTCTCTTGACTCCACTCCTAGATAAATTTAGTATTTCCCTTGTACTGTGCCTTGTCTGCACTCTCAAGATACCCCGCACTTCAATCGTATCACTTCCCATATTGTATTCTAATATTTTTTCTACGCCATTGAGTTTCTTTATAGCAAGCATCAGGACTGGACCTTTAGTTTCTACCACAGTAATCACGTCATGTTCAATTAATGAAGTTGTCATAATAAATGAATGAACTAATGCAGAGATAATAGGGTTTTCTTGATCACACCAAACTCTTAGCTAAAACTTTATCTCAAAGCAAAGATATGGATTCTGGTAAAAACCTATAACAAGAATCAAGCTAGCAAAGCAACAGGCATAAAGCCAGAAAAAAGAAAACAGAAAATACAAATCTGAGACTACAAAGGGGCCACAGTGATGAGTTAGCCTATAAAACAGCAGCAATCAAGGAAATAGATGATAGAATCTAGCTCACAAGATAAACTTGAAATGTTGAGTTTTCATACCCTTCTCACATCAAAACTCCCTAAATAATAATGTATTGCTCCATAGGCCAGTAACTAATATATTTCCATTTTTAGTCTAAAGAGCTAAAAAGAAACGTGCTTCTTTAAATATTGGTATAAGTTGAAAAAGAAGTATGGATTCATTGAGAACTTTTTTCCAGGGGGTTAAAAGAAGAGAGTTAGAGGAGAAGTCATAGAGAGAACATAAATGGGAGAAGCTTTTATTTAAAAAGACAAAGCTGGTGATGCTAGGAACAAAAAAAATCTCTAAAGTGGTGAAGATCAGGGTGTCTTAATAATGAAATTAAAGTTAGAGCCTGTGATCCTTTTTATTCTATCTCATGTTAAATCATCAGCCATAAGAATATTAAGATCTTTGCTAGCATGAGGATGCTTGGCAGACTGTATAGCCATTAACATGGCGTGCCGACGGCTCTAAAGGCATGTGCAGTATGGCTCTGAGTTCTTTTGTCTTTTATCATCCTCATGGTGCAGTACACATAATTTGAAAATTAATAGTGCCAAAGTACATATCAGCCATACCACCAAATGAGTGAAGGATCAAAATTACCCACAGTGAAGCACAAAGTGCATGCAATCCACTTACCAGAACTATAACAACAACAGCAACAACAACAAAATGAGGTCATAGTGTCAGATGCATTCAAATCAGAGTGACTCCATCTTGAATAGGGGTTAGGTAAAAAGGGGCTAAGGCTGCATTCCCAGGAAGCTAGGCATTCTTAGTCACAGGATGAGACTGGAGATCAACACAAAATACAGGTCACAAAGACCCTGCTAACGAAACAGGATGTGGTAAAGAGGCCAGCCGAAGGCCACCAAAACCAAGATGGTGATGAAGGTGACTCCTGGTCATCTTCACTGTTTATCATATGTTAATTATAATACATTAGCATGCTAAAAGACACTCCCACCAGCCCAAGGACAGTTTACAAAAGCCATGGCAACATCAGGAAGTTACCCTACACATTTTAAAAAGAGGAAGAACCCTCAGTTGGGGAAAATCCCTGCCCCTTTCCTAGGAAACTATTGAATAATCTACCCTTTGTTTAGCATATAATCAAGAGATAATTGTAAGTATACTCAGACAAGCAGCCTGTACTGCTGCTCTGTCTAGGTGGTAGCCATTCTTCAATTACTTTACTTTTTGAATAAACTTGCTTTCACTTTACTTTGTGGACTCAACCTGAATTTTTTCTTGTGTGAGATCCAAGAACCCATTCTTGGGGTCTGAATCAGGATTCCTTCATGGTAACAATAATGTTTGTTGTTATACAAAGAAGTTGAGGTTATAAATCATTGATATTGATAACTATGAATAAAGTTAAAATAATCTAACAAAACATTGGAAATATGTAGTTGAATATGAACAAGAACCTTGAAATTTTGGCTTTTAACTCCATTCAGTTAGTATTTGCGACAAGTTAGTTATCCTCTATGTTAGGGGAAACTCAAATAAAAATCTGTTCAGCTAGTTCAGAAATAAAGAATTCAGAAAAAAAAATTTATTTATTAAAATTATTACATCTTTGCAGTTCTACCAATGAATAAAATCCTTTTCCTTTCCCTGTAATATAACAAAAATAATATTAATTATTGCATTTTCATTAGCAATTAACTTTTAACCATAGCATGCTATTTGTTATATTTGCCCAAATTTCGGAATGTCATCCTGAAATTATTGAAACTTGCAAGATGAAACAATGTAATGAGGTTCTAGATACCAGGGAATGTTTTACAATGTGTTAGGATTCTACACAGGCCTTACTTCTAACAGAATACTTTTTCATGAGTTCACACACCACAGCACTTGAATGGGGTGGCACTTCATAAACCACCCGAAGGGAGGAGACTAGACCACAAGACCCCTTAAAGAACTTTCCAATTATGACTTTTGTTTTTATGATTTAAAAAATTGGAAATTTCCAGGTAGCTGAAAAACAATGGAGAAAAATAAAGAAAAAAAAATCTACACAAATGCAAGGCCATCAATATGATTTAAGACAGAGACTATCCAGAGTTTAAATCACAGTAAGTAAAAAAGAAAAATCACTTAAACCCAGCGCTTGTCTCTGCTGGCCAAACCCCAGTCCCACCTTGCTGCCTGGCAATGTCCTGAACAAAGGCCAACAAAAGGGAGAAGAGGAAAGGCAATGTAGGCCCAGCGGCAGGTCTAAAACCACTGCCAGAATGGGATACTAAATCCACCCCTAGTTTGCAAATGCAAAATCAAAACCAAATGTCCAGGTGAGACGAGAGGAGGCATTTAAAAGTTTTCATGATTTGAAGGGGCAATCTTCAAACTACTTGGTTCTTGCAGAATCTCAAAGCAGGCAGAAAGGAAGAAGAATTGAGTTTACAGCAAATGACTGCAACTCTGCAGCGTCCCTCACCACTGGCTCTCTGTCCATCTGACAGTTGTTTGTAAACTCCAGAAGGGAGAAAGGTGGCATTATAAACCTAGCTTGCCCCGTAGGACATGAATTTGCATCCTGAAGTAAATAAGAACATGGGAACGGCGGCAATGGAGTCTGCTGAATTCTTAGCTTGATGTGTGTGCACAGAAGCCTTGACCACACACTTTGTCCCCATGGCTAGCATCAGTGTGTTAAAAGATGTGAATCTGTTTATTCTCCCTTTATCTACTTTTTGTATAAATTCTTCACAGGGGGTTACTATGAGAAACTGTGACGGAGGAAGTTGTTATCGCTAATGGCTCTGAAGGTTGTTAACGTTAATGGATTAGAACTGGAGGCGTGTTAAACTCAGTGCTTTCAGGGAGCAGGGGAATTAAATAAAAGATTTTCTAGGCTCTGGCTGGAATTTTAGAGTTCAAATCACATTAATACCATTTGATCAAATCTACCGAAAGAACAATCCAAGCACAAATCCTGTCGTTGCCCTGGGCCCCCAGGACTCACTGGCAGGTTGACTCATCTGTGTTTAAATAGGTTTAGATTTGGGTAACTCTGATTAAAATTCAGATTGATGTTTTTAAATATCTTGAATACTATATATTTATTATACTTTCTTTGAAAAAATTAATGTAATTGTCAATTACAGGTCACTGCTTTATGACTTAAATATTTTCCCAGAACATGAAGATACTTATTAGGAAATAACTTACTGACTTAATCAAAAACTACAAAATTAAAATATTCTTCTTCGAAAAATAAATGTTAAAATCACATAATTATATGTAATCTATAGTCAAATGTTCAGGTCAGAAATCACACTAATCAGTTTTAAAGTTAAAATGTTAAAAATATAAAATAAAATAACTAAAAGCCTCTTCTTTAAACTTCGCCATTATCATCATCATTATCAACATTATCACCATATTAATCACTATCACCATCATCTTCAGAGGGGGAAGGAGAGGAGAAAATGATTTATATCAGCAATATTAGAAGTGCTGTAGGAGAGAAAAGTGACACCAAGTGTTGTGGAAACAAAAGTAGCAACTGCAGTAAAAATAAACACGCTGTTAGAAAAGGACATGAGATAAAACAGCAATATAACCCAGTGGTCATTTTAATTATTACTCAATGCAATGCCCTTCAAAAAAGCAGTGTGTGCATTTCATATAAGCAGTGTGCATATATAGAAGACTAATTTCTTCAGATGAGTTGTACATGAACTGGCACTCCTGTTGACAGAGAATCAGGTGAATTGGGACTTTGGAGTTCTCAGCTTCATCTATTTCCAAAGGAAAATAATATCATTCTACCAAAAAGATGCATGCACAGTACGTTCACCACAGAACTATTCACAATAGAAAAGACATGGAATCGACCCAGGCACCTATCAACAGTGGATTAGATAAAGAAAATGTAGTATTCATACATAGCAGAATATTATGTAGGCATAAAAAGAAGGAAGTCATGTTTTCTCTTTTTAATGCATTTAACATGACAAAGTAATGTCTTCTCACATCTTTATTATACTATTGCTCTCAGGGTTCTGTGTTTAATGAACAGATGTAGGCAGCATGCCTTATCTAGTAATCAAGTATGTTCCAGTCTGCTTTTCTACAGTATTCTTTACAATAATAGATTTTACCAAAATCTTTGCTTTATCATGTATCTTTTAAAATCTTGTATAAAAATCAACTATTTGTACTTACCAAGGACTTAGAAATTTTTTACATAAAAAGTAGAATAACATTCAGATCTGTGTTAAATAAAGGATGATCAAAAATTAATAACATTATCAGGGGTTTGAATCTTTAAATGTATATGTCACTTGCTGTATTTAAGACTATTATAAATAAGAAGATAAATTCATGTAATGATAGTATTTTTAGACAAAGTTGCACAAAAATCTTCAAATAATTATAACGTTAAATTATTGTATGTGTTTTCTATTGTGCCATGATAAATTGGCAGAAGGTTAGTGGCTTAAACAAAAACCACAAATTTATTATTTTAGAGTTATATGGGTCAGAAGTTCAAAACAGGTCTCAGTGGGCTAAGATCAAGATGTTGACAGTACTGTGCTCTTTTCTAGACTATCAAGTTATAAATCTGTTTCTTTGCCTCTTCCAACTTCTAGACAATTCCCACATTTCTTGGCTCGTGATACTTTCCTCCACCTTTAAAGTCAGTAACATGGAAACTCTCTCTCTCTCATGCTACGGTATTTCTGGCTCTCTACAGACATGAACGTTTCTCCACTTTCATAGACTCATATGATTAGATTCGGCCTATCAGACTTATCCAAGATAATATCCCCATCTCAAGGTCCTTAACCTTAATTCTGTCTGCAAAGTCCCTTTTGCCATGTAAGGTGTTAAGGCAAACTAAATATGGCCTGACTGTGCTTCTATATTTGAGTTCTTGTGGATAAGCTGTAATCCAGCTTAATAGACAAGATTGAAAACCTAACTTAGGAATATGTGTCTATAATATAGCTGAGTCTTGGCCAATCCCAGCAGTGATACTTCAACCATTCGTATATTACTGAGTGTTCAAACAGTGTTCAAATAAGGCATATGCTGAGCTCTAACCAATCCAGCCATTCTGTACCTAACTTCCAATTTCTGTTTGTCATGTCCCTATTTTTGTCTATAAATCTTCTTCTACCACTTAACTGTGCTGGTGTCTCTGTGAATCTGCTGTGATTCTGTGGTTGCCCAATTCGTGAATCATTAATTGTTCAATTAAACTCCTTTAAATGTAATTTGGCTGATGTTTTGCTTTTATCAAAGGTAACATATTCACAAAAGATTATGGCAGAGACATGTTTGGGGAGCATTTTTCTGCATATCACATCTTCACTGCCTAGAAAATTTCACTATCTATATGTGACGGTTAATATTAAATGTCAATTTTATTGGATTGAAGGATGCAAAGTATTATTCCTGGGTGCATCTGTGAGGGTGTTGCCAGAAAAGATTAAGATTTGAGTCAGTAAACTGGAAGAGGCAGACCCACTCTCAATGTGGGTGGGCACAATCTAATCAACTGCCAGTGCAGCTAGAATAAAGCGAGCAGAAGAAGGTGGAATAAGAGGATGTTCTGAGTCTTCTGGCCTTCATCTTTCTCCCATGCTGAGTACTTCCTGCTCTTGAACATTGGACCCCAAAATCTTCAGCTTTTGGACTGTTGAACTTACACCAGGGGTTTCCCAGGGGCTCTCGGGCCTTTGGCCACAGACTGAACGCTGCACTGTTGGCTTCCCTACTTTTGAGGTTTGGGGACTCAGACTGGCTTCCTGGTTCCGCAGCTTGCAGACAGCCTCTTGTGGGACTTCAGCTTGTGATCGTGTGACTCAATAGTCCTTAATAAACTCCCTTTTAATCATACATCTATCCTATTCTGTCCCTCTAGAGAATCTTGACTAAAACAGATTTTGATACCAGAAGTGGTTTGAGAGGAACAGAATTTTAAGGATGGAATTCTTTAGTTGGTCTGAGAGTTTCAAGAGTTGACTGCTTAATATTATTAGACCCCAAAATGATAAGGACTCTACTTCTAATAGTATGGAGAACATTGATAGCCCTTTGCATGAATTATTGAGAGAGCTATGCAAAATAAGTACATTTGATACTCCTGATTCACCGCTCATGAGAGGCAAGAAGTTTAGTGACTCTATAGATGACATCTTTGACCATATGTGGAGAACCATGGAACATAATGAAATTGGTTTGTTGCTTCTATGTTTGCTGCACAAAATGATGAAAGAAAATGATGAGCTCAGAGATTCTAACTCCCAGCTCCAGAGCACACACTGAGCTTCAAATCTTCTAAAAGATTGCCCTGGGTGAGAATCGGATCTCCTGTAGACAAAGTGCTGAAATTGTGGAAAATCAGACACAAGCTCTTATCATGCTGGTGGCTGACCTGCAACAAAAGTAAGCGCTCAGCCTCACCAGGTGTCTACTGTTAAAGTGAGGGTATTAATTGGAAAAAAATATGGGACTCTGCAACTTGGAATGCAGGATGTGTGGGAAGACCCCAATGAGGCTGAGGGCACTGAGTGCCAGAATACATAATTGACGTAGACATACATACCAGCAGGCAGATTCCCCACATTGGCTCCTTGATTGGTAAGGTGAGGGCTATTATGGTGGGAAAGGCCAAATGGAAGCCATTAGAGCTGCCTCTTCCTAGAAAAATAGTAAATCAAAAACAATATTGCATTCCCAGAGAGACTGCGGATATTAGTGCCACCATCAAGGACTTGAAAGATGCAGGGGTGGTGATCTCCATCACATCCCTGTTCAACTTTCCTATTTGGCCTGTGCAGAAGACAGTTGGATCTTTAATAATGACAGTGGATTATGGTAAGCTTAACTAAGTAGTTACTCCAATTGCAGTTGCTGTACTAGATGTGGTTTTATTGCTTGAACAAACTAACACATCTCCTGGTACTTCGTATTCAGCCATTGATTTGTCAAATGCCGTTTTCTCCATTCTTTTTTCTCCATTCCATAAGGCCCACCAAAAGCAATTTGCCTTCACCTGGCAAGGCTAGCAATATACTATCACTGCCCTACCTAGGGGGTATATCAACTCTCCAGCTTTGCGTCATAATGCTGTTCACAGAGATCTTGATTGCTTTTCCCTTCCACAAGATATTATATTGGTCCACTACATTGACAACATTATGCTGATGGGATCCATGAGAAAGCAGCAGCAAACACACTGGACTTATTGGTGAGACATTTGTGTGTCAGGTGATGGGAAATAAATTTAACTAAAATTCAGGGACCTTCTATGTCAGTAAAATTTCTAGGTGTCCAGTGGCATGGGGCCTGTCAAGATATTCCTTTTAAGGTGAAGGATAAGTTGCTGCACTGGGCCCCTCTTAAAACCAAGAAAGAAGCATAACTCCTACTGGGCCCATTTGGATTCTGAAGGCAACACATTCCTCATTTGGGTGTGTTATTCCAGCCAATTTAATAAGTGACCCAAAAGGCTACCAGTATTGAGTGGAGTCCAGAACAGGAGAAGGCTCTGCAACAGGTTCAGGATGCTGTGCAAGCTGTTCTGCCACTTGGGCCATATGATCCAGCAGATCCAATGGTGCTTGCAGTGTCAGAGGCAGGTATGGATGCTGTTTGGAGTCTTTGGCAGGCCCCCCATAGCTGAATCACAGCAGAGGCCTCTAGGATTTTGGAGCAAGGCCCTGCCATCTTCCACAGAAAGCTACTCTCCTTTTGAGAGACAGCTCTTGGACTGTTGCTGGTTGTATCAGTCCATTCTCATAGTGCTATAAGAAATACCCAATACTGGGTAATTTACAAAGAAAAAGAGGTTTAATGAACACAGTTCCACATGGCTAAGGAGGCCTCAAAGTCATGGCAGAAGGCAAAGGAAGAGCAAACATACATCTTACATGGCAGCAGGCAAGAGAGCATGTGCAGGGTAACTGCCTTTTATAGAACTATCCGATCTCTTGAGACTTATTCTCCATCATGAGAACAGCACGCGAAAAACCTTTCCCCATGAGACAATTACCTCCCACCAGGTCCTTCCCACAACACATGGGGATTATGGGAGCTACAATTCAAGGTGAGATTTGGGTGTGGACACAGAGTCAAACCATATCATTCTGCCCCTGACCTCTCCCAAATTTCATATACTTATATTTCAAAATCAATCATGCCTTTCCAACAGTTCCCCAAATTCTTAACTCATTGCATTATGAACTCAAAACTCCAAGTCCAAAGTCTCATCTGAGACAAGGCAAGTCACTTCTGCCTATGAGCCTGTAAAATCAAAAGCAAGTAAGTTACTTCCTAGATAAAATGTGAGTACAGACATTGGGTAAATACATCCATTCTTGGTGGGAAAAATTGGCCAAAACAAAGGGGATACCAGCCCCATGTAAGTTCAAAATCCAGTTGGGCAGTCAAATCTTAAAGCTCCAAAATAATCTCCTTTGACTCCAGGTCACATTGATGCAAGAGGTTAGTTCCTGTGGTCATGGGCAGCTCTGCTCCTGTGGCTTTTCAGGGTACAGCCCCCATCCTGGCTGCTTTCATGGGTTGGCATTGAGTGTCCACGGCTTTTTCAGGTGCATGGTTCAAGCTGTCAGTGGATCTATCATTCTGGAGTCTGGAGGACAGTGGCCCTCTTCTCACAGCTCTACAAGGTGGTGTCCCAATGGGGACTCCATGTGGAGGCTCCCGCCCCATATTTCCCTTCCACATTGCCCTAGCAGAGGTTATCCAGGAGGACTCCACCCCTGCAGCACACCTCTGCCTGGACATCCACACATTTCCACACATTTTTGTGAAATCTAGGCGGTGGTTTCCCAATCTGAATTCTTGACTTCTGTATACCTACAGGCCCAATACCAAGTGTAAGTCACCAAGGCTTTGGGTTTACACTCTCTGAAGCTATGGCCTGAGCTGTACATTGGCCCCTTTTAGCCATGGCTGGGATTCAGGGCACCAAGTCCTAAAACTGCACAATGCAGCAAGGCCCTGGGCCTGGCCCACGAAGCCAGTTTTCCCTTCTAGTCCTCCTGGCTTGTGATAGGATGGGCTGCTGTGAAGACCTCTGACATGCTCTGGAGTCATTTTCCCCATTGTCTTGGTGATTAACATTTGGTTCCTCATTACATATGTAAATTTTTGTAGCCAGCTTGAATTATTCCTCAGAAAATGGGTTTTACTTTTCTAGTGCATCATCGGGCTGCACATTTTCTGAACTTTTATGCTCTGCTTCCCTTTCAAACCTAAGCCATTCCAAATTGTATCCTTGTGAATGAATAAAACTGAATACTTTTAAGAGCACCCAAGTCATATCTTGAATACTTTGCTACTTAGAAATTTCTTTCACCTGATACCCTAAATCATCTCTCCCAAGTTCAAAGTTCCACAGATCTCTAGGGCAGGAAAAAAATGCCACCAGTCTTTTTGCTAAAGCATAGCAAGAATCACCTTTGCTCCAGTTTCCAGTAAGTTTCTCATTTCCATCTGAGATCACCTCAGCCAGGACTTTTTGGTCAAAACTGTTTAACAATTCTCAAGGAAGTTCCAAACTTTCCCACATCTTACTGTTTACTCCTGAGCCTTCCAAACTGTTCTAACCTCTACTTGTTACCCAGTTCCAAAGTCACTTCCACCTTTTCAGGTATCTTAATAGCAGTACCCCACTCTACTAGTACCAATTTCCTGTATTAGTCTATTCTCACACTGCTATAAGAAATACCCAAGACTAGGTAATTTATACAGAAAAAGAGGTTTAATGAACTCACAGTTCCACATGGCTGGGGCCTTCAAAATCATGGTAGAAGGCAAAGGAGTAACAAAGGCACATCTTACATAGTAGCAGGCAAGAGAGCATGCACAGGGAAACTACCCTTTATAAAACCATCAGATCTCATGAGAGTTATTCATTATCACAAGAACAGCATGGAAAAACCCATACCCATGATTTAATTACCTCCCACCAGGCACCTCCCATGGCATATAGGGATTATGGGAGCTACAATTCAAGATGAGATTTCAGTGGGGACACAGCCAAACCATGTCACTGGGCTTTGGTAGAAACTGAATATTTAATTGTGGGTCATCAAGTCACCATGTAACCTGAACTGCCTATCATGAACGGGGTGCTTTCTGACTCACCTAGCCATTAAGTTGAGCACGCACAACAGCATTCCATCATCAAATGGAAATGGTATATATGTGGTCCAGAAGGCAAAAGTAAGTTACATGATAAAGTGGATCAAATGCCCATGACCTCCACTCCTGCTCTTCTGCCTTCCCTCCCACAGCCTGCACCAATGACCTCATGGGGAGTTCTCTATAATTGACCGAGGAAGAGAAGACTAGGGCCTGGTTTACTGATGGTTCAGCACGATACCAAACCTGGTTTACAGGTGTTTATGCATGATACCAGATACGATGGCACCACCTAAAAGTGGACAGCTGCAGCACCACAGCCCCTTTCTAGGACATCCCTAAAGGACAGTAGCAAAGGTAAATCTTCCCAGTGGGCAGAACTTTGAGCAATGCACCAGGTTATGCACTTTCCTTGGAAGGAGAAATGGCCAGATGTGCAATTATATACTGATTCATGGGCTGTAGCTAATGGTTTGGCTGGATGATCAGGGACGTGGAAAAAGCATGATTGGAAAATTGGTGGCAAATAAATTTGGGGAAGAGGTATGTGGATAGACCTCTCTGAGAGGTCAAAAACTGTGAATACATTTGTATCCCATGTGAGTGCTTACCAAAGTGTGACCTCATCAGAGGAGGATTTTAATAATAAAGTGGATAGGATGACTCATTCTGTGGATACCACTAACCCTTTTTCCCCAGCCACCCCTGTCATTGGCCCGTTGGACAATGACAAAGTAGTCATGGTGGCAAGAATAGAGGTTATGCATGGGCTCAGCAACATGAACTCATCAAGGCTAACTCCACTCATCAAGGCTAACTTGGCTACAGCCACTGCTGAGGGCCCAATTTGCCAGCAGCAGAGACTAACACTGAGCCTCTGATATGGGAACATTCTTTAGAGTGATCAGCCAGCTACTTGATGGCAGGTCAATTATATTGGACCTCTTCCATCATGGAAAGAGCAGCAGTTTGTCTTCACAGGAATGGACACTTACTCTGGATATGGGTTTGCCTATTCTGTACGCAATACTTCTGCCAAGACTACCACCCATGAACTCACAGAATGGTTTATCTGTCATGGTATTCCACACAGCATTTCCTCTGACCAAGGCACTTACTTCACAGCTAAAGAAGTGTGGCAATGGGTTCATGCTCATGGAACTCACTGGTCTTACCATGTTTCCCATCATCATGAAGCAGCTGGATTGATAGAACTGTGGAATGGTCTTTTGAAGTCACAATTCTAATGCTAACTATGTGACAACATTTTGCAGGACTGGGGCAAAGTTCTCCAGAAATCTTTGTATACTCTGAATCAGCATCCAAAATATGGTACTCTTTCTCCCATAACCAGGATTCCCAGGCCCAGGAATCAAGTGATGGAAGTGGAAGTGGCACCATTCATCATCACCATCACCTCTAGTGACACACTAGCAAAATTCTTGCTTCATGTTCCCATGACATTATGTTCTGCTGGCTTAGAAGTCTTAGTTCCAGGGAGAGGAATGCTGCCACCAGGGGATACAACAATGATTCCGTTAAACTGGAAGTTAAGCTTACCATCTGGCCATTTTTGGCTTCTCCTACCTCTAAGTCAACAGGTTAGAAGAGAGTTACAGTATTTGCTGGGGTGATTTACCCAGACTACCAAGATGAAATCTGTGTACTACTCCATCATGGAGGTAAGGAAGAGTATACATGGAATACAAGAGATCCATTGTCTCTTAGTATTACCATGCCCTGTGATTAAGGTCAATGGGAAACTACAACAACCCAATCCAGGCAGGACTACAAATGGACCAGACTCTTCGGGAATGAAGGTTTGGGTCACTCCACCAGGTAAAAAACTACAACCTGCTGAGGTGCTTGCTGAAGGCAAAGGAAACACAGAATGTACTTCTACAGAAAGTAGAAGAAGGTAGTCATCAATACCAGCTTACAACAACATGACCAGTTGCAGAAACGAGGACTAATTGTCATGAGTATATCCTTCTTATTTTGTTAAGAACATGTTCGTGAATGTATACACTTGTACTAATAAAATATCTTCACTTTATTTCCTTTTTCCTTAATCATGTGACATAAGAATGACTGACTTCATGTCAGCATTTAAGTGTTGTTAACTTCATGAAACAGCATTTAAGTTAAGGATTAGTACACTTCTGGTTGTATGAAGGATAGTTGTATTATGTTAGGTGTAATTATGACCTTATTATTGTCTTTATTTGAATATTATATATGATTCTAGGAGATATGTATGGGTTCAAGTTGACAAGGGGTGGACTTGTCATGGTTAATACTGAGTGTCAACTAGATTGGATTGAAGGATGCAAAGTATTGATCCTGGGTGTGTCTGTGAGGGTACTGCCAAAAGAGATTAATATTTGAGTCAGTGGGTTGGGAAAGGCAGACTCACCCTCAGTCTGGGTGGGCAAAATCTAATCAACTGCCAATGTGGGTAGAATAAAGCAGGCAGAAGAACGTGGAAAGACTAAACTTGCTGAGGCTTCTGGCTTTCATCTTTCTCCCGTGCTGGGTACTTCCTGTCCTCAAACATTTGACTTGAGGTTCTTCATCTGTTGGACTCTTGGACTTACGCCAATGGTTTGCCAGGGGCTCTGGGCCTTTAGCAATAGATTGAACGCTGCACTATTGGCTTCCATACTTTTGAGGTTTTGGGACTCAGACTTGCTTCCTTGCTTCTCAGCTTGCAGACAGCCTATTGTGGAAGTTCACCTTCTGATTGTGTGAGTGAATACTCCTTAATAAACTCCTCTTCATATATACATCTATCCTATTAGTTCTGGCCCTTTAGAGAACCCTAATACACCATAATAAACCAGTCATCAAAAAATAAATAGCTGATGTTTTATTATAAATGAACACTTGAATCAAGCTTCTATCACTAACATAAGCCCATCCTAACTTTAAGCAAGAATTTTATTTAACATAGACATTAAGTTATAGAAATAACAAACAAGTATCAGTTTTCAATGTTAGGGTCCTGGAATCTAACTGCAAGCTACCTAAGCAGGGGCTCAATTCAAAACTGTCTTCCAGGTTTTCTGCCAATAGAAAAGCAGAGGGCTGGTTGGCACTTTATCTAGAATTGTCATATTCCCGAAAAGCATGGCCCCAAATTTTCTCTACTTTGTGTTGGAAGTTGGACCTATAGTAAAAGACATTTGTTAAAGAATTGTGCTCCTCCAAAATTCCTATATTGAGGCCCTAACCTTCAGTACCTCATAATGTGACTGTATTTGGAAACAGGATCTCAAAGGGGTAATTAAGGTAACATGAGGTCATGTGTGTGGGTCCTAATCCAAAATGACTGATGTCCTTAAAAGGAAAGGTGATGAGGACACAGGGAGATACTGAGGGAAGGCTGTGTGGAGACAAAGAGAAGATGACACTCTATGAGCGAAGCTTCAGAAGGAACCCTGCTGACACCTTGATCTTAAGCTTAGCCTCCAGAGCTGTGAGGAAATAGATTTTTTTCTGGGTCCTAAGCTACCCAGTTTATGATATTTAGCTATGGCAGCCCTTACAAACTAATACAACAGCCTTCAATGTAATAACAAATTCTAGCAGTGTGAAAATGAAAGTATTTTACACTAGTCCGTATCTCCTAATCTGTTCCACAAGCAGGAGAGTTGAACTGATTCCTTCTTTTATTGCTCCAAGTGTTCTAAGAAGTCTCCTGGGGAGGAAAAGGATGAAGAGCACATCCCAAGCAGCTCCGCAGCTGACTCTCAGGGACCACTCTGCCCCAGCACTGCCAGCACAAATGACTTCCCTTCCTCGAGGGATTTGAGAGAGTGCAAAGTTCCATTCAAGGCCACATGACCTCTTAGAAGCTCCTCCTGAGATTTCTGTTGCTTTCCTTTTCTAAATTGTTGCCTTGAGAATTGAGTGAGCATTTGCTTTGAAATTTTACTTTATATTTACTGCTTTTAAAAAGCTATTTGGCAGAGGAGAAGGGTTGGCAAAAAATGTTATCTTCAGCCTAGCTGGTATCAAGAAAAGACTGATGTGTCATAAAATCACAGTTTGTACAATTTTTTTTTTTTTTTATAAAGCTTCTTGGCAACTTCGTGATACAGCAAAAAAGTAAAAATGTAATCACTAGTCAAGAAGTATGAAGATTAAGTCATATTAGCTCACTTCATTGTTAAGGCCATAATTGTAAATATGCTTATAATGGAAAGAGCACCGGATGGTGAGATAGGAAACCAAGGTTGTCTTCTCAATTCTTCTGTAATTTACTACGAAATTTCAGCAAATAACTCAACTTTTCTTATTTTTAAGACACTCTTCTGTATAAAGGATGAACTGTAAGTAATCTTGACGCTTTCTTACTACTTTAAAAAGTGTATATTGCAATGTTGATACTTGTAATTAGTAACATTATTGAATATTAGATACATTATTCATCAAAGGACTCTCTCCTCCTTCTCTTTATCACATAGGGAGGGCAGGATTTACTTTGGCAAGTCCATTCCTTAGCAATAACATACCCCTTATCAGAAAGAAGGCTGCAGAGTGGGAAAAATTGCATGAAACTAAGGAGTGGCCTCTCTTTTGAGTGTAATTCCCAGGGCAGTGGCAATCAGTACATGATTCCACAAAGTCTTAACAATTCATTCACTGGTTTCTGCATGTACTTCACTCATTCATTCATTCACTCAAAAGACATTTATTGAACACTTAATGTCCACCCACTCCAATAATCAGTGCCCTGGTTGGAGACTGAAGGACTCAAATATATTATTTCAGACCATAAAAACTGACAGAATAGTCCAGCATGAGATAATAGAGGAATGATCAACTAGGTAACCATGTAGAGTAACTGGTAAAAAGGTTCACAGTGTTTCAGTAGGAAATTGAATATGTCAGTGGCTAGTATAAATGGGTTTGATCTTTAAATCGATTATGCCTAAAGGCTGCTTTGTTCAGAACTAGTCCTGAGCACTGGGATTAGACTGTAATTCTGGTGGAGGTGAAGCATCCTGCCTATGAGACGCAGAGGGTTGCAGAGGTCAGAACCAAACAAGGAGGATGATGTTGGAGAAGTAACAGTAGCCGAGGCCTAGCTTTCTTTCAAATAACAGCATCTGGTATAAAGGTTTGGGTGGTTTATACATAATTTAAGAAAGAAACAATCCTTGTCTTCAAATAAAGGTTTAACCACATCTGTGGGAGCAAAAGTAGAGGCCAATTCTCCCTGGTTAATTAGAGCTTCATGTGAAGAGTAGCATCTTTCCAGAGATGAACCTGAGTAGGTTTTGACAAGTGGAAATTAAAGGAAAGGGATGTCTTATGAAGAAAAATGTGTTGGGAGTGGGGCAGGGATAGTCACAGAAACTCAGAGTAAGCTTGCAGAAGCAGTTAATAGACTTATTTACTGAATATAATTCAAGAAAGGGCAGGAGTAATATTAGGTTGGGCTAGAAAAAAAGGCTTCAGGAAGGCTTTCAAGACATAAGTAGACTATATTTTTATCATCAAATTAAAGTTACAATGGTGGGCGATAATACTTAATACTAGAAAATACTAAAAAGTAACCAATAGGTGAAGAACTGAGAAGAGGCCACACAATTTTAAGTACTATGCCTCTTAAAATATATGTGTACATATTTTATTCTTTGGAAAATGGAAATATTTTAAACAGATTATGTAAAGTAATACAATTGGCCCTTCTTGTACATGGGTTCCTCATCCATGGATTCAACAAATTGTGCATCACAAATCTGTTTTTAAAATTGCATCCATCCTAAACATGTATAGATTTTCTTCTTGTTTGTATGTTCTAAACAATACACTACAATAGTTATTTACATGGAATTTATATTATATCATGTGTTACAAGTAATCTAGAAATACTTGAAAGTACTTGGGAGAATGTGCAAATATTATGCCATTTTCTTTCAGTAGCTTGAACATCTTCCAGTTTGGATATCCAAGGGGAGGCCCTGGAACAAATCGGGATACTGAAGGATGACTGTATTTTCATTAAAATTCCTATAATATTTGAAAAAATGTTATGATGAATTACAATATTTACTTTAGCTTTTGTGCATAATGACATTTGCATCTTCTATCCTCCTTGATTGATTTCTGTTGTGACTTTATCTAATCAGTATTGCTTCAGAATCTAGTTTCTGCCTATCTCTCCAGCTTAATGTAGCATTGCCTCTATCTCTGCTTCTAAAATTTATGTTGCAATAATTCAAATTTAGTAGTTTTTTCCCTTTCTTTTTTACTCCTCCATACTCCCTCCACCTAGAACAGACTGTCCAAATTCTTATTATCATATCAAGCTGAGTTCTCAACTACCTTGTATACTTTGATAAGTACATATGTCTTTGCCTTAAATAGCTAACAAATGAATATAGTACTAAACGAATATAGTACTTAAAAAGTGTTAATGTAAATCATTACAAGTATTTCTGTGACTTAGGGTTATTTTCTATTGTGTGGTTTTGTTTGTTTGTTTGTTTTCTTGAGATGCAGTCTTGCTCTGTCGCTGGCGCCCAGGCTGGAGTGCAATGGTGTGATCTCAGCTCACTGCAACATCTGCCTCCTGGGTTCAAGTGATTCTCCTGCCTCAGCCTCCTGAGTGGCTGGGTTACAGGCACACGCCACCACGCCCAGCTAATTTTTGTGTTTTTAGTAGAGACGGGGTTTCACCATGTTGTGCAGGCTGTTTCCAAACTCCTGACCTAGTAATCCGCCCACCTCGGCTTCCCGAAGTGCTGGAATTATAGGCATGAGCCATCGTGCCTGGCCTTCTATTGTGTTTTCTATATGTAATAGGTATCCAATAATAGGGTTAGAGTTTAACTGAATCACTCAAAATGTCTGATTGACTCAGAAAATTTCATCACACTATTTTTATGGTTTCTATGAAAAGAGTGCCTCCCTACCTAAAACAAAAGGAAAGATGTGCTGAATTCAATTCATGTGACAATTGATTTCATAGAATTATTTACAGTCATTTGACATGTGCCCAAGAATTATCTTCTTTGGGAGGTGAGTATGCAATTTTCTTTATCTTTTGAAATCTAACTAGAAACCATGATGAGAGTCAGCCCAGTGGCTTGTGGCACCTGTTCTACCTTCACCACAGACACCAGCCCCTGTTGTTAAAGTGTTAATAATACATACAAATACGTGCACAGCGTCACTTAACACTGCCTCTAAAGTAGACATTTCTTTTCACAAGAGACAATAATCAGCACATCAGCATGCAAACTCTGGACTTCTAGAATAACTCTGATTCAACATGGGAGACTTAGCAAAAATATTTGCATCAACAGTAGAAAAATAATACAATTCAATATGCAAATATAAAGATTGTTTTCTTTTTTATATTAGATATCTTTCTTGACTAGTATAATAATAAAAGACAATAATAAATTCCATTCAAATGTTAACCTGTCTTCTACCACCCCTCCTCTATAAGGTGTATATGCAAACACTGAGAGAGGGAGAGCTCAGTTTATGAATGAAAGATATAGTTTCATGAGCAAAAGACAAGCAACATTTTATTTTTTACCATTGCTTATCATTTGTTCTGAGACGTATTGTTGACAAGTTTCACTGCTATCTTAAGCAATTGATTCCTCATTTTCAGTGACAAAAAGAAGAAGATATTAATACACTCTCCAATATTAGGTAACAGAGGTAATAACAATAATAAATAAATAAATAAGCTAATATATTTGAAAAAAGAATCTTAATTCTGTTCCTAATTCCACCACAAATACTTGTAATTCCTCCACAAAGTAGGTGTGGGACCACAGACAAGTTATTTCTCTGACAGATTACTTATTTTAAAACGAAACAAGGATATTTCAATATTTTCCTTTGGTTCCAAAATCTTTTCTAGTCTCAAATTCATGAACATCGTTAATGATCACAATATTTACTCCTTTCCATATCAAACAATTTTTTGAGAGTGAAATCATCTGAAACAAATATGTTTGAGAAATTCTACTTCAATAACCTTCTCTCTGATCTTATATTCCTATCTGTCCAGGTTTCCTATAATGTAACTCACATCATTTCTACTCTTTGATTTAAAGAAATGCAAAGATTCTTGACTGTTTTATCTTCTTCTGATCTATCAACTCCTGCTGGCCTCTCTTCCTTCTCAGTCCCACATATACAACATGACTCATTGCATTTGTCCATTCACACTGCTATAAAGATATACCTGAAACTGGGTAATTTACAAAGAAAAGAGGTTTAATGCTTCTGTAATGCTTCTGTCTCATGCTTCTGTAAGCTGTACAGGAAGCATGGCGGGGGAAGCCTCAGGAAACTTACAATCATGGCAGAAGGGGAAGGGTAAGCAGGCACATCTTCACGTGGACAGAGAAGAAGAGAGTGAAGGGGAAGTTGCTACACACCTTTAAACAACTAGATCTCACGAGAACTCACTCACCATCATGAGAAGAGCAAAAGGGAAATTCGCCCCCATGATCCAGTCAAATCCCACCAGGGCCCTGCCTCCAAAATTGGGGTTTACAATTAGACATGAAATTTGGGCCGGGACACAAATTCAAACCATATCACTGATCATCTACTCCTTCCCCATCAGGTATCTCAGTTACCTTGTAATTTTTATTTTACTGCACTTTTCTGGCCAAACTGCAACTCAGAATTAAAGCCCACCTTACCATTTACACATGGGGATGGCTGTTGATTATCATAGAATATTATACCACTGTAAAGCTTGGTGCCCCAAGAAATCTGTGGCTTGATTCCAATTACTTGCTCTAGTACATCCTTTTCTTTCATCCTTCTTTATGAGTATTCCAAGAATACACAGATATCTTATGCTTAGTATTCAAAACCCCTGCCTACAATTATCAGCAACAACCTTACCTCCTTTAGCTTTTAAGAAATGGCCAGGGGCAGTGGCGTAATCCCAGCACTTGGGGAAGCCGAGGTGGGCAGATCACCTGAAGTCAGGAGTTCCAGACCAGCCTGGCCAACATGGCAAAACCCTATCTCTACTAAAAATAGAAAAAATAGCTGGGTGTGGTGGTGCCCACCTGTAATCCTAGCTACTTAGGAGGCTGAGGCAGGAGAATCACTTGAACCCAGGAAGTGGAGGTTGCAGTGAGCCGAGATCACCCCACTGCACTCCAGCCTGGAAAACAAAATGAGACTGTTAATTTACATAAACTAACCAGAACCTTTCCTACAAGCTAATCTACATCCACATCTACTTTCACGACTGTCCTGTCTTCCTGCCTTCTCTCTTACACCTTTTAACTCAGCTCTGTATCCCACTCCTCACTACTGCTTCCAGAACTACTCTTTCTACTGCACTTTCAGCATCCCCCTTTCTACTTCCTTTTATTTGCCTCTAAATGAACTCAAACCTCTTCTACCTACCTAATACCCTTCCAACTACTGCCCCATTTCCCGCTCCTACTTTCATCTGGTATCAAAGTGTTATTGTCATGTCCTTAACAGCTTTACCTCATATTCAATGTGCAGTATCCTGCGTTCTGCTGCTCTCTGTGCTCCTGAAACTCTGTGATAGCCATTGGTGGTCTCCTAATATTAAATCCAATAGTAATTTTCTTTTTAAATTGTCTTCCTCTTTATTGACCTTTGATTGGCATACAGAAAACTGTGTATGTTTATTTTACGCAACTTGATGACATTTTTGGTAAGTATACACCCATTAAATCATCATCACAATGTCATACACTTATCTCTCACCTCAAAAAATTTACTCCTGCCCCACTTGGGTTATTTGTGTTTCCCTGTTTTTGTTTTGTTTTATTTTTTTCCTTTTGTGGTAAAAGTACTTAATATAAGATCTACTCTCCTAACAAATTAAAAACAAACAAACAAAAAACAGAAAACAACAACACAGCATTGTTAACCATATACCTTGTGTTATACAGTAATCTCTGGAACTTATTTATTTTGCATGACTAAAGCTTTGTATCCTTTGATCAACACTTCCTGTTTTCCTCCTTTCCCCAGGCCCTGGGGGCCACCACTCCCTTTCCTACTTCTATGGGTTTGATTCTTAACAACTCCACATAGAAATGTGATCCTGCAGTCTTTGTCTTTCTGTTTCCGACTGAATTCATTTAGCATAATCTCATCAAAGTGCATCCATGATGCTGCAAATGATAGGATTTCCTTTTTTAAGGGTAAATAATATTTCTTTCCATGTATATACTAAATTTTCATTATTTTTCTATCTTGGATGTTGTGAATAATTCCTTAGTGAATGTGGGAGTATAGATATGTTTTGAGTTACTGATTTCATTTTTGGTGATATATGTATATATTAGGATGTGGGATTTCTGGATCATATGGTAATTCTATGTTTTGTTTTTTTAGGACACTCCACACTATTTTTCCTAATAGTTGTACCAATTAACATAACCACCAACAGTGTACAAAGTTCCCTCCCTCACAACACTTGTCTATATATATATAGACATCCATCCTAACATCTCTGTATATATAGCATCCATCCTGACAGCTGTGAGGTGATAACTCATTGTAGTTGTGATTTGCATTTTCCTGATGACTAGTGATGTTGATGACCTCTTCATGTATCTGTTGGTCATTTGTGTTTCTTCTTTGGAGAAATGTTTATAAAACTCCTTTGCCCATTTTAAAATCAGAGTTTTTGTTTTTCATTTGCTTTTGTTTTACTATTCAGTTGGAGTTTCTTATGTATTTTGGATTTCACTTATTCTACTGAGCTTTTCTAGTGCTATTGGGAATTTTGCTTCCTTTTTCATTCTTGACACTATCTAATCTCTCCCTTTACTTCTAATATGTACCACACTATGCACTACACTGTTAAATTCTTCCTCCTTCACCTCCCCCCCTCCTCCTTTTCTTCTTCCTTGCTTCCAACATTTTATTCTCTCTCTTAAATGAGTATCCTTTCAGTAAATGTTCTAAGTTCTTATTCTTAGAGTGTTTTTCTTTGTCTCATGATTGTTCTGTCTTTGTATGTTATCCTTGGCCATCTCATTTACTCCTGTGCATATTGAACACTCCCAAATTAATTTCTCTATCCCAGACCCCTATATCAAGCTTTATATTCAGACCAATATTTCTGGAGATATTTTTCTAGGTGTCTTCTTGGTGTCACATCAAAATTAAATCAATAAAATGTTAATTTTTTTTATTTTCCCCTTGCAACTGACTGCTCTAATATCTCTTTGTTAGATATACTTTCCTATTTTTTAAAGAGAGAGGAAATAAAGTTAAAAATCATTTTTTCCTAATTGTACCACTTAAATATGTTCTATTTGTCCGTTCCTCTCCATCACTACTAATCAATTCATTATAAGGTACCATCACCTCTCACCTTCATGGCTGTGTACATTCCTAATTGTTTTACCTGTCTCTGATTTTGTTCCTCTCAAAACTATCTTCCAAATAGTTGCTATAGAAAACTGAAATCTATGTGTAAATAATCTTTACCTCTATAATTATTACTGTTTGTTTACAGTTGTGTTTATATACCTGGAAAGGGAATGTTCAAGCTATAAAATCATGTTTTATTCATGTATTATAAACAGAGAACCATGCATGTAACTGATGAAACTGATAAAAATATGTTGATTGAAACAGAAAGCAATGTTATTTATCTTAAATGGATATTCTTTTTCTCTGATTTGAGAGGAAGATTATAGTTGCAATAAATTCAACTTATTGCATCCATTCAGTAAATATTTATTAAATATTGTCTTAGTTTGTTCAGGCTGCTAAAGCAAAATACCTTAGGCTGGGTCATTTATAAACAACAGAAATTTATTTCTCACAGTTCTAGAGGCTGGAAAGTCCAAGATCAAGCCACCAGCAGGTTCAATGTCTAATGAGGGCTTGCTCTATGCTTCAGATATGGTGCCTTATTGCTGTATCCTCACATGATAGAAGAGGCAATGTAGCTCCATTCAGCCTCTCTTAGAAGAGCATTAATTCCATTCATAAGAGCTTCTCCCCATGACCTACTCACTACCCAAAGGCCCCACCTCTCACTACTGTCACACTGGGTATTATGTTCCAATATATGACTTTGGGAAGAGTCACCAACATCCAGACCATAGCGAGTACCTACTTTACAGCAGACCCTGTTTATACAACAGTGAAGAACGTGATCCATGCATCTGTAGCTTAAATTCTTGATAGAAGATACAGATGAAAACTATTGCCATTAAGAAAACATGAGAAACCTGGAGTAGAAGAAATACAGTAAACAGTGATGACAATTTTATATACTGTAGACAGGGTAGCTTTCTTTGAAATTTGATTAAAAAATTAAGTTGATAGAGCAGGTCAAGCTAGGCAAATGTTTGAAAGCATGTTATCAAGGGAGAGAATAGAAAGTCCTAAGGCCCTGAGAATTGTGTATTCTGGTGAGTTTGAAGAAATTCGATGAGACCATTGGGGTTGGAGAAAATTCACTGAGTGATCGATGTGTGGACAAACTGGTAATGACATTTTAATCAATGTTATAGACACTTAAGACCATGGAGAGATTACAGACTGAAATTAGCAGTGAGGAACAAAGAGGACACTTATGAAAAGGTGGGCCCAGTGTGAAACAAAACAGCTTCCAACTGAGTGCCTGCAGAGGCAGTAGCATCATTAAGGGAGATTTAAGTTTCATTTAGAGTGAGTTGAAGGTAATTTTTAGAGAAGAGAGCATGAAGGTTTTATTTATGATGGACCATAAATTCCAGAGGGCTCACTAGAGAGGTTTTAGGAATTAAAGAGAACGGAAGAAAGGGACATAATAAAGGATATGCAATAATGTAGAGTGATTAACGTGTGTGCAGTGAGGGAAAACCGAGAATCCTGGGACTCCTTGTGGTGATTGACACAAACAGATAACGAGCTAATGAGATTAGTTCTGGCTGGTCTCAAAGTTGACAGTGGAAGCTAGGCTATGATTGTTTGAGAGCAGGTCCCATTTTGCCCTTGCTCAGACCATTATGGAGACATCAAATAGAGGGTCTATCCTTCCTCAATGTGTTGGTCTTACCCCTTTGGACTCCTGATGATGATATGTTTTTGTCTGATGATGACTTTCATACAGAAAATTATATTTATTCTGGCCGGGCGCGGTGGCTCAAGCCTGTAATCCCAGCACTTTGGGAGGCCGAGATGGGCGGATCACGAGGTCAGGAGATCGAGACCATCCTGGCTAACACGGTGAAACCCCGTCTCTACTAAGAAATACAAAAAATAGCCGGGCGAGGTGGCAGTGCCTGTAGTCCCAGCTACTCGGCAGGCTGAGGCCGGAGAATGGCGTGAACCCGGGAGGCGGAGCTTGCAGTGAGCTGAGATCCGGCCACTGCACTCCAGCCTGGGCTACAGAGCGAGACTCCGTCTCAAAAAAAAAAAAAAAAAAAAAAAAGAAAATTATATTTATTCTAAGTATAAATAGCGATAAAATATCCTTGTGTTCAGAATAAATTTTTTGAAAAGAAAGTTATATTTCAAAATGTGTAATTTTTTTCAGAAATATGAAATACTCTTTTTAAATTTGTTATTCTTGTATTGAGTTTTGCATTATTTCAATGGTATTTAGCCTTTCTGAAATATATATTCTCTGTTGTCAGCTAGAATTTCCACCTTTGATTTTTCTTTTCTTTAAGTTATAGTCTCCAAAGACAGAAGACCTCCATCGTTTACACATGTACAAGCAATATGACCAGGCCCCTCCAAGAAGAAGATGTCAAGATGATTAGATGTGCAGCATACTTTTGGGAGAAATGCCTGCAAAGTAAATGAGGGAGCCAGAGAAGGATGGGAAACTGTCAGCCTAATGTGCATATCTGACCCCTGTGAAGAAGAAGGAAAAGGAAGGTGTTAGACTGCAGTGTGATTCTAAGAGTTTGAGAAGATTAATTGCGGGGGGGAGGTCCCCACGCCAAAGTCTCCACCAGAGGAATCCTATTTCTTATAGGAAAGAGACTGCCTTAGCCCCTGTGCTGCACTTAGTCACTGGCTGGAAGCACTTAAGAGAATTCTCACTGTGGTGCAGATGCAGGGAAGGGTCTAGAGCACAGTGGCTGAAGCTGTTGGTCACTCATGCTCCCTGAAATAGGAAATCTCAGAGCCACATTGTCTCATCTGCCATAGTAATTACCATTCTTTTTCCTATAAGATCAGTTAAGTCTCATGTAATATGGTCAAGGGCATGAGATAATACTGCAAAGAAAAGTGCCGAGATAGAAGAGGGTGGTAAGCTGTGGGAATCCGGAAAGCAGCAAGAAGCCTTTAGGCAAAGATGGGAGTTATATACTAAATTGTGTAACCTAAAATACAGATGTTGAACTCCCAGAATGTGACTGCATTTGGAGATAAGTTTATCAACCCTTTTCCCATTTTCCCTGAGAATGCTCACCAGCAATGCTTCCGCAGCAGTGTTTACCTCAAGATAACTTTGCCACAAAATATCTTGCTGTTATTATTTTCACACCACTCTAGTATATCGACTTTGGAAACAGAAACATTATTCTGTTTATAGCATTCTGTTTTTAGTAGTGGTATTCCCATTTACAAATTATAGTAATTCTTGATCACTGAAAATGTCAAATCCTAGAAATCATGGCATTCCTATGCGTGATATTAACATCATTCTAGAACAGTTGTTGGCCAAAGATTCATTTGATGAATCTGATTTTTCTGAAATAGATGATTCTGATGATTCAGACAATTCTGAACCCAGGAGGCAGAGGTTGTAGTGAGTCAATATCATGCCATTGCACTCTGGCCTGGTGAGAGTGAGACTGTCTCAAAAAAAAAAAAAAAAAAAAAAGAAAAGGAAGAAGAAGAAGAAGGGATTGGGACACACAGAGTGACATCAGGATGGGCACACACAGAGGAAAGACCAGTAAGAAAGCAGGGAGAAGGCGTCCATCTGCACTCCAAGGAAAGAAGTCGTGGGAGAAACCAAAGATGTTGACACCTTGATATGGAACTTCCAGCTTCCAAAACTATGAGAAAGTAAATTTTACTTTCTTTTTCAGCTTCATAGTCTGTAACATATTGTTATGGCTGTGCTAGCAAACACAAAAATGGTCTTCTCTATAGCGGATGTTTCAAAAATTACAGCTGCCCAACAATGAGATGAAGAACCCACGGGACAACATGCCATTGTCACTAGAGCTGCTTGAATTTTCTTTTACTCGTTCACTTATTAGGGAATTTCTCTGAGAAAATGATATTTGAGTGAAGACCTAAAGACAGATAAGACTCTACCCATACAAAGATCATGATGTTCTAAGAAGAGGGAAACAAGAAAAGGCTTTGGGTGGACAAGAAACTCTGAATGAGTACCTGTCAGGGAGGTTGCAGGTGGAATTCCTACAGTACACAAGGTATTCACAAGACCCCTTAAGTTCACAACCACAGGAGAAACCATGAACGGCGTGATATTTGTGCCCCAAGGAACACCATTTGCTTAGAGACTTCTACAACGGGTGCACCCTGGAGTTGTAAAACATGGCTGTTCATTATATGTGACTAGATGATCATCAGAGACCTTTCCTGATTGTATTTTGTAGAGTTCAGTTAAAATGCAATGTGGCAGGATTACAATGGATTGTCAATTTAGATCACCCTCTCATTTAAAAATAAAGATGTGAAAGAATGCAATTTGTGGAATACCTGGAAGCTATGGGATGCACTATAACATATTTTGGAAATAATCTGATTCTTTCTAAATTTACTCAAGAAGTAATGTCATTAATCTTCTAAATTTATTAAAGCTGGTATACAAGATAATATACTTAAAAAGGTTTTTACACCTAATTTAATAACAGCAAAAGATATTTAGTTTTTTTCTTTTAATTATATAAGCTAATTAAGTCTAATTAAAGACAGTTTTTCTTCATATAACAAGCTGAGAATTATCAAAATTAACATGGCTTTTGTTAAGTTCAAAAGGTCAGAATAGCCAAAATAATAACTACAAATTTAGAAGTTAATTAATTCAGTATATTTATGTAAAAATGACTTGTGTCATTTCCCATTACATAGACCCTGAGAATAACCTCAATCTTACATATGAATTAATGTATAATAGTCATTCAGTCTAGATATGTATAACAGAAAACAAACAGACACACTTGGTCATCAGTGTCAGTCTATCACTTACATTGGCCAATTCTATTTTAAAGCCAAACCTATGTGGCAGCGTAACTGATTTACTATCATGCACAGATATCTCAGTGAGTAACTGACTGATCACATGAGTTATCATGCGGTTTTAACTTGAGAAAAAAGCGTACAGTCTTACTGCAAATTGGAAATTAAAGACATTTGGAAGTCAGTGATTCTGAAGATAGAGCAAAATAAACTGCTTAAAATGTTTAAAAGCACCATACTAAGATGTTCACACTTTTAAATTCTACTTTGATAATCCACTTCTTATGATGTTGGCATCAACACAATTTCAGAGAAAATGTTCTTTAGAAACATTAAAAAATATATCTTTGCGTAGCTTAGCTACACTTTTAGATTAGATTGTTTACACTTACTTCCCTTGAGCTACTTACAGTAGATTTAATTTAGCTAGGCACACTTCCTTGCTCGGGTATCCATGCAGCTTCCCTGAAGGCAGCATAATGCAGTGGTGATACATCCTCAAGCTATGGGATGCCCTGTAACATATTCTTGATCTAAGATCAAGTCTCTGCTTAGAGACTTTTAATAAAAACCTCCGTCTTTATTATCTGTGTGATTGTGGACCACTTAACTATTCTGTGTTTTATCACATCTGCAAAAGTTGAGTAGTAATAGAACTTTCTTTTAGGGGCTGTTATGAGGAATAAAGGAGTTGATGCATAGAAAGCATTTATAGCAGGGCTTGACTCGAATAAGTGTTTGTTACCAATTACCTATTCTTATTGTCTGAGCTACAGAAGACATCCCCAACAGAATTCAATGACAGGTGTGCTTGGAGGTTTGCAGTGTACTATAGGCCAGTCCAGGGAACCAGTCTCTGGTATCTGAAGCTAGCTCAGAGGATAATTTAGACCTCAGAAAACCATAAATCTTGTAGAGACTCAGACCTTCATTAGGAGTTTGGCCTCCTGGGGGTTGCGGGAAGATAGACAGGTGAGTTCTGTTGAGCCTTTTGAATCTTTTTACATCACCTTCAAACACCTGACACCTGGAGAACTCTGACTGATCCATTATCCTGCTACAGTATTTTTTCATAAAATAACCCACACTTTTATGATTATATTTTGCCAAAAACCTTTGAAACTTGCATTTAACCTTATAACAGAAAAAATGATTTTTTTATAACTGTTGTTATTCCTGAAGAAAAATATGTGTGAGAAATTTGGAAACATGAATAGGCATTTAAAAGCTGAAAATGAAATGGAAGGGAACCTAAACAAATCAAATCCAGTTAAAAGTATGGCTGGGTTATTGATATGCCAATGGTTTCAGACTATCTTGGAAGATCCCTAGGGTTTTCATGGAGCCTTCTTTGGGCCATTAAGGAGGAATGGACAAAAGCAATGCAAGGTCAGATCTTATCCCTCTTCCCAAGTGACTTTGCACTTGCATTACATATCAGGTCTCTACACACAGTATCATTTGAACATAGGCTCCCACTGCTAAAGTTAGAAAAACATTCCTTTGCCAAATAAGTTGCAGTCAGCTTAGGTACAAGACATATGGATAATAGGAGAGAGGAAATGGATATTATATAAACACCTTTTCCTCTTTTAGAAGAAAATATCACAGGATTGGTAAAGCTGAATTTTTTTCTGGAAAAAAAAACTTTATTTTAAATGAAAAAGTTTTTGCAAAGTCAGAATATTTCTTTCAAGTGGTTTTGTAATATGAAGTATCTCAAGGAGAATTATCAAAATTAATTTTATAAAAAGAAAATATTCTTTTAGTAAGAAATCAGTATGAATGTACATGAAAGTATCCATAGTTTTTTCTTCCCTTTGTTGTACTAATCACTTAACAACTGTATAGGCCTGGTATTCATCACAGCCTTTGCAGCGTTTGACTTTTGTGGTTAAGATTCTGTAAGGTTTTTCACTATAATAAAATCTCTGTTTGCGGATTTATAATTTCATTTCAAGTCCTCCCTACAGAATGACTGTTGGTAGACAAACTTTGCCTGAGAAATAGTTTCTTCATTCTAAATTCAAAGGAACGTAGCAAGCTGAGTTTTCACCAATGTGTGTATAGTTCCTCTCCTCATTTAATAGAATATTAGGTTTAGTTTTCATAATTCTTCACCTGATTTCATATTAAGGACTCTTTAGAGAATTTTAACTCAATAATGTAGCAAATCTAATTTGAAGTAATACTCAACCATCGTCAAAACAATGCAGAAAAGCTGAGCTTTTTGATACACTCAAACCTTAAGTTTCTAAGTAATTTACTGTAACCTTACATGCTTAGGGAATGAAGAAATTTCCTGAGACTAAGCCAGTTAAAGTTGCTTGGCATTTGTGCTATTTTTGGAGGTAATAAGGTATTCCCTACTTGTTCAGTGTAACAGACCCCATGTTTACACTCTGTTATCAAACCTGATGACAGACAGCATAGCACCAGCTGGCAATGTGACCTTTCTTTCCTTTAGGGACTCCATATAAAGCAGGCATTTTTTTTCACTCCATATTCCTGCACGTTCCTTTCTTTCACTCCTGGTCTTTGCTCTTGCACAGTTAGTGAGTTAAATGAGATTTTACAGATGAGACACTGTGAAGAGTAAATGAAAGGTATTTATATTACTAGATGTCTGCCTAAATAATTGCATTCCTCTCCTGATGCCTGAATTTTATTTATTAAGTTTAACAGCAGCAAAGTATGGTGAGAAGAATATAGGCTATGACAATAGGCATACTGAGAATCAAATCTGTGCCAAAACTCTATCAGCAATGATTTGACCTCTGAGCTTCAGTTCTCTCATCTGTAAAACTGAGCATTATACAACTCAATTCTTGTAAGTTGGATTCCTAGGTATTTTATTCTCTTTGAAGCAATTGTGAATGGGAGTTCACTCATGATTTAGCTCTCTGTTTGTCTATTATTGGTGCATAAGAATGCTTGTGATTTTTGAACATTGATTTTGTACCGAGACTTTGCTGAAGTTGCTTATCAGCTTAAGGAGATTTTGGGCTGAGACGATGGGGTTTTCAAAACCAGCCATCCCATTACTGGGTATATATCCAAAGGATTACAAATTATGCTGCTATAAAGACACATGCACACGTATGTTTATTGCGGCACTATTCACAATAGCAAAGACTTGGAACCAACCCAAATGTCCATCAATGACAGACTGGATTAAGAAAATGTGGAACATATACACCATGGAATACTATGTAGCCATAAAAAAGGATGAGTTCTTGTCCTTTGTAGGGACATGGATGCAGCCGGAAACCATCATTCTCAGCAAACTATCGCAAGAACAGAAAAAAAACAAACACTGTATGTTCTCACTCAGGTGGGAATTGAAAATGAGAACACCTGGACACAGGAAGGGGAACATCACACACCGGGGCCTGTCGTGAGGTGGAGGGATGGGGGAGGGACAGCATTAGGAGATATACCCAATGTAAATGATGAGTTCATGGGTGCAACACACCAACATGGCACATGTTTACATATATAACAAACCTGCACGTTGTGCACATGTACCCTAGAACTTAAAGTATAATAAGAATAAAATATTTTTAAAAACTCACTTCTGATTGTATTTTTATGAATTTACAAAGCGTTTGGCACCCAATAGGCACTCAATGAATTGTAGTAGTAGCAATAATTATAAGGTTTAATTTCTAAGAAAAATAAAATTGGTGAAGGCTCATATTTTTAGTAACTCTGTTGATACCTTGATGAAGACTTTAATTTTGATAACTGCAATACTTGCTAAGAAAGTTAATGTTCTAAACTACATCATTAGACACATGCCACTGCTGTGGGATGGAGAGTAGGCAGTAACCAGAGGTACCGGGAATACGGCCAAAAGAAACTTCTGGAGAGTTCACTCACTGGCAGGTACTCAGGGCTTTGTGTTACCTACACACTTTTCTGTCTCTTTGTGGATAATAATGCTGATTCCTGCATTCATCAGATTCCAGTCAGAGACAGAAAAAAATTAACTATAAATATGATTTTTAGTAATCCCAGGTTAAAAACAATTCTAATAAAAATGAAAATTCCTGGAAGGAAAAAAAAAAGCTGTTTATATTTATAAATAAAGTTTTAGGTTCTCTATTATAGCATTAAGCAGTAGAAGGATCCTATTTAGCATCAGAGATGCCTAGATTTAAATTTCAGCTCTGCAATTCTTACTTTCCTTCCTTTATTTGCACAATTACGTTGCAAGGAACTAACCTGACAAATATAAAAGTTGCCATGGTTTATGAAGGTAATTGACAACAGGATATTTCCTCAAATGTTGAATCTTAAAATCTAATCCTAGTTGTATGTACTCCTTGGATAAAGTATTTTCATATTTTACAACATCACTGTAGACATTACTTTTACCCACAGTACCCACTTTTACCCACGCTCAACCACACTTGTGGAAGAGCAGGGCAAGCTATTTCAGGACAGGCTTAGAGTCCATTACAAACAATATTAGCTGGAAAAAAAATTGAAATAAAAATTTCAATGTTGATTGATTCTTTCCCATAGCTTATAAACTTCAGAGTAATGTAGCACAAATATCTGTCTGCATCCTGCTTTTAAAACCCTTAGTGCTCAGTGGCTTGTCTACTCTCTCACCTGCCTAGACTAAGGCAAGTAGGTATCATCCTAATAGACAATAAGCCACCTTAGCTTTGCATCTCAGAGTGAATCAATGTAGGGGCAGAAATATTCCCGGGATATTTTGTTCTCTGACACAAATACACCCGTCATTCAAAAAATTGTGTTTATCATACACCAAACATTTTCAAGTTACAAAAGAGACAGTGAACTAAACAGTCATTAACATTACCTCTATAAATATTTCAGCCTAAAAAACTGTATCTTTATTTTTTACTGGTCGTTTGCATTACAGGCATCAGAAACTTACAAAAAAACAAACAAAAAAAAGCCAAAAGGTGATTAAAAATAGTTTCTTGCCCCTAGAATACATCAGTTTTTAGCAAAATGAAGAGAAATAAGTCAATAATTATAAATTGAATTTTTTAAATAGAAAGCATTATTCTATGTATGATTTTTAAAAAGGCATTATACTCTCTTATGTCTTTACCAGCAAAACATTTACAATCTAGCAATTACCCTTTTGTATGAAACGCCATTTTGAAAACTATTCCTTTATCTGGAATGAATGTAAACCATAATCTTAAAAGTGACACTACTCACATTCTACACCGTTAAAATTGTTTAAGAACAGCTTCATTATATGCTTGAAGAAATTTTTTTTTCTTACCATTAAGTCTTCTAATTTATTATAAATATTTAAAATATAAAAAACAAATTCAAAACATGGAATAACATAAAGAATAACTTTTAAACCCAAACACCTAGAGCTTTCATTATGTACTTTGTTCATATGCCCAACTTAATAAATTCTTCATACAGAAAAGTTTGTGAGGCTGAGGCAGGAGAATTGCGTGAACCCGGGAGGCGGAGCCTGCAGTGAGCTGAGATCCGGCCACTGCACTCCAGCCTGGGCGGCAGAGCGAGACTCCGTCTCAAAAAAAAAAAAAAAAAAAAAAAAAAAAAGAGCAAAAAAAGCCTATTTCATTAGTCAGACCCAATCATTCAGCATCTTTAGGAAATATCCAGAGACTGCATTGTTTTCTCCTATGCTGTACCAGAAAGCATTTTGTGGGTTATCAAACATAACTCCATGCTCTCAATCCAATCACTCCTTCATTCATATGTAACATCGGTGTCAACTGCAGTGTTGTTTCTGAGTAATAAACCATTCAATCATAATTAGTATGGAATTGTGGGAAGCAGAAATTGCTACTAATGGAAGTACAGTGAGTTCGCTTTGTTTCCAGTTGGTAGCAGTGGTTGTTGTGTATTTCTGGAAAGGAAGCAAGGGGACAGAAATAAAGTAGTTGCTCTATTTGTAAATTGAAAAGTCGAAGCACAGTGATACCCTTGATCAGAGTTGATAGTTTCAAAAAATAAGAGGAAAGCAAAGACAAAGATTGTTAGGAGAAGCTAAGTAACTATTCTTGATTTTTAAAATACTATAAAGCTAAATGTATAGTAATAATTTTAACATTATGAAGAAAACTTATTTTAAAGTAACAGTTACTGTTAAACTCCCTGTAAAACATAAAGCAAGCTCATTTAAAAAAAAGAACAATTAAAGGGATGCCTTCTTCTATTACTTAACAATATTACGTAAATATAGTTTAATCAGATAAAGGTACAGAAATCAAAGTTGCATGCTAGAAATGAGTAGATAAAATTATTTGCATATTCTGTGAGTATACATGAAATATCCCACAGAATCAGGTTAAACACTATTCAGATTCATTAAAAGTTATAGGAAATGAACAACATAAAATTAACATGAGTAAATGGATATAAGGAAATCCTAAACAGAACAAAGAGGGTTACTGGTTACTGACACCAGGTACTAGTCCTAGAGAAGGCACAGTATGTCAGTAATATATTTTTGTGTAATATTCAATATAATATCAATGTATATATGCCTGAATTATTATAAGAATGAAAAGAGATTGATGAATCTCAATCATAATGGGAAATTAAAATACCTATTCATTTCTGAATTTGACTGCTTAAATAGATATCATAATTTAACGTATAGGGGAGATGGTTTTAACAGTGGGCAATGGACATAGGAATAAAGGAATTCATTATTTTCTTTCAGAGGGGTTTTCTGGAACTCCTTGAATTTATATACAATATTTTGTGTGAATATTTTATATGCTTCTAGAGAAGATAATTTACCACCTAATGTAGTATGAGATTCAAAAAGTGTGAATGGCATAAAACATCTAAATATTGTAATAAAATATTTAAGATACACACACACACATTATATACATATATACCTATACACACATGTATACACACACATATGTATGCATGTTTGTATATTATATATATATACAACCTCTTTGACATGAAGAGAAGGTGAGGATGTGAAATGCTGTGTGTTATGTATAAAAATTAATAATGATAATTTACCATACACATACAGACAAACACACATATTGAACTTGACCAAAATTGATTTTTAACATAAAAAATTTTAAGGCCAAACCCTCTGACCACAAGTCAACAATAGTAAAATTTGCAAACAAAAGCATGACTTCTAAATCTAAACACATGATAAATTCAGTATTTTCTTTTGAAAATTCCTTTGTCAAAAATAAACCACAGACTAAGAAATTATGAAAGGAAGATTAATAAAATATATCTCAAAACTTATGCTACTGTTCTCAACTTAAAATTTAAATATTTAAAGGCCTCTGTTGCTGAAGATAAATGAAAACAATGCATTTAAATCAAGAATTAAGAAATTAAAAAAATAAAAGATATGGATAATGATAAGCAGAGACTAGAAAACAAAATAAAGAAATTACATTGATAAAATAAAGGAATAACTGTTGCTCAAATTGTTATTAACATAGTCAAAGCCCTAAAAATGTCTAAAAAAGGATGTATACAAGAGAAATTACTAAATACAACAAAGTCAAGAAATGCAATATATTCAACGATTTGGAGGAAACTTTTTTAAAAATAAAGGGAAAAATGTTATAAAACATTATACTAATAAATATCCACATGCTAAAAAACTTTTTAAAATATATGAAAATATAAATTACCATTATTTTCAAAGAAAATAAAAAATGAAAGAGAGCTATAACTGATCAATTATCAAACAACTGCTTTCAAAGGACCCTAACCAAGAATTCTACTTGATGAAAGTCCTGCCCTAAAGAAAAGTGATTCTGGTGCTATTATATTGTTACAGAATGACAACAAATATTGCCACAGATGTAATATTTTTATATTAAATAAAATACTAGCATATGCAATCCATATGACTAACATAGCATGACACCAAAGAGTTTATTAAAATTGCAGAGATTGCTTGAAATCAACAAACTGTTATCATCATTATGCTTTAAGATAACAAAGCTAAAGGTAGATGATTTATTTCAATAGATGCTAAAGATTAACAATAAAATTAATCACCCTTTAGTAAGATGTATTAATATACTAGAAAAATATATCTCTTTTCTTAACATGACAAAGAGTATTTCTCTAAAACAGAAAAAAAATGCCTTCTTAAGAAAATAATAAGACAGAGCTATCTGCAGTCACAGCAGTTAGTCAACAATCTTCTCTAAGCCCAACCAGTACACTGAATAAATAAATATTAGAAAGTAAAAATGATGATTATTTGCCAATGATACTTAATAAGGTAGTGGGTTATACACCAAAAATAAAATTAAAAATAAAAAGAAAGCCCTTTTCAAATGAAAGTGTTTACCATTTAAAAACACAATGAAAAGTAAAATACACATTGGTAAATGCATGTACGTATACTACTTTAAGAAAATGTAAAGCAAAAAATGAAAAATAGATGAGTAGAGAGTACAACATCTCCCTGGAGAACATAAAAGACTATAGTTAACAATAACATATAGTTTCAAATAGTTAGAACCAGAAAGAAATGATGTTTGAGAGGATGAATTTGCCAATTACCCTGATCGGAGTACTACAGGTTGTATGTATCACAACATCACTATGTACTCCAAAAATATGCACTATAATTATATGTTAATTGTAAAACTTTTAAAAACAAAAGAAGTTCAGTAAGTAAAGACATACATCATGATTCTGGGAAGAAAGATTCAGTTTACCCCAAACTGTAAAAATCAATGAAATCTTCTTTCAACATAGTGGGTTTTTAAAAATCAAAATAATAAAGCAACATTTTAGAAATCAAAATAATAAAACAAAGTAATAATTCCTAAGATAATCAAGAAGAGGGCCAGGCACGGTGGCACACACTTCTAATCTCAGAACTTTGGGAGGCCGAGGCGAGTGGATCACTTGACGTCAGGAGTTCAAGACCAGCCTGGCCAACATGGTGAAACCCAGTCTTTACTAACAATAGAAAAATTATCCTGGCATGGTGGCATGTGCCTGTAGTTCCAGCTACTCAGGAGGCTGAAGCACAAGACTTGCTTGAATGTAGGAGGCCTCCAGAGGTTGCAGTGAGCTAAGATTGTGCCACTGTACTCCAGCCTGGGCGACAAAGCAAGACTCCATCTCAAAAAAAAGAAAAAAAAAAGAGAAAAGCAGCGGAGGCCAGGCTTGCCCCACATCTTAGGATATAAAACCAGCACAAAAATGGCAAATGTGTCAAAAGTAGCTTCAATCAGATATGTAAAGTATTTCTAATTGTTCTGCAGCAATTTAGCTACAACGTATTTGTTAAGAAAAATATCGAATTATATAAACTCTCCTCACAAATAATCTGATGGTCTAATTATGATCATTATGACCAAAGTAATACTCACACTACCAGTTGACTACTCTAGTCATTAACACGTAGTCTCAGTGCTAAAATGGTTAAAATAAATTAAAATTTAAAAAGGAAAAGATGCTGGTGAGTTTGTGGAGAAAAGGGAACCATTACACACTCTCGGTGGGATTATAAATTGGTTCAGCCATTATAAAAATAGCTTGGAACTTTGTAAAACTGAAAATAGACCAATCATAGGTTTCAGCAATTCTACTTCCTGATATATATCCAAAAGTAATAAAACCAGGAAATTGAAAAGATATCTGCACTCTCACAGTTATTGCAACACTATTCAAATAGCCAAGACATGGAAGCAACCTAAATGTGTGCCAAAGGATGAATGGATTTTTAATATGTGTATACATATGACAGAATATTACTCAGTCTTAAAAAGTAGGGACTCCTGCCATTTGAAACAATATGAATGTACCTGGAGCACATTTTGCTAAGTGAAATAAACCAGACACAGAAGGACAAATCCTACATAATACCAATCATATGGTAAATATAGTCAAACTCATAAAATTATAGAGGTGATGGATAGGCTTATGGCATAAATTGAAGTAATGATTTCACAGGTATGTTTTTCTCCAAACTTGCCAAATTATATACATATAATATATACAAGTTTTTGTATCTCAAAACATTACATAAAAATTTTAAATTTCATACATTATTTTAAGATTAGAAGCAGTATCTGTCAAAAAGATTATGCATTAATATCTTCATTGGTCATCATTTTGTAATTTTACAATTTTGAGTGATTTTTGTCTGCAATGCTCTGCTTCTGAATTATAAAAACATCTATTTATTATAATTATATGAAGATTAAAAACAATTCCTTTTGTAAAAATGTTTAAACAGTGCATAAATTATACTGAAAAAAATATTAGAATAAAAATGGAAAAATTTATGGACTTGAATTTATACCAAATAGAAAATGATAAGGCAAATATAAAAATGGAAAAAAATTGTAAGTACAGTGAAAATAGTTAATGTCTTTAAAATGCAGAAACACAATATACATATGAAAATTTCTCCATTGCCACTAAAATGAAAGAAATGCAATTCAAGCCATGTCATTCCTCTCCTTGAAACCTTCTGTGTCGTTCTCTTTTTTCAATAAAAATTGAAGTCCTCATGTATTAGGCCATTCTTGCACTGCTATGAAGAAATGCCTGAGACTGAGTACTTTCCAAGGAAAAGAGATGTAGTTGGCTCATGGTTCCACAAACTGTACAGAAAGCATAGCTGGGAGGCCTCAAGAGACTTACAATCACGGCAGAAGGCAAAGGGGGGAGGCAGGCACATCTTACATGGCTGGAGCAGGGATGGGTGGCCGGGAGTGCCACACACTTTTAAATGGCCAGATCTCATGAGAACTCTATCATGGAAACAACACTTGAGGATGGTGCTACACCATTAGAAAATGCCCCTATGATCCAATTACCTCCCATAAGACCCCACTTCCAATACTTGGATTACAATTCAACATGAGTTATGGGTGGGAACACAGATACACAGATCCTATGAGCCTGTAAAATCAAAAACAAGTTAATGACTTTCAAAAGATGATAGAGGTATAGGTATTGAGTAAATACTCCTATTCTAAAAGGGAGCAACTGGCCAAAAGAAAGGGGCTACAGGCCCCATGCAAGTCCAAAACATAGTAGGGCAGTGGTTAAATTTTAAAGCTCCAAAATAACCTCCTTTGACGTCATGTCTCACATCCAGGGCACACTGATGCAAGGGATGAGCTCCAAAAGCCTTCAGAAGCTCTACCCTATGGCTTTGCAGGGGTCAGCCCCCATAGCTGCTCTCATGCACTGGCATTGAGTGCCATGGCTCTTCCAGGTGCAGTGTCCAGGTTGCTGGTGGATCTAACCTTCTGGAAATTGTAGTACAGTGGCCCTCTTCTCACAGCAACACTAGCAAGTGCCCCAGTGGGGACTCTGTGTGGGGACTCCAACCTCACACTTCCCCTCTGCACTGTCCCAGTCCAGGTTCTCCATGAGGGTTCCTGCCCTGCAGCAAGCTTCTGCCTGGATATCCAGGCTTTTCCATAAATCATCTAAAATCTAGGCAGAGGCTCCAAAGCCACAACTCTTACACTCTGTACACACACAGGCTTAAAAGCATGTCAAAAGCACCAAGGTTTATGGTTTTCACCCTCTAAAGTAGCCACCCAAGCTATACCTGGGGCCCTTTTAGCCATGAGGGGAAGCTGGAGCAACTGGAACATGGAAAGCAGTGACCTGAGGCTGTACAAGGCAGCAAGGCCCTGGTCCTTGCCCACAAAACCATTCTTCCCTATTAGGCCTCTGGGCCTGTGATGGGAGGGTCTGCCATAGAGATCTCTGAAATGCCTTTGAGGCCTCCCCGTTCTGGGTTATCAGCATTAGTCTTCCTTTTAGTATGCTAATTTCTGCAACCTTCTTTAATCCTTCCCCTGAAAATGCACTTTTTTTTTTTTCCTATCACATGGCCAGACCACAAATTTTTCAAACTTTTACACTCTGTTTCCCTTTGAAATATAAATTCCAATGTCAGGTAATTTCTTTGTTCATGCATATGAGAATAGCATTTTAGAAGCAACCAATCTACTTCTTTAACATTTTGCTGCTTAGAAATTTTTTCTGCCAGATACCCTAAAACATCACTCTCAAGTTCAAATTTCCATGGATCCCTAAAGCAGTGGCACAGTGCAGCCTACCACTTTGATAATGCATAACAAAAATGACCTTTGCTACGGTTCCCAATAAGTTTCTCATTTCCATCTAAGACCTCTTCAGCCTAGACTTCACTGTCCATACATGTTCCAAATTTTCCCTCATTTTCCTGTATGCTTCTGAGCCCTCCACATTCTTCCAACTTCTGCTCATTACCCAATTCCAAAGGCACTTTCACATTTTCAGGTATCTTTGTAGCATTGTCCAACTTCTCAATACCAATTTTCTGTGTTAGTCTATTCTTGCACTCATATAAAGAAAAGAGGTTTAGTTGGCTCATGGTTCTGCAGGCTATACAGCCTTCTGCTTCTGGGGACATCTAAGAAAACTTACAATTATGGTAGAAAGAGAATGAGAAGCAGGTATGTCTTACATGACCAGAGCAGGAGGAAGAAAGAAACTGGGAAGGTGCCACACACTTTTAAACCACCAGATCTCCTGAGAACTATATCGCAAGAACCACTGTACAGAGACGGTGCTAAACAATTATAAACCACCCCCATGATCCAATCACGTCCCATCAGGCCCAACCTCCAACACTCAGGATTACAATTTAATGTGAGATTTGTGTGGGGACACAGATCCAAACCATATCACCTTGTCAGAGCCTATAGGGCCTTAGGTGATTTTCAGGAGCTCCCATCCAACCACACCACCTCCCTTGCCCAATGTGATGCCGTCCCCTCACTAATACTGCTCTAATTGCAGATGCCTTCTCTTCCACTCAATTTTCAAGCATTTCACATCTCTATTTGCACTTGCGGTTTATTCTGCCTGGAGAGAACAAACCCCAAATACCTGCATTCATACCTTCTTTACCTCATTCTCATTTTGGTCATTTTTCATGTGTTACATAATCAAAGACTCTTTCTCTGATCAATCTATATAAAATAGCATGCCCCCTCTTTACTTTTCTCTTAACTTGGTGGGTTGTGTAATATTCTTAACCCACTGATTACATGTGCTGTATTATTATACGTATGTGTGTAGATATATGCATGCATACATATACTATATATATAGCTATACAGAGAGATAGCTACATTTCGTATTTTTGCTTGTTGTTTGTTTGTCATCACAGCTAAACTGTGAGCTCATGAAAGTAAACAATTTATTTCTATATCTTCAGTGACTAAAAGAGCATCCAGCAGCCGGGCGCGGTGGCTCAAGCCTGTAATCCCAGCACTTTGGGAGGCCGAGACGGGCGGATCACGAGGTCAGGAGATCGAGACCATCCTCGCTAATACCGTGAAACCCCGTCTCTACTAGAAAATACAAAAAACTAGCCGGGCGAGGTGGCGGGCGCCTGTAGCCCCAGCTACTCGGGAGGCTGAGGCAGCAGAATGGCGTAAACCTGGGAGGCGGAGCTTGCAGTGAGCTGAGATCCGGCCACTGCACTCCAGCCCGGGCGACAGAGCGAGACTCCGTCTCAAAAAAAAAAAAAAAAGAAAAAAAAAAGAGCATCCGGCAATTAGTAAACCTCAGTAAACATGAGTTGAAGGAGATTAAAATAATGAGTCAACATTTTCTACCAACGAAATTTGCAAAGATATTTAACCTCTTCTTATTAACGTTGATAAGATTGCACTGAATAGGTATTCTCCCATAGTGCTGAATAACCATTCTGGAAAACTATTGATATTATTTCATCCAGATTCCTTAATATCACATAAATCTGACCTAGAAATTACGTATCTCGAAATTCAAGGAAAGGGCAAGAGTATTTCTGAAAATTTTCATCATGAGTTATTTAAAATAGAAACAGTTGAAAGCAAATTATATGTCTAATAATATTACAGGATCTAAATATATTCTGTGATATCCATATCATAAAATTTGATTAAAATCACATTTCCATTTGCATTTAATGACATGGGCAATTAAAACCCATAAATTGTTAAATAAAAGATGGATATAAATTTTTTGTTTATAATGTGTGATCTTAATTTTAACCATACATAAATGTAAGAAATGTATATAGATATACATAAAGGAGAAAAGAAGTCAAAAGGGTTACACCAAATCGTATCATTAGAAATATTTACCAAATATTTCTGATTTTTTTTAACACCTGATGGACTTACACATCCTTATTCTATTGAAATTAGGTATCCCACATGACTCAGTTTAGCAAATCAAAGGCAAGCAGCCAACCTTCAAAGACATTCAACCTGATGGATAATAAACCTCACTGTATTAAGTCACTGAGATTCGGGAACTGATTTACAAAGCATTCTAGCCTATTTTGACAAAGATAATCTAAGTGTATTGCTTTCTACTCATTAAGAAATACGCTTTAAGGAGGCCAAGGAGTAAAAGAAAAGATGGCAACCTTACGCTAAGAAATTACTATGTGTGTGAAACCCCTCTTGAAGACAATATTTTCAGCTCCCCATATATTGTGGTTGGTTTTGTTGTTGTTGTTTTTGTTTACCTTGAGTTGGTAACTCATTTATTTTGAACTCAACTTTATGTTTTCATCAATAATATTTTTAGTAATTCCCCTGATCAACAAAAACAAATGTCAGTGTTTGACAGTTATTGAGAACATACTGCATATGAGGTGCTTTTTATCTATTACAAAATTTAATACTCCCAAAGAAGTATGAGTTAGGTACTGTGTGATTATGCACACTTTACTGATATGTAAACATAGCTGCAGGTAAGACAAAATGACTTGTCAAATAGAGTTACAATGAGGAAAATCTGGAATAACTACTACATGGGACAAGTTAGAGGGGTCTTATTTCTGCTTAGTCTTGTCCATTTGTCCTATTTGATAGGAGAATCAGCTATCTGGCTATTGACATGTACATTATAAGAGACAAAATGTAAGGAACCAGTAAGTGTGCCATAGATCTGGAAAGGCTTGATTTTCCAGGGGTATGAAATTATGTAAAATATACAATCAAGGATCAGGCCACTATTATTTCCTTATTACTTATTAAATCCAGCTGATAGGAATCAGATTCTTCATCTTTTCTCATATTTTCATATGCCCATTAAAATAAAACCATGACTGTAGAAAAGACTTATTAAAGGGATTGACAGTAAATGTTTTCAAAAAAAAAAAAAATAGAGTAATATGATCTTAATTAATGTGATTGTTTCCATTCTGCTACTGTGTAAGGAATTTTTGAGATATCAAGTTCCAAGACCCAGCTGGGGTTCAATAGAAATCTGGGAATCTCATTTCAGTGGCTTAAATAATAGTTATAAAATCATTAGTTTTATTTTTTTTAAATAATATTAATGTTTAATAATCTCTACTAATGCATTATTGAAGGGCACTATTTAAGCAAATAAAGTAGTTAGAACCAGAAGTGACATGGATAATTGCATTCTTATACATAATATATACTCTTTCTAGATAATTATGTTTTCCTAAATAAACTGTTTTAGTTAGAGCATTCACACATATTCATTTTTGAAGACATAGCCTCTACTAAAATACAATTTTCCTTAAGTGTTTTTTAAATAATGCTAACAAATATTTTAGAATTGCTTTAGATGAAGAGAAAATTGTAAAAATTAGACTTCCTTATACTCCATGCTCTGTTTTCCCTATTACCAAAAGCTTATATTAATATTAGAACAGCACATTTGCCACAATTAATGAACCAGCATTGATACCTTATTAGTAACTAAGGTTCATACTTTATTTTGACCTTAGTTTTCACCAGGGCTTATCTAAGATAGCACATTACATTTAGTGGTGATGTCTCAGGCTCCTCTGCTGGTGTCATAGTTTCTCAGAAATTTCTTGCTTTTGATAAACTTGAAAATTTTTAGGTATACTATAGAATCTCTCTCAGTTAGGGTAATATGGTGTTTTTCTTATGATCAACCTGGGGTCATGGGTTTTTAGGAGGAAACCAGTTATGTCATTTTCATTGTATCAGATCAAAGGAACATAAAATCAACATATCTTATCACTGTTACTAATACTTTTGATCTGAGATAGAATTTGTCCAATTTCTTCACTTTAAAGCTACGCTTTTTATTCACATTTTTGTATTGTACTATTTGGAAGAAATTATTTCTTCCTTAATACGTTTCAGAAGTGAAACTACCTGAGACTGATGTTTTCTTTGAAGTTTATGATACAGTTTTAATTTCTTTAAGAGACATAAGACTCTACAGATGATCTCTTTCTCTTTATGTGAGATATGGTACTGTATGTTTTTCAGAACTGATTCAGCTCACCTGTTATCAAATTTGTGGGCATAATGTACATGGGACTAGTAGAAATGACCCTTCCTATTCTGATATCTTAAAATTATGATTAATCTCATTTTTTCTGCGTTAGACTATAGGTTCACTAATTCTAGTTGATTTTTCTCAAAGAAACAGCTCTTGCTTGCTCACATGATCTCCCTATTGTTTTCCTGATTTCAATTGTACTGATTTATTTACTCCCTTTGTATGGCTTATTTTCTTCTATAATTTATGCTTAAATTGTTCTTTTTTCACTAGTTCCTGAAGATTGTTGCTTGCTTAGTTACTAATTTTATTATTTAATTTACTTTTCTGATATATGCATTTAAGGCTATAGATTTTCCTCTAGACACTGCTTTCGCTGCATTCCACAAGTTTTTGTTTTATTTTCATTTTTACTTATCTCAAAATATTTTTTCATTTCTCTTGATACTTCCTCATTTGGTTATTTGCCACTTAAAAGTGGATGACTTAATTTCCCAATATCTGAAGACTTCCCAGCTATCTTTCTGTTATTAATTGTTAGTATAGTTTCATTATGCTTTCAGAGCAATCATGATATAACTTTGACTCTTTTAAATTTATTAAGGTGTAGTTGACAGTTAAAAATTTGGTCTGTCTTAGTGAATGTTCCATGTGAGCTTCAAAAAATGTGTATTTTATTTTTGTAGGATGAAAATGTTTTAAATATCGATCAATTGGATTCACAGTGCTATTCACATCATTTACACCTTACTGATTTTCTCCCCTTGTTCTTTATATATTCCTAAGAAAGATGTGCTAAAAAGTTTAACTACAACAGGGTTTTTTCTATTTCTCCTTACAGTTCTATGAGTTTTACCTCATATTTTATTTATTTATTTATTTCCATTTTTGAGACAAAATTTCGCTCAGTAGCCCAGGCTAAAGTGCAATGGCATAATCTTGGCTCACTTCAACTCCTGGCTCCCAGGTTCAAGTGATTCTCCTGCCTCAGTCTCCTGAGTAGCTGGGATTACAGGCACCCGCCATCGTGCCTGGCTAATTTTTGTATTTTTAGTAGAGATGGGGTTTCACCGTGTTGACCAGGCTGGTCTTGAACTCCTGACCTCAGGTGATCCACCCGCCTCAGCCTCCCAAAGTGCTAGGATTACAGGCGTGAGCCACTGTGCCCGGCCTAGCTCATATTTTAACACTCTCTTGTTACGTACATAGATGTTTAAGAATGTTACGACTTCTTTGAGAATTGATTCCTATATGATTATGCAATGCCACTTTTATCTTTGATGATTTCCTTGTTCTGAAGTCTTCATTGTCTAAAATAATATAGCAACTCCAGATTCCTTTTGGTTACTGTGAGCATGATACAATTTTCTCTATTCTTGTATTTGTAACCTATCTAATTCTCTATATTTAAAATAGGATCTTATATACAACACATAGTTGGATCTTGTCTTTTTAATCTACTCTTACAATCTCTGCCTTTTTATTGGTACATTCTTAAATTCATAAATTCATTATTAATAAAGTCAGATTAATAATTGCCATATTTATAACCCTTTTCTTGTCATTGCCTTTGTATTTTACTTCTCCACTTCACCCCACACTTTTTCTGCATCTTCTGGTTTTAATTGAGCATTTTATTTATTTCCATTTCATTGCCTATTAGCATATCAATTATACTTCTTTTTTAAAAAACAGTAGTTTCTCTAGAGTTTAAAATATGCAATTTTAGCTAACCTAATTCCACTTCAATATTACTATGCTAGCTCACACATAATACACAAATCCTATAATAGAGAATTCCAATTGCTCCCAGTAATTTCTCATGATATTGCTGACATTTATTTTACTTATCTGCATACTGTACTTGCCCAATACATTATTATTATTACTTTAACAAACAGCCACATTTCAGATCAATTTGGAAGAAAAATAAAATATTTTTGTTTTCTTTATTTTTTTCTCTGAAGCTCATCTTTTCTTTATGTAGATTAGATATTCTGACCTATATCATCTTCCTGATGAATTTATTTTATCATGTTTTGCAGGGCAGGTCTGCTGGTGTTGAATTCCCTCAGTTCTTGTTTGCCCAAGAAAGTATAATTTACCCTGAACAACGTGAGTGTTAGAGATGCCAGCCCCTGCACCGTGGAAAATCTACATATAAACTTTGATTCCCCAAAAACTTAACCATTATTAGCTTACTGTTGACTGAAAGTGTTACTAATAACATAAACAGTCAACTAACATATATTTTATGTGTTATATGTATTATATACTGTATTCTTACGATAAAGTAAGTTAGAAAAAATGCTATTAAGAAAATTATATAAAGGAGAAAAGATATTTACAATTCATTAAGTGGATCATCCTGAAGGTCTTTATCTTTGTCATCTTCACAGTGAGTAGTCTGAGGAGGAAGAGAAAAAGGACGGGCTAGTCTTGCTGTTGCAGAACTGGCAGAGGTGGAAGAAAATCCATATATAAGTGGATCTATAGTTCAAACCTGTGTTGCTCAAGAGTCAACTGTACACCTCCTTCAATTTAAAGGAGACCGTTGTTCAAGAGTCAACTGTATGCCTCCTTCAATTTAAAGGAGAATTTCTCTGGCTATAGAATTCTAGGTTGGCAGTATTTTTTCTTTGAACTCCTCAATATTTCATGCCACTCTTTTCTTACTTGTGAGGTTTCTGATGAGATGTCTGCTATAGTTTTGATGTATGTTTTGTTCTCAGTAATCTATACTTCTACTCAATCTCAGAGAAAGTCAGAGAAAAAAGAATCTCCTGGCTGGGTGTGGTGGCTCACGCCTGTAATCCCAGCACTTTGGGAGGCCAAGGTGGGCGGATCACGAGGTCAGGAGATCGAGACCATCCTGGCTAACACGGTGAAACCCTGTCTCTACTAAAAATACAAAAATTAGCTGGGTGTGGTGGCGGGCGCCTGTAGTCCCAGCTACTCGGGAGGCTGAGACAGGAGAATGGCGTGAACCCGGGAGGCAGAGCTTGAAGTGAGCCGAGATCGCGCCACTGCACTCCAGCCTGGGGGACAGAAAAAGAATCTCCTTTTTTTTAAAATACCAACAGAACTACCATATTTAATTAATCCTTCAACAGATATGTATTGAATGCCTGTTCTCTACCTGTCTTTTTTTTGTTATACAGGAATGAATAATAAAAGCAGGTTTTGCATTGCAATTATTTCTACTATCTCCAATTTAGTGATTTGAAATCCACACATTTTCTAGCCCAGTATTTGTTGTTAGCATGCTACTCTAATTACTCTATCCTAAATAAGATAAAGTTCTATAATTTGTAGCAATCAAATAATGTTTTATTGAAAGGCATCTAAACGTTTAAGAGCACAGAGCCAAACCACCAGGGATGAAACCACTTACTCATTGGCCCTTGGAAAACTACTAACTCTCTGTGACTCTATTTTCTCATCTACAAGTGGGGACAATATCTGTCCTGCCTCATAGGCTAATTATAAGGATCAGAAGAATTGACAAGGTAATAAACAGGATAACAGTGTTGGGTTACAATAAGAATTATGTAAGTAAGAGTTAATATTATTTAAAACTGGTTGTAATTTATTATCCTAAGATCAGTTTCTTTCACCTTTCTCATCTTCTTTGTAAGAGTTTAACTGGGGGAATGAAAGGTTTACAGTGAATGAAGAACAATATAGCCTTCAATCTTTTTATGACACTTTGCATAAAAAAACAGAGAATCCAAATGAGATTTTTAAAATAAGATATTCAGTCTCATTATTTCTACCACCAAAGTCCTCTTTTTGTGAATTTAAACTCCTTAACGATAATGTGTTTAAGTAAAACAATAAATGTATTCCCAAAATATCACACAGAGGTACAAATTATGGTTCTCTTCTGTTCTTTTGCTCTATTTAAGAGATTGAAACACACTCTGCAAGTTCTTATGTTCACATATATTGAAGGTGGCCCAGAGGAAGCAAGAAAAACAAGGTGTGAATATAAAAGACCCATCGTATAGACTATAAATACTCCTTTAGCCTTTGAAGGTTCTTTTTGGGGTTTAGTCTCTTTTTGGTTTCACATGATTGCTTCCGTACCATTAGCAGTGAGTCTATTCGAATAAAAATAAAAAGGAGCACTTAAAAATGCTCTTTGGCACTTCAAAAGGCCATATATTAGAGAGCTAATTGGTATAGCTTTTACAACTTTCACATTGATTTTTTTCTATTGATTTTTTCCCCTTCTTTGAGCTGTCTTTTCATCCTGCTACTACTATGAATTCTACTTCTCAGTTCTTGTGGAGTAGATTACATGCAAGAGAAGAGAGTCAGTGAAAATGACAAGCGTCCCCAAAACTTTTGTTCTCCTGTTCTGCCATATTTTAATTTCAGACAAGTAGAACTAGTGGACAGTATACTCATACTAGACATTCGGAGTATGTCAGAAATCTTTTTTTCCCTTGTAGACGTGGATATCTCCATGAAAATAAGATACTCTCACAATTCAGCCCGGGAGCACTAATTTCTGTATGGCAACAGCAGTCTCCTATTTAAAAAAAAAATTGTTTAAAGAATGACATTTGCTTTTGAAAGTGAATTTTCATCTACAGATAGAGTCATGAGCAAAATGAGAAATATATTTTAATATTCAGAAATTGTTATTATATTGGCAGAAAACAAAACAAATTGGATGTCTAATTATATGATTCTTCTTATTGCAGTTACTTCCAGTAAGTTAGAAACAATTTTAATAACATGGAATATTGCTTTGAGGACACACATTGAAGAGGGTACTGCAAACAACTTGAAGAATATTTGTAAGAATCTGGAAGAATCTGGAACACATAAAAACTTGACTTATATGAAATTTGGTGTACTCTCCTCAATGGTGATTTCCTTCTATTATTTTTTTTTTTTTTCTGGAGATGGAGTCTTACTCTGTTGCCCAGGCTGGAGTGCAGTGGCACAATCTCAGCTCACTGCAACCTCCACCTCCCGGGTTCCAGCAATTCTCCTGCCTCAGCCTCCTGAGTAGCTGGGATTACAGGTGTGCACCACCACACCTGGCTAATTTTTTAATATTTTTAGTAGAGATAGGGTTTCACCGTGTTACCCAGGCTGGTTTCGAACTCCTGAGCTCAGGCAATCCACCCACCTCAGCCTCCCAAAGTGCTAAGATTACAGGCACGAGCCAGTGATGTGCCCAGCCTCAATGGTGATTTCAAGGCCTGTCAACTTTCCTTTAACTCCCAAATCACCTTCCTGCTCCACTGTTCTTATTCTAGTCAGTTTTGATTTCAAGTAAAACACTTAGCTTTTGTATTTATCTACACTTGAAATAAGGCAAGGCAAGTAGATATAGAGAAAATATATCTATTTTTGATATCTATCTGATATGATTTGGCTGTGTCCCCACCCAAACCTCATCTTGAACTGTAGCTCGCATAATTCCCATGTATTGTGGGAGGGACCCAGTGGGGATAATTGGATCATGGGAATGGTTTCCCCCATACTGTTCTTATGGTAGTGAATAAGTCTCACAAGATCTGATGGTTTTACAAGGGGTTTCTGTTTTCATTTCTCTCTCATTCTCTCTTGCCACCACCATGTAAGACGTGCCTTTCACCTTTCACCATGATTGTGACGCCTCCCCAGCCACGTGGAACTGTGAGTCCATTAAACCTCTTTTTCTTTATAAATTACCCAGTCTTGGGTATATCTTTATCAGCAGCATGAAACTGACTAATATATCCACTGAAGAGATATTTAAAATGGAAAATCAACAGTGATAGATTCATTACAGAAAGAAAGGGACAAACATTTCTCAAAGAAAATTCCCACTTTTTTGCTTGAGGTACAATGTGGTAGAGGTAGCATTCACTAAGAACTGAAACCTCTGAAGAAAACTTGGTGGTGGGGTAAATGGCATGAGTTCAGTTTTGGACATGGCAATAGTGAGATCCGTTAGATACATTCACATGAAGATGTCAAATAAACAGTTGCATACACAGGTGCTGAACCTAGAAGAGAGTTCTGAACTGGAGACATCACTGGTCAGTTCAGAGCACAGCTATTTCTTAATGTTCTAAGTGTCCATGTAGTCAGTTCAAAAAGGGGCTTGGAATGAAAAGAGAAAAGGTTTTAGGACCCAGCAGTCTTATCACTGGTTATCTAACCCCAAAAGAAATTGTTCTACCAAAAAGACACCTGCACTTGCATGATATGTTTATCACAGCACTATTCATAATGATCAAAACATGGAACCAACTTTTGCGCCCATCAGCAGTGGCTTAAAGAAAATGTGGTACATTTACACCATAGAATATTACACAGCCACTAAAAATGAAATCAAGACCTTTGAAGCAACATGGATGCAGCTGGGGGCCATTATCTTAAGCAAATTCATGCAGAAACAGAAAAACAAATATGTAGGAACTAAATATTGGGTATGGACAGACATAAAGATAGGAACAATAGAAACTAAGGATTTCCAAAGGGGGAAGGGAAAAGGGGGATAAAGGGCTGAAAAACTTTTCCTTGGGAACTATGTTCACTATCTGGATGAGGGGATTAATAGAAACTCAAATCTCAACATTATGAAATATACCTTTGTAACAAACTTGCCCATGAATACCCTTAATGTAAAATTTAAAAAAAAATTAAGTAAAAAAAGCATTTAGTACTAAAATATGAGAGACTTTAGTATTAAAGTTTAGAATGAGAATAGAAAAGTTGGAAAAGCACTTGAGGAAAGTGATACCGTGAGAATGACATATCATAGAAGTCAAAACAGTGAGTGCTTCCATAATAAAAGACTAGAGAAGCTAAAATATAAATTGTATACTGTCACTGTCTTTTTTCAATGCTTTCAATAATGTCTCTTCTGCTACTATAGTGGTTTCCAGATACTAAGCACACCCTTCTGTTTAGCTTTTTTTTTTTTTTAGTGTATGTTCTGCAATTCTTGAATCATGTAATTCATTCTGAAAACATACATACATACATACATACATACATATGTAAAAATAAAATTTATTTTATTGAAAGTTAATTTTTGTTAGCTATGGAGGTACATATTTTATATGAATGTATCATATAAAACAAAAATAGTAGTTTTCTTTTCCCTCCTCCTTAATCCCCAAGTCTGATATCCAGAGGCAGCAAATTCAATTCTTTTGGTTTTTTTCTAAATAATATGCATATGCTGACATTTCTTTATGAAACTCATATAGTATCTCCTAAGTTTCTTGTAGTTGAGAATGTATCTGTGTTAAGTATAACCACACACACTTCCTTGATTCCCTTCTCTTCTAATGTTTTTATGTCGCAAATCTTTACTAAACCAAGTTTGTTTTTATAATTTATGACTATGCAAAGGGTGTCCCATGCTGAATGATTTCTTTATTTTTTTTTTAAGAGAAAGGGTCTCACTCTTTCACCCAGGCTGGAGTGCAGTGGTGTAATCTGATTATAGCTCACTGCAGCTTTAAACTGGGCTTAAGGGATCCTACTACCTCAGCCTCCTGATTAGCTGGGACTTCAGGCATGCACCACCACCATACCGGGCTAGTTTTTAGTGTTTGTTTTTTTGTAGAGACAAATTCTCGCTGAGTTACCCAAGCTGGTCTCGAACTCCTGGCCTCAAGCAATTCTAACCTGGGTGCGAGGATCACAGGTATGAGCCACTGTGCCCAGTCAAACTGAAGTAATTTTCCATGATCATATTCTTGCTATCCATATACCACTTCTGTTACTTTACCTGTAGTTAATAATAATTTTATCTGCTTTGCTTACTATCTATTCCTCTTCCAAAAAGTCCCACTCCTGTTTCAGAAAACAAACTAAAATCTTTTTTAATGTTCCCTCTCTCATGTAAAATTTTGTTTTTCAAGGAGTTCATACCAATTATTTTATTGTGTTTTATTTTTAAATTGACAGATTAAAAAAATGTATGCATTGAGGGTACAACATGATGTTTTGAAATATATACACCTGAACATACACACACACTGTGGAATGGCTAAGTCTAGGTAATTAAGATGTGCATTCTCTCACAAGCTTACCATTTTGTGGTGCAAACACTTAAAATCTACTCTTATACCAATTATTTTTATGTTGTTTGTTTGTGTAGGTTGTTTCTTTTATCTTAAAAGCACCAACAGATGTGTCAGTCTTCAACAATGATTTTTTTCTGAAGATTGTTATTCACGAAATACCCTGTCTCCCTCTCTCACAGGAGAACACCCTGAGCTCCCTCCCTCAGCTCTCTGTCCGCCTGGTTCCAAGTAGCTTGTTTTCTATAAAAGCCTGTGGACAGCTTTCACTGTGGGAAGTTCTGGTGCCTCTCTTCCTTGTTGAACTCTGTTTTTGCATCCTCTATTTTTTCCCCCAACAGTAACACTCAATAATAGAAGATTGTGGGAACAAATATTTAAAATTCTGAGGGAAATTATCTATGACCTACACATCTAAACCTAAAATTTCATCAATCAACTGTGAATATAGAAGAAAGACACATTTTGACAAAAACAAGGACTTAACAATTACCTTTTATGTACCATTGAAGGATATGGTTCGCAGAAGAGGGGATTAAACCAAGGCAATACTTGTTCGTGCTTTCTTTCTTTATAATTCTTTCCCTTCTGCTTCTGCTGTATCAGTTTTTTTCTAATTCTCATTAAGTAAACCACAGATTTAGAAGACTTAAAGACTAAATAAGCCTCATATTTTTCATGCCTTCCCTCTGTTATTTTTCTTTTTTAAAAACATTATTTCTTTGTTTTAAAATATTGACTTCATTTTGTTTGTTAAACCTCTTGAGTCCTTGTCATTTTTTTTTTTTTTTTTTTTTTGAGATGGAGTCTCGCTCTGTTGCCCAGGCTGGAGTGCAGTGGCCGGATCTCAGCTCACTGCAAGCTCCGCCTCCCGGGTTTACGCCATTCTCCTGCCTCAGCCTCCCGAGTAGCTGGGACTACAGGCACCCGCCACCTCGCCCGGCTAGTTTTTTGTATTTTTTAGTAGAGACAGGGTTTCACCGTGTTAGCCAGTATGGTCTCCATCTCCTGACCTCGTGATCCGCCCGTCTCGGCCTCCCAAAGTGCTGGGATTACAGGCTTGAGCCACCGCACCCGGCCGAGTCCTTGTCATTTAACATTTCTGACTTTTCCCATCTTGTTCTTTAATTGCTCTTTTTAATCTTTATTTTTAGGATATAATATCTTTGCCTATCTGAAGTTACTAATTATATTTTTAAATGTTCTTTTGTCTGCTCCCTAAAATAACTTTTTCTCATCACAAACCTTGTTTCTGTTTGTGTTGTTTCTGCTTTGTTTTCTCTTCCATCATAGAAGTTTTTTCCAAAAGTCTGATGATAGTTTTGCTGTTTTTACATATATAAGAACAAGACCCCTAAACACATGATTAGAAATTCTGTAGAAGGACCCACCTTGCAGACTTGTCATCCTCACCTTAAAGCAGTCTTTATACCAGAGACTCAAAGAATAAAATTTTAATCTCTGCAGGGGACTTGGCTAGCTGGAAGTATCAGAATTCAGTGTATGAAGTTTCTCTTAATCTTCCTATTTTCATTCTCGGAGTTCAGCCCTGTCTTCAACTGTGCCTGGAGTCCTCAACATGAAACTTTGCTGATTCTCACTAATGTGCCCCTCTGCAGTGCTGTCTTCTGTTCCGCAATTAATTCTGCTCTGACTCCTATCTGTCAAACATGTTCAGATGTTCTATCCACTATTGCCTTCAATCCCATTTTCTTTGTCCATTTCATTGATGTTCTGGTAGAGAGAAGAGATAAATGCACATAGTCGATGTACCTTGTGTGTTTCTCTCTATTTGATAGTGAACTAACTCTTGTGTCTTCCAAGCCAATATATTGTGTGGTTTATAAAAGTCAACCAATAAACATAACTTGAAAGGAACAGATCTCGTGGTGGTTTTGATAAAACAGGATCTTATTCCCCGTTGCTATGCATATTATAATTATGACATCTTCCTATTTTAATTGTTCATGAACTTCCTGGCTTTTGAAATTGCAGCACAAAAGAATACTTTTTTCATTAAGCAATATGACAACACATCAATCTTGTAGAAAATATGTTGGGTCACTACAAGGTCTTTTCCAAACCCACATAGCACTAAGTGAGAATTAGTTTTATCCTATGATGGTAAATTGAACTGAAGATCAATTTTGTCTCATGCTACATGTTACAATGAATCTTTAAGAAAAGACAATCTAAAATGTATCCAGTATGCAATTTTCAACATAGGGCAAATTTACTCCTGAGTTACATGTAGAAAAACAAAAGACAATGATTATTTTATACAATTATATCATTTTAAATGGATAATAGTTCTTCTAACCACTATTTCATAGGCAAGAAAAAATTAGTTCCAAAGATAGCAATGCAGATATATATCATTAGTCCATCTTCCAATTTCTGGTCCAGCATTTTTTTCCACAATATTAAATCTAAAATTCATCTGAAGTTCTTTTAGATATTTATCCTACAGTTTTGCACAACTGTTTTCTCCACAACTCTGCCCTTCTCTCATTTTGATGAATAAATCTGGCTCTGTGTAAAATTTTCCTTCTTACCACACCCTCACGTGATCTAGAATCAAAATAGTGCTCTGGAAAAAAATTCAAATTTCAGTTCCATATTTGTGTTCACTTGGCATTATTAGAATTACTTGAAATATTTATTGCCCCACCTTTCTTTTTAATCTCATTTAATTCATTAGAGATATGAATCTATACTCTCCATCCTCAATGTTTCTTTTTTCTTAAGCGAAGAGATTTGTGACTGGCTAGTAGCCACTGCAAACATAATTTTCTATTTTCATTTCTGTATGTTTTCAAATATATATTTAAGAAATTATTGGAAAAGTATAACATTTCATAGTTTAAATAAGCAAATTTTCTAGCCAACCCAAAGTCAAAAACATCTCCTAACAATTATATTTTTATGCCTAGTTATATTCTCAGACTTGCAAAGATAATAAAGACATGTACCTTAAGTCTTTAAAAAAGATTTCATCAAGCTTTCTGACAGACGTTATTATGTTGATATTGTAGTTTCACTAATCAGCTTAAAACATCTCCCAAAGGGAAGAAAAACAAAATATCCTTGCAAGCTAAACTCACCATCTAATCTTAGGAAGAAATCAATTAATCTCTGTCCTTCCATTTGGACTGCTTAATAAATAGGTGAGCAACACGGCTTACTTCAAAGAGTTTTCAAAGGTTGTATTTATATTTCTCAAAACATTTGGAGACTCTTATATCTAATATTATGTAATGCAATTATGTTACCTAATATTAACTGGAAACTTTTAAATTCAAAAGCAAAGCAGTAATATTGCAACTTTATTTGAAGGTTAATTGAAACATGATCATTTGGATAAGAATTACCAGATATAAAAATTAAGTTTCTTCTATATTTGATAAAATTATACCAGTAAAATATATTATACTTGTGGCTGGGCACGGTGGCTCGCGCCTCTACTCCCAGAATTTTGGGAGGCTGAGGCGGGCAGGTCACAAGGTCAGGAGTTCGAGATCAGCCTCACCAACACGGTGAAACCATCTCTACTAAAAATATAAAAATTAACTGGGCATGGTGGCGCATGCCTGTAATCCCAGCTACTCAGAAGGCTGACACCGGAAAATCATTTGAACCTGGGAGGTAGACGTTACGGTGAGATGAGATCACGCCACTGCACTCCGTCCTGGGTGACAGAGAGAGACTGCATCTCAAAAAAAATATATATATATATATAAAATATATATATATTTATATATAATATATATTATATATTGTGTATATATTACATATATACACACATATTATATTTGTAAGTAATATTTCAGTCTGTACTTCACCTGCACTAGATTATTTTAAGGCATTCTTTTTTATGATTACAGTAGTAGTAGTAGCTACTAATTGTAAGATGTTAATATACTGCAAGAAAGCATGAAAACAAAATAGAAATGACCTGTAATCCTACCATGCCACAATAGGAACTTTTAACAGCTTGTTGTGCTTTAAGTTGTCCCCCATTATAAGTCTCTCTATATTCCTAATGACAGAAATAATTATATAAATATGTGTACTGACGTTACATATTTAAGGCTCTATTTTGTACATTAACTTGTACTCTCCTTCAATGAAGGGTATAAATCCTTTCCCAAGATATTAAATATTCTTTTACACATTATTTTTTAGTATTTTGTTGCTTAAATATGCCATAATTTAATTTACCAATATTTGGGGATACTTTAAAAGCTCTGTTTTACTTAAAGGCAAACTACATGTTTATTACAAATAATTTTAATCTATTCAAAAATGGTTCCCTAAAGGATCTCAAGATAGGACGCTGTTTTACTGTCGTTTTTATATTTGAAGATTATTCAAACAGTAGTAAATAATTAAAATGAATCAAGCTGTTTATTTTAATATTTGCTTGAATTCAAAGCTAAGTCAACTAGGATATGGCTTTTTTTAAATTATTGATGTTTTATTGCTTTTACGATAGAAAATACCTTGAGTGAAAATTTGATTTTATGAAAATTACATCAAGGAGGACATCTGGAAACTCACAATTTTTATCCTAATGCCTGTGATCTTACATCCTCATCTGAATGTGGGGAAAGTAAATAGTCTTTTATTTGCATCAGAAAACAAATGGAGGAAAAGAGGAAATGGTTTTCTTGGATGTAAAGATAATGCCGTATCCGTATCTCCATTTGATATATATTTAGTAGAAGATTTTGGAGTCTTCACCAAGCACATTATTTGAAAACAATTCTGCACAAATGATTTATTTCTTCCAAAAGAAATTTTACTTCAAATCACAGAAAGCCTGAAAGGAATCAGATCCTCTTTAGTCGAAAACAGTACACGGGAGATATTCAGAAGGGCAGGGAGTCTTTGGTTATGCTCTATGGAGTAGAAATTGCTTTTCATTTAAAAAAAATAGATCTTTCGCAGGAAGCTCTGTTCTTTCTGCTAAATAAAACAGCTTGAATTTCTGATGAGCATCCTTTAGAGTACATTTCTCTTCTGTTGACACTGAGATTCATGGGAATGCTTGCCATTAACACAAATGGGAGCTAAACACATCAATCGCTTCATGTGAAGATTAAAATGCTCCTCTTCATTTGAACTCAATACATTATTGGTAATTACATTATGTGTCAATAATAATTACTCTTATTCCGTTTAACACTGCTGCTTAGAAACAACCATCTTATTGCACCACAAGGGTCATAAAAAACAGCATGAAAAACATGGCGATATTTTCTTTCAGAGCTTAGTACAGCTTAACCTAATGACAGAAAGTTTTATTAACATCTTCTTTTGTTAATATTACTTGTATCTATTGCCAACAGATATGAAACAGATTAAAATATTCAGTGTGTCTTTATAAAATGACATATTTACAAGTTTTATATTTTTCTCCAGATATAAATGTCTCCTAATATGCACCAAAATGATTTAAAGAAGATAAAAGGATATTTTAAAATACAGTATATTCAAATGCTGACTTTTGAAATAAGACCATTCAAACATTTTTATCTTGTTCTTATCTTTTCAATGAATCATAAAATATACTTAATAATGACTATTTTTCTAAAAATTATAAATTATTAGTGACTCACACATGTATACATGTACATTTATATAGATATTTTATAATATCCCTCATTTTATCCATATCTCCTCTTTATATTGCATTTTAGGGATTTTTTTTTTATGCCATACTTCACTGAAGCCACAAATGCATCAGTTTTAAGATACGTCACTGTATTTTGTACCATTAAGAAAACATCACTACCTGTTAAACTATTACAAAATGCTTTCATAACTTATTTTAATGAAACATAATTTTAGACTTACTTAAGCATTTTATTATCTAACATACCAGAATTTATGCAAGATAAAAATGTATGTAAATAAACTTATTAAAGGTTTTCTAAAATACTTTTCATTCTAAATAAATGTATTCAGAATCTGTTTTTGGCACAGAGTCATTAAAGTTTGTTTGTTTTTGACCTTAAGAACATTGGTGATGTAGCATTTCTTAAAAGAATGTTCCAGTATTATCTCTGATATTTTCTTCCAAGCCACTGATACACATTCTGAAGATTCCGATGCTGGCACTTTCTTGCTTTTATGTGAAGATCAATTGGAAGGGTGCAAAACAACTTCTAGCATGCATAGTTCTTCCTCACTTGCTCTAAAGTCATTTGTTATTTAAAATATCAAGTGTTTGCAATTATCTATAGACACCACCAAGAACAAATTATGCCACTGAAAAAAAACCGATTTTAAGATGCCACTCATTGTAAATCTCATTTTGAGAAATGATAAAATATGAACCAGCATGATTTTAGAATCAATTATATATGATATCATAATCAGTGCCTTGAGATTTTAGTATTTCTTTCTTCCTTTTTGTTTTGGAAGCATTAACTTTTAGATCAATAATGAATGTTCTCTGATATTTCAAATTAGATGATATTGGTAATATTGCATATTATCTAATATTTTTCTCCATGGCTACAAGTGGAATTATAAGTATTAAAATCATGTCTTCAAATATAAAAAGAAATGATAACTGAGTCAGCTATTTATTCTGGGTCTTTTTTTTCAATTTTTAAAATTGTGGTAAAATACATTATATATGTGGTAAAATATATTACAAAACTTACCATCTTAACCATTTTTAAGTGCATCATTCAGTGATACTACATATACTCATATGGTTGTGTAGCCCTCACCATCATCTGTCTCCAGGTCTCTATTCATCCCACAAAACCATTATTTCTTCAAATAATCTCTAAACTGAAATCGACTTATGCTACAGTTTACCAGTCAAGCCATCCCAGGGGATTTGCAAGTTTTCAATGAACTCCAGAATTCCAAAATAGTTATGTGGGAGAGAGTTTGTCAGTGAAATTGTTGTTTGGGTGAGAAGACTGATCCGTCAGTGAAACTGTTGTTTGGGTGAGGAGACTGATTTCTAGTGCTTTCCACAGTGCCTTGTACCCAGAATCACCTGCCTAAAAGTCTGTGGAATATTTTCCCCCTTGTCTTACCAGAGAAGACAAAAAGCTGAAAGTTTCATCTAAAATGTCCACATTAGTAGATATACTATACAGTGACTGTGTTTTCATTGTGTCTTTTTGAGTCTCTACCACCCCATACCATTTCTGATAAGTGGTGCACACTCAAAAAATGTAAATAAAAGATTCCAGTTTTTATTTGAGAGAAATTAAAGAAGATATAAATCAAAGGAAAGACATTTTATGTTTATGAACATAACTCAAAATTTTCAAGATGTCAATTCTCCTTAATTGATATGCAGATTCAATTCAGTGACACTCAAAATTGTAGCAATTTTTTTCTGACTGTAAATGTTGACAATTTAAATTTTAATGAAAGTTCTAAAGACTAATATTAGAAAAGCCAAACATGAATAAAAAGAGGAGAACATACAATACCACATGTCTAAAATTATAATAAAACCACTGGAATTAAGACCATGTGATACTATTGAAGGTGCTGACAAACTGAATAATGACAAAGAGTAGACAGTTAGGAAAAGAAAAACCTACATATGTTTGAATAGTTTTTCAATGACAAAGGTGACGTTTTCATGTGGCTAGGAAAGGATGGTCTTTTTAATAAACGGTGCTAGGGCAACTGAATATCATATTGCTACCTACCTCACACTAAACAGAGGATCAGTGGAATTTTAAAAATATGAAAATGAAAAAGTATAAAGATATTAGAAAAGAGTATAAAAAAGTGCCTGTGCTTAGAGAATGATTTATTAAACTAGATACAAAAAGGACTAATCATTAATTTAAAGAGATATAAGGTATAATGTATTAAAACTAACAGACTCTCTCCATCAAAGACACCACTAAGAGAATTTCAAAGGCAAGCCCCAAAATGGAATAAGAGATTTACTGTATTTACAGACAACAAAGAATGTCTATTCACTATATATTAAAAACCCCAAATTAAAACCAAAAAATCAGACAACAAATTAATAGATTTCACTTCACAGAAACAGATATCCAAATGGTCAATAAATACATGAAAATGTGCTCAATTTCATTAGTAACCAGAAAAGTACAAATTAAAATCACGTTAATTGCTACTGTGTTCCCACCAGAATAACTTAAATGACAAAGACAACCAATATTAAATTTTGGCAAGGAAGTGGAATTAGAACTATTATACACTATTACACTATGGGGATATGGAAATTGGTCAATGATTTTGCACCAGACTTTGGTATTCACTACTCAAGCTGAACCTACCTGATACACCCGATAACACAGAGTTTACTTCTGCACACATTTCCACACACGTTGTGTACATCTATTAGCCATAAGACATAAAGAAGAATGTTTATAGATGTACTAATATAATATTGTGGTATATTGTGGTACATTTATACAAGGGGCAATTATTGAAGATGAATGTATAAAATAACCTGGTTCCATAAACGTCGTATTTTTTTTCACAAATATAAATATGGTCTCACAAACACATGGTTGAGTGAAAGAAAGCAGACAAGCATGAATATATACCCTGTGATTCTATTTCTGTAAGGTTCAAACACAGGAAAAACTATTTTATGATGTTACAAGTCAATGAAACTTTTTGTTTTAGGGAGGATGTAACAACTGGGAGAAAGTAAGTCGGAGCCTCTGTTTTTTGGTATAGCTGTTGGTTACAAGAATATGTTTGGTTTTGAAAAATCATTGATCTATACAATGATCATTTGTGTACTTTTCTATTAGTATATCACACTAATTGAATTTCTATTTATATATCTATACTATTGAATTTTAAAAATGTAAAATGCTCTTACCCTTTTTTCCTATTGTACCTTCTTGTTCCAACACACATTAGTGATTATGACAAGAAAACATATACAATATGTGTTCAATGGACAACAGAAAGATGCTGTGTAAGTCTGTCAAAAGCAAAGTCTAAATATGAAGGGCTTTTTTAGTTATTATTATTATTATTTTGCTTCTCAGCAAATTACATTCAGTCAATAGTAGAATTTGGAAGAAGGTTGTTTTACAAACCCACCTATAACAGCCAAGAAGGAAGCAATGGGGAGGCCAACTAGTAAGGTACTAGAAAACAATTGATTCAGTGTTGTTATGTCAAAATGGTCTTGTTTATCACTGCCAGTATGGATTCTCTAATGATCTGAAGATAACTTCTGTACTAATCAGATCTCTTAAATTTTTGAAGTTGAAAGAAGAAAGTAAAACATAATTGAGAAGTTATATATATATATACTCATAATAACTGAGCCAAATAGACTTTCAATAAAATGAGAGAGAGAACCCAGTACTTGACACATTTAAATAATAGTTAACTCTTGTCTAGTGAACAAAATATTCACATGTAAGAAATTAAAGGAGAAGCTATTGCAATTAGCTATTACGCATATGTAAGTACAATTTGTATCTTGGACCTCTCTTTTATACTGAATCTTCTCTTCTAGGGTAGTCTTTTTTAACATTTTACTGCATTTTAAAATGACAAGTAAAATCATATATATTTATAATTTACAATGTAATGTTTTGAGATCTATAGATGTTATAAAATGACTAAATTGAGCTAATTAATATATGAGTTACCAAGTAGATATCATTTTTTTCTGGTGAGAACACCTAAAATCTACTTTTATAGTATTTTTCAAAAGTAGAATATATTGTTATTAAAACAAGGATACCTACTTTCACCACTTCTATTCAACATAGTACAGAAAGTCCTAGCCAGAACAATCAGGCAAGAGAAAGAAATAAAGGGCATCCAAATGGGAAAATAGGAAATCAAATTTTCTCCACCAGTGATATTATCTTCTACCTAGAAAGCTCTAAAGACTCTTCCAAAAATGAATTCAGTAAAGTCACAGATTACAAACTCAATGTACACAATTTAGTAGCACTGCTATACACCAACAAAAAAGTTGAGAATCAAAGTAAGAACTCAGTCCTTTTTATTAGAAGAGCTACAAAAGAAATCAAATACCTAGTAATATACTTAACCAAGGAGGTGAAAAGTCTATAAAGAACTTCAAAACACTGCTGAAATAAATCATAGATGATGCAAACAAATTGGAAATACACCCCATGCTCATGGATTGGAAGAATCAATATCAGGAAAATGACCATACTGCTCAAAGCAATCTACAGATTCAATGAAATTCCTATCAACATCACATAATTTTTATAAGATTAGTGAAAGCAAACCTAAAATTCATATAGAACCAAAAAAGAGCCTGAATGCCCAGCACAATCCAAAGCAAGAGGAACAAATCCAGAGACATCACATTACCTGATTTCAAATTGTGCTACAAGGCTATAGTAACCAAACCATCATGGTACTGGTATAAAAATAGACACATACGCCAATATAAAAGAATAGAGAACCCAGAAACAAAGCCAAATACTTACAACCAACTGATCTTCAACAAAGCATGCAAAAATCTAAACTGAGGAAAGGGCACCCTACTCAATAAATAGTGCTGGCAAAATTGGATAGCCACATGTAGAAGAAGGAAACTGGATCCCTATCTCTCACTTACACAAACATTAACTCAAGATGAATTAAATACTTAAGTCCAAGATCTGAAACCATAAAAATTCTACAAGGAAACCTAGGAAAATCTCTTCTGGACATTTGCCTAGACAAATAATTTATTAATAAGACCCTAAGAGCAACTGCAACAAAAGCAAAACGAAATAAGTGGGACCTAATTAAACTAAAAAGCTTCTGGACAACAAAGTAAGTAATTATCACAGTAACAGATAACCTACAGAATGGGTTGCAATGTTTGCAAGCTAGCCATCTGACAAAGGACTAATATCCAGAATTTAAAAGGAACTCAAATTAGCAAGGAAAAACAAACAAATAATCTCCTTAAAGAATCAGCAAATGACATAAATAGACATTTCTCAAAAGAAGATATACAAATGGCCAACAAACATATGAAAAAATGCTCAACATCATTAATCATCACAGAATGCAAATTAAAACCATAATGATGCTATCTTACCCCAACCAAAATGGCCATTTTTTAAAAGTCAAAAAACAATACATGTTGGCATGGATGTGTGAACAGGGAACACTTATACACTGCTAACAGGAATGTAAATTAGTACAACCTCTATGAAAAACTGTATGGCAATTTCTCAAAAAAGTAAAATAGATCTACTTTTTGATCCAGCAACCTCACTACTGGGTATCCACCCAAAGGAAAAAAATCGTTATATCAAAAAGACAGCTGCATCTATATGTTTATCACAGGACAATTCAGAGGTGCAAAGATATGGAGTCAACTTAAGTGCCCACCAACCGATAACTGATGAATGAAGAAATGCAACATACGCATACACATACACACATACACACATACATACACACACACACACACACACACCTCATGGAATACTACTCAGCCATAAAAAAGAATGAAATAATGTCTTTTGCAGCAACGTGGATGGAACTGAAGGCCAATTATTCTAAATGAAGTAACTCAGGAATCAAAAACCACACACTGTATGTTCTCACTTATAAGTGGGAGCTAAGCTATGGTAATGCAAAGGCATACAGAGTAGTGTATGGACATTGGAGATTCAGAAAGGGGGACAGTGGAAGGGAATGAGGAATGAAAAAAATCTACCTATTAAGTACAACATACACTACTCGGGTGATAGGTGCACTGAAATCCCTGACTTTACTACTATACAATTCATCATATAACCAAAAACCAATTGTACCACCACTAAAGCTGTTGAAAAAAAATAAAGTATCTGTTACATACATCAAAGGATTTAAAGTTTTAGGGAAAGAAGTAGGAATTAGCTGGGAGGAAGATGTTTTAGTGAGAGTAGCTGTCATGAATAATAAGATAAAGCAGAGACGAGTGATCTGAAAAATAAAACCAGAGGAAAAAAAAGAAAGAGGGGATGCCCTTGAACACTTGGATTCCAGAAGGAGAGGGAGAGCTGAGACTCTTTAAAGGAGAAGGAAAAGAACAATGGCAAATTTTAAAACTCAATAAGGACTCTTATTGACTGCACAATTCTTCCCAGAATTATCTCTAACTGACCAGCAACATTACCAAATAAAAAATAAAACCCAATGACATTGAATTCTCTATTTGACTAAGTTTTTCCCACCTTGGACTACTTTTCTGATGAAACTGACAAGTCGTCCTTTTGTTAAAATGTATTGCCCTTTTCTGTAGGCTGACAGCATTGCAGGGAGATCCCTGTACTACTCACATATTATTGCATAATAGTGGGAATGTTTTGGCCGTTTTGTTTATTCGAGTAACACATACACATATTTTGACACTACTAAATTAAACACTGTACAGAAGAATTCAAAATGGAAAGTGTTGGCTTCTGTTCTAACCTTCCTCACTCACAGTCCCACTGCCTGGTGTCTTCTGTGTGTAGCTACCTGCTCCTCTGGTTCCTGCTTGCATCTCTCCATGTAAGGTCATCAACTGGAAATGACTCCATCACAGAAGATAATCAGGTATACGTCTCCTACTCCCTTCTTTCCATTTTTTGTTATGTTTAATGTAATAAACATAACAGTGTCTGGTATTTTCAGACAATTAAGGAAAGTATACATGCCTGTGATATTTTTCCCTTTTTGTTTTTAAACTGAAATAATTTCAAACTTACAGAAGTGTTGCAAGAATAGCAAAAAATATCTCCAGGTTACCCTTCAATCCAATTCACCAATTAATAACATTTTTACACATTTGCTTTCTCGCTCTTACACACTACCGTGTGTGTGTGCATGTATATATGCATATATGTCTGTATATATGAAGGACTTTTTTTTTTTTTTTAGACGGAGTCTCGCTCTGTCGCCCAGGCTGGAGTGCAGTGGCACCATCTCGACTCACTGCAAGCTCCGCCTCCCGGGTTCACGCCATTCTCCTGCCTCAGCCTCCCGAGTGGCTGGGACTACAGGCTCCCACCACCACGCCTGGCTAAATTTTTGTATTTTTAGTAGAGACGGGGTTTCACCGTGTTAGCCAGGATGGTCTCGATCTCCTGACCTCGTGATCCGCCTGTGCTTCGGCTCCCAAAGTGCTGGGATTACAGGCATGAGCCACCGCGCCCGGCCGAAGAACCTATTTTTTGAACCATTTAGGAGTAAGTTGCTGACATCGTGCCCCTTTACCTCTAAATAATTCGGTATTTCAGTATGTATTTTCTTAAAAAAAAAAAAAAAGAATATTCTCCTTAAATAATCAAATGCAGGAAACATAACATTAATATAATATTATTTTCTAAGACATAGTCTATATTTAAACGTTGAAAATTGTCGCAGGAATGTCCCTGAACACATGCCTCCCCTACCTTTTTCAAGACTCAGTTCTCCTTTAATCCACACACGTCTCTTAACCTTTCTTTCCCCTTATTGACAGTTTCCAAGAACGTAGGCCACGAGTTCTTTAGAATTTTCTCAAATTTAGTTTGCCTGATGTAGCCTCATGATTACATTCAGGTCATGCATATGTTGTAAGATAAATACAGGTGACATCTTACCCTTAGTACATCATGACAGAAAGGATATGACACAATTTTGTCCTATTATTGATGTTGTTTTCAATCCTTTGATTAGATGATGCCCAAAAAACTGCCCTCTACTTACAAATAATAAATGACATGTGAGAAGATACTGTGAAATTATATGAATTTTTTTCTTATCAAATTATATTCAGTAACTTCAGTATCCATTGCTGATCCTTACCTAAAATAATTATTTCCATAATGGTTGCCAAATAATGAGTGCCTAAATATATCATGTCTTCTGTATATTTATTGATTTGTTTCGTTGTTTGCTTTTTTTGTTGTTGTTATCAGTTTGGAGTTGTGGGATTTTACTTTATTAAATGAGTTATATATTACAATTCTGATTTTTTTCACGCTTATTATCCCCCACAAATTTGACCAGTTGGAAGATTTTTCATGCTGATTTCTGTGTCTTTTAAAATGCATTTAATTTTTCAATTTTAATTTTTATGTACACTTTCTTATGGGCACATCTTATATTATCCCTGTCCCTGGTGTCAAGAATATCACCAATGAGCCCTGGTCTTCCTTGGCACAGAATGGTATTTAGAAACTTTCTCAATCCATTTTTGGGCTGCTATAACAAAATATTAGGTTGGTTCAAAAGTAATTGTGTTTTTTGCTAATACCTTAGACTGGGTAATTTATAAATAAGTGAAGTGTTTTCCTTACATTTCTGGAGGCTGAGGAGTCCAAGAACCGACTGCCAGCAGAGTCAGTGTCTGGTGAGGATCTGTTTCTCATAGATGGCACTTTCTGTGTCCTCACATGGTGGAAGAGACAAATTGGCAAAAACTGACTGAATCCTTCAAGCCCTTTTATAAGAGCACTTATCCTATTATTATTATTTTTGAGATGGAGTCTCTGTCGCCAGGTTGTACTGCAGTGTCACAATCTTGGCTCACTGCAACTTCTGCCTCCCATGTTCAAGTGGCGCCATCTCGACTCACTGCAAGCTCCGCCTCCCGGGTTCACGCCATTCTCCTGCTTCAGCCTCCCAAGTAGCTGGGACTACAGGCGTGTGCCACCACACCCAGCTAATTTTTGTATTTTTAGTAGCGACAGGGTTTCACTAGGTTGGCCGGACTCTTGACCTCGTGATCCACTCGCCTCTGCCTCCCAAAGTGCTGGGATTACAGGCGTGAGTCATCATGCCTGGCCCAGCATTTATTCTATTCTTAAGGACTCTGCTCTCATGACCTTCTCACCTTCTAAAGGCCTCACCCCTTAATATTCTCATTGCATTGGAGATTAAGTTTCAACATTAATTTTGAAGGGACACAAACATTAAATCCATAACATTTTATCCCTGGTCCCCCAACATTGTTGTCCTTCTCACATACAAATACATTTGTTTCATCCCAATAGCCCCAACAGTCTTAACTTATTCCATTACCAACTGGAACAGCTAAAGTCCAGAGTTGCATTTAAATATTATCTAAATCAGATATAGATGAGACTTAAGGTTTCATTCATCCTGAGACAAACTGCTTTCCAGCTGTAAACCTATGAAATCGAAGAAATCATATGCAAAATGCAATGGTGGGACAGGCATAGGATAGATATTCCAATTTCAAAAGATGGTGGTAGGAAGGAAGAAAAGGGTAAAAGGCTCTAAGTAAGCCCCAGACCCCACAAGGCAATCAACATAAAATCTTAAGGCTCCAGAATAATCATCTTTCACTCTATGTACTGCCTTTTGGACATACTGCAGTGGAGGTTGAGTCTTCGAGCTCCAAGCAGCCCCATCTTCATGGCTTTGTTGGGTGAAGGGCAATCAGCAGCTCTTATATGTTGGAGTTGCATGCCTGCAGCTCTCCAAAGCTGGAGTTGTACACTGGTGGCTCTGACAGTCTGAGGTCCCAGGGGTAGTAGCCCTGTACCCCCAGCTCCACTAGACGTTGAACCCACTCCTGTGGCAGTTATCTAACTAGGCCCTGACGATCTCTGGGGCATCCACTGAAATATGGGTGAAGGTGGCCATGTCCCGACAGCTCTTGTACTTGGTGCAACTGCAGAGTTGGCACGGAGTGTTCACCATCAAAGTTTACTGCCTGTGTGAAAGAGTAGCCACCATCACCTGCTTGAGCCACACCTGGGGTGACCAAGGAGCGATACACCAGAATGCACAGAGAAAAGACATGAGGTGGCCTGGCATTGACATCCAGCAGCTACCTAAGGCACCTCTTTGGTCACACTTCTGTCCCTAGGCCTGGGCACTCTGGCTCTATAATGAAAGTGGCAGCCCAATAATCTCTGACATGCCTTTGGGTTGTGCCTTCATTGTCTTGATACACAGCACCTGGCTTTCATCTATCTATACTAATCTCCTTATCTAAGGGTTGCTTGGCCACATCTGTAGTGTTCTTTCCTGAACACACTCTGCCATTTGTTACAACCTGGCAAGGCTGAGAATTGTTTAAATCTATATTCTTCCCTTTTGATGATAAATTCGACCTTTAATTCATTTATCTCTTCTCATATTTTTCTGTAAGTGGTGAAGAGAGGCCATACCATACCCTTAACACTTTGCTTAGACATTTCTTCCACCAAATATTTAGTTTATCACTGCTAAATTCTGCCTTCCATAAAGCATGAGGGCATAAATACAACTTAGTCAGATTTTTTTTTTACCATTTTATAAGGAAGATGGTGTTTCTTCCATTGTTCAATGTCATGTTCCTCATTTCAATTGAAGACTTCATCAGAATGGCCTTTTCTATCCATATTTCCACTAACATTCTGTTCAACATCACTTAGATAATCTCAAAGATGATTGCAGTTTTCTCCACAGCTCTCTTCTTCTGAGCCTCACCTGAATCACTCCTTACAGTCTGTTATGGTTTGAATGTTTGTCCCCTCCAAAACTCATGTTGAAATTTACTTGTCATTTTAATGCTATTCAGAGGTGAGACGTTTAAAAGGTGAGTAGGCCATGAGGTTTCCACCCTCATGCGTGGGATTGGTGCCTTTATAGAAGGTTGAGTTTAAACCTCTCTTGCTGTCTCACCTTTCTTCTTTCCACTATGGGATGATGCCACAAGGCCCTACCTAGAAGCCTAGATGCTGGTCCTTGAATTTGGATTTCACAACCTCCAGAACCATGAGCCAATAAAGATCTGTTTATAATAAACTAACCAGTCTCAGGTATTACAGGCATTCTGTAATAGCAGCAAAAAATGGACTAAGGCACAATACATTCATGGAAATGCAGGCTTTTTCTTTCCTGTTGCCCAAACTCTCCCAGCCCTCATCACCCAGTTCCAAAGCTGCTTCCATAGTTTAGGTATTTGTTGCAGCAGCACCGCACTTCTTAGCACAAGTTTCTGTCTTAGTTTGTGCTATTACAACAAAATATCTCAGACCGGGAAATGTATCTAAACAATTAAAATTTACTCCTCAAAGTTCTGAAAAATGGAGAGTCCAAGATCAAGGCACCATGCAGATTCCATGTCTGGTGAGGACCTGTTTCTCACAGATGGTGCAATAATAGAAATAGCAAAAAACATAGCAGAAAATAAGTTAGATCCAGCTATTGCTATTGGTGTTTCATTGTTTCTGAGGCCTTTTAGCACATACAGCTGGGGAAAACTAACAATTGTAATATGTTGTGGGAAGTCAGGAACCCTGAACGGAGGGACCAGCTGAAGCCATGGCAGAAGAACATAAATTGTGAAGATTTCATGGACATTTATCCCTTCCCCAGTCAATACTCTTATAATTTCCTATGCTTGTCTTTAATCTCTTAATCCTGTCATTTTTGTAAGCTGAGGTTGTATGTCACTTCAGGACCCTGTGATGATTGCGTTAACTGCACAAATTGTTCGTATGGCATGTGTGTTTAAACAATATGAAATGTGGGCACCTTGAAAAAAGAACACGATAACAGTGATGTTCAGGGACAAGGGATATAACCTTAAAGGCTGGCTGCCTGTGGGCCGGGCAGGACAAAGCCATATTTCTCTTATTACCGAAAATGGGTAAGAGAAGTATCGCTGAATTCTTTCCCCAGTAAGGAATATTAATAATTAACAGCCCTGGGAAAAGAATGCATTCCCAGAGGAGGCCTCTGAAATGGCCTCTCTGGGGGTATCTGCCTTATGCAGATATAGATAGGGATGAAACACGTCCTAGTCTCCTGCAGCACCCCCAGACTTGCTAGGATTAGGAAATTTCAGCCTGGCAAATTCTACTCAGATCGGTTCTCTGCTCTTGAACCTTGTTTATCAATGACAATGCATGCACAGCTGGACATGGAAGTTCATTAGTGATTCTAGCTTTGCCCTGACCTTGTGATCTCGCCCTGACCTCCTGCCTTGTGATCTTTTGTCACTCTTGAAGCATGTGATCTCTGTGACCCGCACCCTATTTGTACACTCCCTCCCTTTTGAAAATTGCTAATAAAAATTTGGTTTTACAGTTCAGGGGGCATCATGGAACCTGCCGAAATGTGATGTCTCCCCTGGACACCCAGCTTTAAAATTTGTCTCTTTTGTACTCTTTCCCTTTACTTCTCAGACCGGCTGACACTTAGGGATATAGAAAAGAACCTACGTGAAATATCAGGGGCTGGTTTCCCCCGATAGTAATAAAAGATACAAGTCTCCCCAAATTAGAGGGTTTTCCTTGCCTTTCACCATTTCATATTCTTATCACTTTCTTCTCACAATGAGATACTCAATTCTATGCCAATTAAATGGTTTTAGAATTGTCACTCCAATACCACCTGTGCACCCATGCGCAACACACATATTAAATTGAGTTTAAGAGTGGCTTTTCATTTATTTTCCCTTTTGATTGAGAATATATAGTCAAAGTCCTATATTCAAAAGATACTTGGACTAGTCATTCTTCCTGCTGCTGGTGTAATTATAATCAATTGAAATAAACTTAGGGTCATATATTTCTCTGTTTGTATTCAAATGTGAGATTTCTCCTTATCTTTTGTTAATTTCACTTTTTGAATATATAAAAAATTATGTTTCCAAAAGTCATTCTAACTTAAGAATATATCCGGGAAATCAACCCACACTATTTCATAGAGATTCTTCTCTCTTTTATTCAGAATTGTATAATACTTGCATTAGTCAGAGTTCTCAAGCAAAATATATGTGTGTGTGTATATATATATATTTGTATATACATATACGTGTGTGTGTATGGAGAAAGAGAGAGAGAGAAAGAAACAGAGAATCAGAAACAAAAAGAGAAAATTGGCTATGCAATTGTGGAGGTGGCTGGTAAGTCTGAAAACCATAGCGCAGATGGGCATGGGCAGGCCGAAAATTCAGTTAAGAATTATTGCCAAGCGCAGTGGCTCACGCCTATAATCCGAACACTTTGGGAGGCCAAGGCGGGTGGATCACCTGAGGTCAGGAGTTCAAGACCAGCCTGGCTAACATGGTGAAACCCCATTTCTACTAAAAATACAAAAAATTAGACAGGCATGGTGACTTGTGCCTGTAATCCCAGCTATTTGTGAGGCTGAGGCAGGAGAATCACTTGAACCCAGGAGGTGGAGGTTGCAGTGAGCCAAGATAGTGCCATTGCACTCCAGCTTGGGCAACAAGAGCAAAAGTCCATCTCAAAAAAAAAAAAAAAATATTGCTGTAGTCTTGAGTCACACATCTGCAGTGAAGAACATCAGCCTAGAAATGTATGCAGAACTTCCATGTTGCAATTTGAGGACAAATTCCATTCTTTTCAGAATCCTTAATCTTTGCTCTCAAGGCCTTCGACTCATTAGATAAGGCCCACCCACATTATGGAGGGTAATCTGCTCTCATTTATGTTTATTATAAACGTTAATCACATTTAAAATTTAAAAAATAATACCCTCACAACCAAATATTGTCTAGTGTTTTACCAAGCAACTGGATTCCACAGCCCAGCTAAGTTGATATATCAATCTTTTGATATGTCAAAACCCAGCATTTTATGTATGTACTTTACACTATTCAACCACTTTACTACGTGTGGCTATTTAGAAGGTTTATAAGATTTTTTGGTTACAAACAGTGTGGCAATTAATAAACTTACACACATGTACTTTTATATTGTTGGAGGTACATCTTCAGAGTAAATACCTTTAAGTCCTATTACTGGGTTATAGGGTAGATGCATACATATTTTTGTTAAACACTTCTAGTTTATCCACCATAGAAGTTATATTATTTTCATTTCTATCAGCAATATATAATAGACTAGGTATTCTCCTAGCCTTACCAATGGGGGGCATCATTATTGTGTTGAAATTTATTAATGTGAGATGTCAATATGGGTATCTCAGCATAAGCTTATCAGCTAAGTAGAATAGCTTTTGATGTTTTTAAGACCCTCTTACATGTATTGATGATCTCTTCGTGTATTTTACTCATGCTTTTTTTATTATTTTGGTCTTACTTTTTCTTCAGTCTTGACAGTTCTTTAGACTTTAAGGCTATTAGCCTTTATTGCTTTTATTTTATCCCAATTTGTCATTTGTCTTATGCTGCTTTTACCTCACACAAGTGTATTTTAAAGTAGCCTTATCAATATATATTTTACTGATTCTGGATTTTAAGTCATAGTTTGAAAGCCTTTCCCCATATCCTCATTATAGAGGAATTCACCCATATTTTTTTCCTAGTCTTATGGTTTTGTCATATGGGGATTAGGGAAGAGGAAAGAGGGAGGATGTAGAAAGTCAGCCAACACAGCTGTTCTACAAAGAGTATTTCAACTACCACCCCTGTTTGAGTCTTCATTCTTACCTCTGTCATTGGAAACCAGTCGACTCTGATCAGAGCCTTAACAGGTTCTGCTGGTAGTTCAGCTCCACCCACTGAGGCTGTTTCTGTTTATTCTGAGACATTGCCTATACTCCCTATTATGCTTTTACAGGTATCCATCCACTTTCTGTGTTCTAGGTACCTGTTGAAACCTTCTGCGGGCTGGTGTCTTTTACACCACAGCCCCATTATTTTTGTTCTTATGAAAGCTTAGGAAAGAATGAAGAAAATTTCACAAATTTACACTATTTTAAATTAGAAATTCAAAAAGCTTTGGAAGATGATATCTCTTATCAATATATACATACATATATACACACAGAACATAAAGAGTGATTCAAGAAAATGTTGCCCTTAGAAGTGATAGATTTTGGTAAATTGGAAAGATATGAATTGTTTTTAAACAGATTAGTGTTCTATATTTTTCATTATTGTAAATTTGAGATCACGGCGTTTTCAAATGGTTTACAGTAGCTTAATAAAGCTAAATTTGGGATCAATAGTTGCAATGTAGAAATTAAAGCCAATATTATAAAAATGGAATCTGATTCTTTGATTCCAAAGTAGGTAACAAACAGACAGAAGAAAATGTGAATCAGGAGCCACGTATTGACATTAATTGTCTTGTTGAAAATTAATGAATAAAAGTTGAGCTAATTTCACATGAAACTACCATTTTGTAAGATGAAAATCCATTATGCAAAAATATTACATAATGACAACATTCCTATTTGCCAGTGAGTTGATTCATTTATACATTTTTCCAAAACACTGATTGTGCATCTTTTTATTTTAGCTTAATTTTGCAACTCAGTTCATCTGTTATGTAAAGTAAATCATATCTTTGGATCTAGATTAATATAGAATTGAGTTTGTCAGAGAAAATCAGAGACAATATGACCATTCCTAATTACCATTGTATTAAGATAAAGACTTCATCTAATTACAGAAAATACTGAGATTTCTGGAATATTAAGATTCAATCTCCCAAATGAAATTGCTGTCATTTTAAATCTATAGTAGTTAAGTGAGCAAAATTTCGACTTCAGCGATGTAGTTTAAAGAGCAAAATCAGAAGGAAAAGATGCAATATTTGTATGCAGGAGATGTAGCAATTATTATAAATATAGCTTAGAATAATGTAATTGATTATTTCCAGTTTGACTATCTGACACAATATTGCTAAAGAAAATTACTGGAGGTTTCTTCCAGTCTGCAATTAGATACAATCATGTTTATTAGTGTTTGAAAATGAAAACTGTAATTTACCAGCAGCTCTTCTGAGAATTCCTTTGTACAAAAGGGTTTTTAACAGGCCCCTATGTATGAAACTTGTCATGTTATACTAGGGGGAATAGAGTTGCATCGTTTTTCTTTCCCCCTTATGACAACTTCCTAGCTCTGCAAAGTCTGCAACCTTTGTGATGTACCACTGCAAAATAAGGGCTGGTCGGGCGTGGTGGCTCATGCCTGTAATCCCAGCACTTTGGGAGGCTGAGGCAGGCAGATCACGAGATCAGGAGTTCGAGACCGGCCTGGCCAACATAGTGAAACCCCGTCTCTACTAAGAATGCAAAAAATGAGCCGAGCGTGGTGGCGGGCGCCTGTAATCCCAGCTACTTGGGAGGATGAGTGAGGAGAATCGCTTGAACCAGGGAGGCAGAGGTTGCAGTGAGCCAAGATCATGGCATTGCACTCCAGCCTGGGCGATAATGTGAGACTCCATCTCAAATAAATACATAAATAAGTAAATAAATAAAAGGGCTTAATATTTTGCACAAGGCACGAAAGTAACAGAAATTTTCGCTTACTATTTTTCTACCTTTATCTTTTCCCTATAGCACCCAGGACCCATCAACTACTCTGTTAATCTAGTCAAGAGTTAATCACGACTCAATGGTCCTGCCATCTACTAGCAATATCCTATACACAGATATGTGGTGCTTTCTTTCAGTCTTTACTTTTGTTTTATTCAGCAAACTCATGAAAAGTATTTACTTTCTAAAAAGGAATTTAATGAATAAAGACAAAAGTAATTGTGTTGAATACCTGCTTTATAGCAACATTTCCGAGTGCAGCAAACCATCCTGTAGAGAATTAGTTTGGTAATAAGAAAGGGCTTCAGAGCCAATTGCCTGGGTTTGAATCTACTTCTACTACTTATGAGCTGGGTATACATTGATATTATTTCAACTTTGGGTTATTCAAAGTTGTAAATTGGGCATAATAGTCTAACACCTAACAGAACTGTTGTGAGGATGTAATGAGTTAATATCCATGAAGTCCTTGGAACAATACCTGGTACATAATACAGCAAATGCTAAAACTTGTGCCACCTCAATATAGAAAATAGTGGTTAAAAACATGGGCTCTGGAGCCTGGCTGTCTGAAATCAAATCCCCATCCATGAGTTTCCAACTGTGCCTTTGTGTCCTAATTTATAAAGTGGAAATGCAGCTGTGCTTCCCCAATAGGCTGGTACAGCCACACTACTTCATAATGAAATGAGATGGGGATGACTTCCTTGACATGGGACCCAAGCAGTTGTTCAGGGCCCCACTCTCAAAGGACTGTAAATATGGCTCAATGCTTCTCTCTTTCCGTATTAAACTTCTTATAACTTTTACTTTTGAACTTGTTTTGTAAGCAAAGTGCAATGGCGTGATGATGGATACAGGTGAGCAGAGGGACAAACACATAATATGCATGGAGACTGTTCTGTGATAACTCATTCTCATATAGCATTTGCAATGCCCCATGAGCACACACATCTGGCAGACCTATAGTGCATGGGAGGCCAGGAAGACTCAAGGTGAGTACAGAGTAAGCATGTTACATCCATGACTAGGTGGGGAAAATGACAATCCAAAAAGCCACACTTTCCATTAGAAACAGAACTTATTTAAAACACAGAAAGAAGCCAAAGTGTTCCAAAAAGCCCCAATTGACCAAGGAACCTCATTATATCTCTCTGACCTCATTATATCTCTCTGACTGGTGTTACTTAGGCTGAAAAAGAGAACATAAGGGGAAAGGGAAGAGCCACATACTGTTCTTATTACTTTCAGTGCTTACCCATCAGCAACCAAAGATAGAGTATTGGCAGACTGTGCACTTATAATCCCAAGGAGATGAAATAGAACAAGCGAGTTCGTTTTGTATAGCATTTCTACTGTTGTGATAAGAACAAAGGGTATATACATGCACAAGCTAAAAAAAAGTACATGTTGTGTAATTGTAGTAATTTTATAGATGAGTTAAATGGACATCACACAATATGAACATGAAAAGCAAAATTCACTAATAATTTAAAAGCTTAGTTTTTCTTTAGCTTGTAATGACATTAAATAGCAAATTTTTGAAAACATCACAAAAAATCTAGACAGAGACTCTAGAAGTTAGGAAAACCTTTTTTATTTCAGTGTCGTTAATAGTGATCTTTCACTATTTTTGACAAAGTGCTCCTCATTTTTATTTTGCATGGGGTCCCACAAATTATGCAGCTAGCTCTGAAATGAGATAATAGAGCTGTAAAATTTAGTATAGTAACTAAGTAGTATGCTCAAAATGATGAGCTATTGCAATTTTTATTTCCTATGGCAAATTTTACATTAATTTTGCAATTGAAGAAGATGCTATTCTCCTGCTAAGTGGCCTTGAAATAGAGAAGCACACACACACACACACACACACACACACAAATTTCTTTCTTTTAAACCTGTGTGCATCCATCTTTACTGGTGTGCAACAGGAAGGGCCTTAAACCCAGCACTATTTTTGTATTTGCTACCCATCTGAACACATTCAATCACATTATCTAAAACTCTGGGAAATACTGGATCTGTTGTACTATCTTATTTTTTTTCTTGATCTATATTCCAATTCCTTCTTCTTAAGGCCAACTACAAAGTCCTGTCTCAGAAATGTATCTTGCATAGCTTCCCCATTTAAGGCAACTAGTAGGTAGGTTTATATTCTGAACTCTTGAGCAAAGAAGCTGAAAATAGAAAATAAGATCCACTTCTTCAATAGAGAATTCAAGATTCTCAGGGGAACCAGAACTCTGTGACTAATAATACATAGTACTGGGATTTTATACATACATTTTTCCATCTTATGTTCATGGATATCCTGTGATTTATTTGTTATGATTGGTGTTTTACAGATAAGAAAATCAAGACTCAAAAAGGGTGGTTAATTTTCTCTGGCTAAAGTACTAGAACCAGAGTTTGATTGCTAATTAACTCAACAACTGTCTAATAAACCATGGTGCCTTGCACTCCATTAGGTGTTAATGATTGCTGATGGGTTATTCTCCTTCTACCTCAATTATATGTCTCCTTGGTACATATGTATATCAGCTGAGGTTTCTGGAGAAAGAGAATACTAATCTAAAAGAATAAAGCTTCATAATTAGTTTTTAATTGATTTTTCCCCAAATTACTGTATTCAGTACTTCAGTTTTTCATGGTGAAAAGACATTATCCCTGCATTCAAGTTTTTTACAATTTAGTGGAAAGACAGACACACAAATTTGAAATTGTAATACACAAAAGTAGTATTTTTTCAGATTCTATTTTGCATCAGAATCACCATAGGGTTTGTAAAAATACAGATTGCTGGACCCAAGCCCCAGTGTCTGATTTAGCAGGCCTAGGAAACAGCTCAATAATTCACGTCAAACCAGTTCCCACAAGATGCTGATGCTGCTGGTCTAAGGACTGCTCTCTGAAAACCACTGCCCTAAACTAATTGTTATAATAGACGTTTGCACATTGAAGTAGATGGAAAACAAGAGCTACCAAGTCTTTAGGATGGAATCAGGAAAAGATTCACAGAGCAGGGAATACTTGTATACAAATGGAAGGGTCTGGAGAAGTTGACCAAGTGAAGAAATAGGAGAAATCTGTGAGCTGAGATGAGGAAGTCATTCCAAGTAAAAGTTCATTTAGAAGAGGAATGAGGTTTATTGCATTTTTGTGCCCCCAAACCTCCAATGTCTGGCTCACAGAACACATTAACAAATGTATCATGTTACTGAATAATTGAATGAATGAATGAATGAATGAATGAATAAGCTAATCTAAAATGCAGAATCAACAACTTACAAAACTTAACCTGAGGATGAGATGAACTATGAACCTTTCCCTGTGGGCACAGGAATTTTCAAGATTCTCTTCTCTCTATCCTTAATAATTGTTAAGAAATAATGAAGATATAAATCAATTTAATAATTCAAAATGTACTTTGGCACTCTAACAGCCTCTCCACTGTTAATGCAATTTAAGATATGAAAATATTGGGTGGAATTAGTACAAAGAAATACAGACAGCTTGAGACTGAATTCAAGACAGCATGCTGGGTAATTACCAATCTACATCAAAAATGATGGCCTTGATGGAAGCGCGCTCAGAGTCAGACTGTTGCAATCTGTCTGCAGCCAACACAGCCACGTGCTTTCGAGTACACACATGGCCCCACGGCCTGCACGGCATCAAAGCACTCATAGGCTTCTTCTTCAAGTGCTTGATTTTTTTTTTTTTTAAGAACAATCTCGACTTTGGAATATTCAGATAGATTTATTCAAAACTGCATTGATGGTAGAGAGGATAATCGACTCAATAACGATTCTAGAAATACATAATGATATTATTTTAGGGCATGTGCTTTTTTACTTTGAAGCAACATTCCTGTTTCCTACATAAAATTTTGTGTCTTGCAGTGAGAATGACTAGAAGATTTTAAAATAACTTTAACTTGTCCAAATGAGGAAGTGAGGTGTTATGTGTTGTTATTTGTTTCTTTCTTTTTTCATTATAAGTGTTTTCTACTTTCGAGATCAGAGCTCTGCTTTCAATTTAGAGGAAAAGCCAGGCTGTTCCCAGATAGTCAGCAGATAGCAGAGAGTAAGCAGAAAGCCTCGGTAACTCAGAGCAAAATAGTGTGAAGGCAGATTGCCAAGAGCCTCCTCTTAAAAGATCAGTAGCTTCATTTTCCAGACAAACATCTCCCAGCCTGTAATTCATAAAATAAGCCATTCTTGCAAATGTAGCCATTTTAATCTCAATATCTGTGTTTTAAAAGTTAGAAACCTTGAAATATGTTCTCTTTCATTCTTACCCCATTGGTTGAAAATGATGAGACTATTCCTGGATGATGAATCGAGACTGAAGAAGGAACCAGCATTAGGAAAGGAGCTAACAATTTGCTATCCATCTCTTCCACCAGACAGGTCGTATTACAGAAATGTATGTTACTATTCTAACTGTTCCCCTTAGATATTGGATATTTTGTCTTCCACCTTCCTCAGGACATAGCACCATTTCACTAAAAATTATAGCATCCACTCTAGCTGTTATTGAGTTAAATTAGGATCCCATGGCTCAAGTTGATGCAGCAAAGTCCATTTCCTGGAGAGCTTGCTAGTATAAATAAGCAGAAATGACTCAAAATAGAGCACTTCTAAGATCATCAAAAAGGAAAAGAAAAAAAATAAACAAATATAAAGTCCCAAAACCAATTCTCATGGAAGGATTATTATTTAATCTAATAAATAATAATAATGCCAGAGTTGCATTTTGGTTAACATTCAAGCACTCTGCTAATCACTAAACATGTTTTAATTAGTTTAATACTTACAAAAATATCCTGAAGTAGGTACACACACACCCAGTTAACAACTTTTAAAACCTGAGGCTTGGAGTTTTAAGCTTTAGTTAAAACCTATTACAAAGCTAGTGAACACTTCATTCTCTATCCCTTATTTATCTGACCCTTACTTACATGCAAGTAACCATAATTTTATGCGTATTTTTAAATATGTAGATAATGTCAATATCAAATAAAGTAAGCACCATGGACTAAAACATCATAGTGATTTCAGGTGTCTGCTTGGTCTGAATCTGAGTACTATAATCCTTAGGTGTCCTGCTATCAAGAACAAAAACAAAAACATAAAAACTGACTGGGCGCCGTGGCTCACGCCTATAATCCCAGCAATTTGGCAGGCTGAGGGAAGTCGATCATTTGAGGTCAGGAATTAGAGACCAGCCTGACCATCATGATGAAACCCCATCTCTACTAAAAATACAAAAATTAGCCGAACGTAGTGGCACATGCCTGTAGTCCCAGCTACTTGGGAGGCTGAGGCAGGAGAATCGCTTGAACCTGGGAGAGGGAGCTTGCGATGAACCAAGATCACACCACTGCACTCCAGCCTGGGCAACAGAGCAAGACTCCATCTCAAATTAAAAAAAAAAAAAAAAAAAAAAAAAACAGGGGCCAGGCGCGGTGGCTCAAGCCTGTAATCCCAGCACTTTGGGAGGCTGAGACGGGCGGATCACAAGGTCAGGAGATCGAGACCATTCTGGCCAACACGGTGAAACCCCATCTCTACTAAAAAATACAAAATAGCCGGGCGTGGTGGCAGTGCCTGTAGTCCCAGCTACTCGGGAGGCTGAGGCCGGAGAATGGCGGGAACCCGGGAGGCAGAGCTTGCGGTGAGCCAAGATCTGGCCACTGCACTCCAGCCTGGGCAACACAGCGAGACTCCGTCTCAAAAAAAAAAAAAAACCAAAACCCAAAACCTCTTTTCTAATTCTGTAAGACTTGAAGACAGCATTCCTTTTTTATTCACTTAGAAAAAGAATTCCTTAGTCCACTGTTCACACATTTCCAACACAAACAATGGTGGTAAAATTAAAACAACTTGAAAGAATTTGGGAGAGGGAGTTTCCACCGCGGGTAAAGAACAAAGGTCCAGACCAAGAAGGCCTGAGTTCGACCTTCAGTTCTGCTTATTCTTCTTTAAACTTGAATAATTTACCTGAAGTTTCCCTCTCTGTTTCCTTAAAGACAAAGTAAGGTTCACCGCCGTGCCTGTCTCGTGACTGTGTCTGGAGGATTTCACGAGTTAATACATACAAAGCACATGAAGCCATGCTGCGTACACAGCAAGCACTCAATATCAATCAGAACACTTTGTAGTGTTCTTTGTTACCAAATGTGTTAAATGAAATCCATTGATTCAGAACAGAATATGAATTCTTAGGTTCAGTCAAGAAAAATAACAGCAGCCTAGTTGCTATTAGGCCTCTCAGGTCATTGTCAATTGGCTAATAGTTAAGTATTGAATCAATGTTTTGTCCTTAAGGATACATTCTTATAGAGGCTGTACTCTGTTTTTCTAACTGAGCAAGATGGGAGCATCTCACACCTAAAGTGACTCTAGGTCATAGTTGGTTTAAAAAGAAAAAAAAAAAAAAAAGCCCTTAATACTGTGATGATGGAATCCCTGTCCAAGTGCTTGGGTCCTGTGGGGTGTTTTCTGTGGGAGCTACGCTGTTTATGTTTCAGTAAAATTCATGATTTGTGGACAATGTTTATAATATTTACAGAACAGCAATATTACCTTCTCTTAATGAGCTATTTTTCTCATAAATGATTACAGCTCATATCCCTGAAAACCAACCCAAAATAAAAATTTAAAAAATCACTAGTGATGGGTGATTACTCTCAGAAAGCTCTTTTTTATGAAAAATTGAATTTTTCTTTTGGGCTTACGTATAAATAATACATTCTATGCAACTAAGCAAGAAGTGGAAACTTCCTGGGTTAAGACTGAGGGAATAAAAGGAAATCAAAGCAGAAAACCAAAGCCAAGTGACAGGTTAACCAACTGAGGGAAAGCGACATAAAGTGGATGGGACGCAGTTGATGAAGCAGGATGGAGAATCATTGCCTACATTCAGAGCTGATCATCTGGAAAATGTGTGGCGATGTCTAGGACTGCCAGGCACCTCAATCTACTATGAATTTAAATGTTGCAAGTGTTGGAATAAAGGATGCTTTAGAAGTAGCATTCATTGAGGTGGAGGGGAGTGTTGGATACCTCAAAAGGTGATGGCTACAAAGTACTTGGTGGGCACTACAGATGCTTCCTGGTTTACAATGGTTTAAATTACAAATTTTTGATGTTAGGATGGTGCAAAAATAATATGCATTTATTAGAAACTTTACTTGGATTTTTGAATTTTGAAGTTTGGTCTTTTCCTAGGCCTGTGATGCTGGGCAGAGACAGCGAGCTGCAGCTTCCAGTCAGCCGCATGATCATGAGGGTAAACATGCATGAGACATTCAACTTAAAATAGGTTGGTGTCGGATGGTTTTGCCCAAGTGTAGGCTAATGTAAGCGTTCTCAGCCCATTTAAGGTTGGCTAGGTTAAGCTATGTTTGCTACGCTGGATACATGAAATGCATTTTTGATTTCCAACATTTTCAGCTTACAATGGGTTTACTGGAATGTAATCCAACCATAAATTGAAGAGCATCTATGCTTTTGTTCTGATTTTTTCTGTCTAACCAGTTTTAGGGGGTTTTTTGTTTGTTTTCTTTAATGCCTAAACACCTATTCTCCTCCAAATTTTCCAAAAAGCAGAGTATCATTCTAACATTCTAACGTGGTGTGAACGTGTATGTTCTTTCAAAATGTGCATTGTCTTTTGGTGGGCATATGCCTTTAATCATCATTAATATATTATCTTGACTATCTCCTTATTTTCTTCACTTTTTCCAACAAACACTATTTTTAAGGTCTATGCATGTTATTTTGTGTTTAGCCAATCCTCTGCCTCTTTGAATTTTTGCATATGGCTCCATGGTATACATGCAACATAATTTTCCTTTCTCTTATCTTAACAAGGGTGCAATCCCCAATTGCTCCTAACTCCTGGCCATCAAAAGTGATACTGCAATGACATCCTTACACATGCAAAGATTCTAAGTTTTGCCCACAAACTTGGCATCTGATATTCTGCATCTGAAATGAGGATGCTGGTAAGCACACCTCTCTTAGTCTCAAATCTATTCACAAGTATAATGAGGTAAGTGCATACTGGTCGGAGCCAAGGTGAATCTACTGAGTTCAACAAGCATTCTGACCTGCTCCCATTCACAAATGCTCTGTCTCCTTTTGTGGATCTGAAGCAATTGCTTCTGTCAGCTGTGTAACATTTTCCTTGACTGCTGGTGCCTTGACACAATGAGGGTAACGTGCCCTGTTGGCAACCATAACTTGATGTTCAATAAGCCTTTTGATGTACCCTTTCTGAGTGGGGCTACTTCTGTTTACATCTCTTGGTCCCTGGACCCTGTTGAGAACATCACACTATATGAGAATCTTGGATTTAATATATACATTGCTTCCTACAAGAAATGAAACCTATTCTTTTGGAGTGCTGCCTCTGAGCTGGTGTTTCAGCTGAGTTGTTAGAAGATCATGTCAGCACTCTATGAGGCTGGGTACATCCAGATGGCATAATATGTGAAATGATCAGTGTATCCTGTGACCAACTGGCCATGGTGCAGTGTTCCGTGTCTACTGTGAGCCTACTCACACACTTATTAGGTGTAAAGTGGATCCCCTTGTCAGATGCTATGCTATGTGGGATTACATAACTGTGTATAAAATATTCTGAAAATTCCTGGACAGTGTGCTTCCTGAGGCTCACTGGGCAGCAAAGGCAAACTTCTACCTGGAATAGTGTCTATCTTGTAAGGACTAATGACTATTTTTTCTAAGATGAAAAATACTCTGTATAGGGACCTAAATAGCCATTTTTTTCTCTTTAGGGAGTCTTGACCTGTTAGAGGATGAGTGTTGGTATCCACTGCAGAAAAAGTGGAGTTAGTTGGGCCCATTCATAGCCTCTATCTCTGCCAACATGACCACTTCACTTGCATGTTCATCACACCAATTCTGTAGGATCCAGTGACAAAAGGCAGCTAATGACGACTGGGTCACTTTTGTCTATTTGGTTTTTCAGGGCCTTTTCTGTGGTAGGTGTTTTCTGCTGGATGTTAACGTGTAATATAAAAGGCTTCACACACTTCATATCATTCCCAAACACCTGTCCACGTGTCTCTATGCCAGACATTCTTTCTCTGCTCTTCTATTCATTTTTTTTTTACTTCTGAGCCCCTGAACAGACAGCTGAGCCAGTGTCCAGGGATCTGTATATATCCTCACCCCACTCCTCTTCTCTTTCCACACCCAGGGATGACTAGGTGTACTGCTCATAGCTCTACCTATTAGGGACATTTTTTTCTCTCCAGTGTGTTTTTAGGGTCATCCCTGAGTGGTTGTAACTCAGACAGTATTTATTTTTGATTCATACTCAAGCACCAAGCTGACCCACTCACAATCCAAACTCGGATTTTTCCCTCCTTTTTCAGCTGGTTGTACAGGGTCCTGCTGCCATGGATGTGAGCCAGGGAAGGGGCACGAGGGGAACTATTAGGGTGACATGGAGCCTCTGGTCTACCTTCTCCAGCAATTTGCTCTAACTCTCTGACATGCTCATGCTCAATCCCAGATCTAACATTTCAACTTATAATGAACTTCTACTCGTCCAGTCCAACTCTATGATTTTCAGGCCTAATAGAACTCAGATCCTAAGAGGTAGTTCTGAATAATACTTGCTGTCCATCTCCACCTGGGCCCAGTAGCATTCCAAAATGCATTTCCCAAGGATATATAATCTCTGTTATGAAAGCCATGGTCTTGCTCTAGAATATGAAGTGGCTGTGTTGTGACTCTCACTGGCACTTGACATAAACTTTACAGGGCATCTTTTCACACTGATGACATCTTCAACAATATACGGTCAGCTGGATTACACTGTCTATTTCAGGGCTAATGACACCATGACTGTCTTAATCTATTTGGGTTGCTGTAACATATTACCATAACCTGGGTGGTTTATAAACACAGATTTATCTCTTACAGTTCCAGAGACCAGGAAGTCCAAAATGAAATCACCACTAGATCTGGTATCTAGTGCGGACCTGCTTTCTCACAGATGGCAACTTCTCCCTTCATCCTCACAAGATGAAAGGGTCAAACAAGCTCCCTCAGGCTTCTTTTATGAGGGCATTAATTCCACTCGTGAGGTCTCCAGCCTGAAGACCAAATCACCTTCCAAAGACTTCACCTCTTAATATCACCACATTGGGGATTAGGTTGCAACATTTGAAATTTGGGGGCACAAACATTCGGATCGTAGCAATGACCTACAAACACCTGATACAGACTCTTTTTTCTGCTAGGTATCTTACTCAGAGTTGGTAGCCTTCCATATCACTGGGAAGATGGGCTGGAGTAGTGTATGGAATATGCTGTCTTAAGAGCCTAAAGATGCTGCATGCTTCTCTTCTTTCCTCTTAGCAGTGAGGATAGCATCTGCAGCATTTTTTCTTTCATTTGGATAGTATTTTTGGCATGGTCCTAACGACTGAATACCTTAACACTTCACTGTGCTGGTTCCTGAAACTTCATTTATCTTGCACCCTCTGTAGAGAAACTGTCTTAGCAATGCCTCCAGCATGCTTATCACCTCTTGCTTACCCTGTACAATCAGCATGATATTGTCAATGTAAGGAATCTGTGTGATGTCCTGTGGGATGTACACGTGCTACAGAGCTCTTTGGAAGGGGTGGGAAGTTAACATAGCCCTGAGACAAAACTTTAAGTAAATATAGTTGGATGTCTCATTTAAATGCAAACTGTTTCTGATATTCTTTTTTGAAATCGGAATGCAAAAGAACATGTTTACCAAATGAGTGGCCACATACTGTGTACCCGAGGCCTTATTAATCTTCCCTGGCAATGATACTACATCTGGTAAAGCAGCTGTGATCAGGGCTTCTCCTTGGTTAGGTCTGTAGTAGCTACAATTAAATGGAGCTATGACAGGAACTAACACTCCTGCACCATTTTTGTTTTTAATGGATATAATGTTGATTTTTACTTACTCTCTTGGCTTGGCAGAGGATGGGAGGTGAAGGGAATTATGCAGTTTCAGAAATTTACACTTGATCTTTCAACTCCAATGACTTACGTGTCAGGTTAGGGAACCAATATGATGGGTACATCAAATAACAAGTATATCACCTCCAGGGACTGGGGAGATGACCTCTAGGTGGGTTTGCAGATGTGCTGGACCCACTGTCAGTGGACTTTAACCCACAGGCCTCCAATCTAACAGAAAGGGGTTCATGTTGACGCTACGGAACTCCAGGTCCCTGCCCTTCTAAACAAGCTTTATAATCAATAATCAACTGGTCAATGCCAAATGCCCAAAATGTCTGGTTAATCCTTTTTCTCTAGGATATAATTGCCAACATAAAAGTCTTAGGGCCTTTGGGGGAGAACTGAGACGAAAACATCACTCTTGAAGGTTTTTTCCTCCTAGGGACCCAGTTACCTCTTTTGGCAATGAATTCTAGATCTGAAAATTGATTCTGGTCTGAAGATAAAGAAGGAGTCGTGAATTTTTAATTTTTTCATTTGGATGACAAAGCTCAGCCTCCTGCTTCTCTACTCTTCTCTTCTTGAAAAATAAATAAATAAATATTAAGCAGTACCCTTGATGATTTTCTACTTATTTTACACCCAAGAACATCATGACCTATTAACCATCCCACAACACCCTGCAGGTCTCATTCCCTGGCTACCCCTCTTAGTATTCCAGGTAACTAAGGCCTCTTGACTTCTGGTGGTTAAGAGCTTCCATCTTGTTTCAATTACTTTGTGGGAGAAGGTATCAAGCCCAGCTCTATGATTGCCTCTTCAACTGCTGGCCCTGGCCTGCTGAAGGAAGCCACCACTGAACTTGCACAGGCTGCAATCCTCTGTGAACTATGCTCACTGAAATGCAAAATCCAAACGGCTTATTCTCAGGGCCACAACTCCACAACTTACACTCCACAACTCTGAGCAGTAAGGACAGGATGAATCCTTCTCTTTATGTTCTTGGAATTAATAACTTCAATGTGCAAATGAAACATAAACGTGAAATCAATATTGCATGTATTAAGGGAGAAGGGAAGGTTGACAAATGTATAGGTATTCTATCCATCTTCATCTTATATTATTTGTAAGATGACATCAGTAGTTTCTAAACATTGAGGAATTTGATGAATTAAACTGGATAAAACTACATATTAGGAAGACCAAACATTTGAGGAACAGAAAGGAACTAATAAAAACTACTGGAAACGTAGACATGTATATTTAGGGGCATCGGAAACAGAAAAGATAAATGGAAGCAGAATAAATGGGAATAGACTGAAAGAAAAATGAGTAGAAAGATGACAGAGGCCTCCAAAAGTTATTAATAATTTTTAAAAGGCAGTTAGAACATGAAGAATTTGAAGGGTAAGGTCAAATATAAAACTGGAGTCTCCACTGATGAAAAGGTAATGTTATGTTAATTATGCTAGTTTGAGTTTGAAAGTAAAGATTCCAAAACCAAAATTTTAAACTAAAATGAATTCATACACATGTCACACATACAACATGTTCTAATATCACATTTATTAAAGTCACTAGTGGTTCAAAGCAGTAAGGCTTATCTAGTGCCTTAATAAATGCATGGTTTTTAGCCAGAGATTTTGGAGAACACTCATTAGTAAATTATTTTTCACAAAATGCCTTTCAAACTTCAAATCAAGCCCTTTTAATTTAGAAGAGTCATGCGTATTCAACCCATAATGACTTATTCAATCCTCTTCTCCTATTAGTAATTTTCATTAATTTACTTAACCAAATTCTTTAAAGCTCACCATGTTCTGGGCATTATCCTAAGGTTTGGGAGTGTGGTGAGCACAGCAGACATATTTCAATCCTCATGGAGTTAAACAACAACATGTTAGGACCTGCGATCTTCCACGTATTGATCACTGCTGTGTTAGAGATGAAATGTTCAGATTGACTGACATTTATAAAGATGTCTGTATATTCAAGTATCTGTCAGTGCATATGTAAAATTCTTGAGTCATCCTTACTCCTCTTTTTTTTTTTCCCATGTTCCATATCAGATCCATTAGCCAAGCACTATTACTTCTACGTTCAAAGTAAATCCTGACATAACCACTTTCTACTACACTGATATTGTAATCCAATTAGCCCTTATTGTTCTCTTCCAATTTTCAACAACTTTCAAATGAATTTTCCTTCTTCCACTCTTGCTAGTTTCCCTGCCACAGTCTGCGATCCACACAACAGCCAGGATAGCGAATCAGATCATGTCACTTATCTGATCACATTCCCTGTGGTTTCCTATCTCAATAAGAATAAACTCAAAATATCTATGATGAGGTTTTCAGTTGTAGCAAATGTACCACTCTGGTAGAGGGTGTTGATAACAGGAGAAGCTATGCATGTGTGGAGGCAGGGAGAATACAGGAAATCTCTGTAGCTTCAGCTCAAGCTTGCTGTGAACCTAAAACTGCTGTAAAAATAAAGCTTATTTTTTAAAAAGCCCTACTGTGATTTTGAAGATGCACATATGTAATCCTGTTCCTGGGAATTTCTTTTATTTCATTTTGTACAAGTCTTCCCTCCCTCACTCCACTCCAGCCTTGCTGGTCTTCTCGCTCTTCCCGAGACACAACGACCTTGCCCTTATAAAGGGCCTTTGTACTTTTACTAGAGACCTGAAATATTATTTCCTAGGTGTGGCTACTTCCCTTCCCTTCCCAAAACACATTTCTGACAATACTATTTTAAAAAGTCTCTCCCCCTGCACTATTATTTTGTGACTTCATCATCCTGCTTATTTTTTAAAGCACTATTTGATTATATACTTATACATGTTACTGCCTCTTCTGGTTACATGGAAGCTCTGCATAAGCTTTATCCACTTAGTTTGCGGCTCTGTCTCCAGAGCTTAGAACATGACCTGATACTTAGTAGGTGCTTAATCAATAACTGAAGGAGTGAAATAGATGTTTTTATTAGGCATGCAGGCATAATTTAATTTTCTCAATAACTACATTTCAAGAAAGCAGTTCTACACTTAGTTCATTCTTACTCTTTTACCCAACAAATGAAGAACAAAGAGGAGCATGAAGCTTAGCAATTTGAAGAAAGAAAATTTACTGCTATATCATGTTTCATCCAATCCAGATTATTGTCACCTTCTTAATTCTTTATCATCTCAGGTTTATTGTGACTTTTTTAGCTTTACTGTGCCTGTTTTATGTCTTATTTATTACAACACTCCTACTAAAATTGTTTTTCACATGATTATACTAGAAAGGTCAAAATTATATCAGTTAAAACAATGGGAAAACAATCTCATAAAGAATGCCTACTATTTTGCTGGAATGCTATACTGCTAATATCTAGACAACTTCCAATATGCGTAATACATAAGGAAAGAAGTATTAACCCATTTAACAGATGGGGTTAATAACATAATACATAACTATATATGGCTAGTAAGTAAAAAGTACTGGCTTCTAGAGAGATGAAAACGCTGTCAGCCTATAAAGCCCAGCACTTCAAACTCTTTTTCTTTTTGTTGGGGAAATGGTAGCTTGGTGAAAATTAATTTCAAAACTCACTATGCAATACCATAATGTCTGACACCTCTTTATTTGTTCTCAAATATTAACAAGTAGTCAATTAGTGTATTGACTAGATACCATGAATAACAGCCTGTGAGTTTCATTCATGATGTTTATATATGTTTCATTCTACCCATTTTGCTCTAGATTCAGTATTTCTGAGAATGGCTAAACTTTTAGAGGTTTCCATTATTTCAGCACTGTTTTAATGCACATTAATTGAGAAAATATGCGATGATTGAGAGAGCTAGTGTATATGCAGTGACATTTATAAATGAGTTAATCAAATTCATTCAATTTACTTCAGCCACTTTAACACATGGAGAAAAATACATACTTCCATGAAGTATTTTGTTGAGTCTACACAATGCTCATTCATGGTCTGCATAAAGATTTTAGGACCCTCATTTCCCCAGGGTTTGTGACAACAGATAAAGGACTACGGTCTCAACCCTGGAAAACAGGACTCAGTCTTCCACTTCCTGGACTCAGTCTCAGGGACCCCCAGCTCTTCATACCCAGTGTACAGGCCTCCCCAGGACTTATCAACTCAGTCCGTTCACACCTCCAGCACAGGCACCGTGGATGAAATTGACAGGTGAACTGGGATATACACTAGTAGGTTTCTGCAGTCAGACAGAGGAACTCAGTCATTCCATGTTAGACTGGCAGACTCACTCTTCCCGTGCACCGTCACTCCTCCTGAGGTCACATCCTATTCTAACTCCTCAAGCTTAATGGTGGAATCTGACTCAACTGGAATGGTGTCCTGATTTTGGCTCTTAAATCACAAAATCTAACCAACAGTTAGCATTTGACCAAGTGCATCTGAAGATCCAGTTATGCAGGCATCAATAAAAATGAACAATTAAAGCTGGAAATGCTGAATAAAATTGAGTGTCACTGATTTCTTTATGTGGGACTTCTTGGGGGCCTTTTATGCTAACATATACTGTGAACCTTCAAATGGAAGGTTCAAAATACAGAAGAAGGCAATTCCTCCTTAGCAAGACATGGAACTAGGGCACCACCAAACACATCAGGACACGCAGCTGATCTCACCTACAAGCTCTCCTGTTCTCCACTGTCCTGTTTAAAGTGTTTAGACTATTAATGTTTTTAGATTATTTTAACAAACTTTTTATTTTAGAATAATTTTAGACAAAATATTATGAAGATAATACAGTTCCCACATACTCCATACCTAGTTTCTTACATAAATAAATAACTTACATTAACATGGTAAATTTGCCACAATTAATGGACCAATATCAACACATTATTATCAAATAACATTAATATTTGATTTCAATTTCCATTGTTTTTTACTTAATGTATTTTTTTTTCTGTTCCAGAATCCTATCGACAATACAACATTACATTTCATTGTTACGAATTCTCACAGACTGCTTTTGGTTGTGACAGTGTATAAGACCTTCATTGCCTTTGGTGACCTTGATAATTTTTAGTAACACTATTCAAACACTTTGTAGAATGTCCGTTGATTGGGTTTGTCTAATGTTTATCACATGATTACACTGCAGTTGTGGGTTTGGAGGAGTATAATAATTCCCAGGACTGCTATAACAAAGTGTCACAAACTAGATGGCTTAAAACAACAAAAATGTATTGACATGCAATTCTAGAGTCTAGCAGTCCAAAATCAAGGTATCAGTGGCACACCCTACTTCAGCATGATGTCACATTTGTTAACTGCACCTGCAATTATCCGAATAATATCCCTTTCTGCATGAGTAGGGTTAGGACTTCAACATTTCTTTTTGGGGAGGATATAATTCAGTCTTTCACCCCACCTCCTTCAGTGAAGTCATTTTAAATGTTTCTTATACAATTCGATAGTTTTATTTTATCACACTCTGCATTTCATCTTGTGATCTTATTGTTTTTAACTTTGCTTACAGTAAGATGCACTCCTTATGCTGTAAATGTCTATACTACTGAGAAATGCATAGTATCACACATCAACATAACAGTATCATACTGAAGAGGTACATCACCCTCACAAATTCCCTGAGCTCTCTATATATATTTAGTCTCACACGCACACGCACACACTACTTGAAGCCTTGTCAACCTCTAATCCTTTAATCATTTTTATAGTGTTACCGTTTCCAGAATGTATGATTATTGAAATCACAGAATATGTGGCTTTCTTAGGCACCTCCTTGAATTGATGAGCCAGTTTGCTTATCCATTCATCTGTTGATGGATACCTTGGTTACAGCCAGTTTGGAGCAATTATGAATAAAGCTGCTATAACAATCATGTGTAGTTTTTTGTGTGAACATAAGTTTTTAAGTCAGTTGGGAAAATAGCTAGGAGAGTGATTGCTGGATTATTTAGTAAGATAAGCCTAGGTTGATTTTTTGTAAGATACTGTTGAACTGTCCTCCCAGTGGCTGTACCACTTTGCATTCCCACCAGCAATAAAAGAGAACTCCTTTATTCCACATCCTTGCCAGCAACTGCCATTGTCAGATATTGAATTTTTACCATTCTAATAAATGTGTATTTTGTTGCTTTCATTTGCAATTATCTCATGATGCATGCTCATAAGCATATTTTTATGTGTTTATTGCCTTCTATATATCTTCTCTAGTAAGGTGTCTGTTCAGATCTTAGGCTCATTTTGTAACTCGGTTTTTGTTTATAATATTGAGTTTAAAGAGGTCTTTGTACATTTTGGATAAAAGTTCTTTATCAGATATGTGCTTTGCAAACATTTTCTCCCAATGTGTCCCTTCTGTTTTCATTCTCTTTCAGTGTATTTTGCAGACCATATTTTTAAATTTTAATAAAGTTCAACTTATATATTTTTAAAATAAATTTTATGATTTTGGTTTTGTTATTATATATGAAAATATATCACCAAACTCAAGGTCACATATTTTCCTCTTTTATTCTAGAAGTTTATAATTTTTTTGTTTTAATTGAAGGCTATGATGAATTTTGAGTCAATTTTGTGATGTAAGGTCTATGTTATTGATTCAATTCATTCAATAGTTATTGACCTATTTAGATCATCAATTTCTCCTTGTATGAGTTTTATTTATGCTTTCCAGAGAATCTGTCCATTTCATCTGTTATCAGATTTGTGAACTTAGAGCTGTTAGTAGTATGCTTTTATTATCTTTTAATGTCGATCAAATCAATAGCTATTAGTCTGTTTTCATTTCTGTTATTAGTAATCGGTACCTTATCTCTTTATTTCATTAGCCTGACCAGAGATTTAGAATTATTATTTATCTTTTCAAACAAGCAACTTGATTTTATTGATTTTCTCTGTTTTCCTGTTTTCAATTTCACTAATTTTTGCTCTAACTAGTATTTGTTCTCTTCTGCTTATTTTATACTTAAATGTCTCTTCTTTCTCTAGTTTCCCAAGGTAGAAGCTTAGGTTATTATTTAGATCTTTATGCTTTTCCAATACAGTCATATAATGCTATACATTTCTCTAAAACCACCACTTTAAGATCTCAAAAATTAAAAGTTGTATATTAGTATTTATTTAAATGATTATTTTTAACTTGTATTTTAGATTCTAGGGGTACACGTGCAGGTGTGTTACAATGGTATATTGCATGATGCTGGTGTTTGAAATACAATTAAATCTATCACCAAGAAAGTGAGCATAGTACCCAATAGTTTTTCAACACTTGCCCCACTCTGTACCTTCCCACTCTTGTACTCCTCAGTGTCAATTATTCCCATCCTAATGTCCATGTGTGTCCAAGGTTTAGCTCTTAACTGATAAGTGAAAACACGAAATATTTGGTTATTTGTTTCTGTGTTAGTTCACTTAGGATAACGACCTCCAGTTGCACCCATGTTGCAGCAAAGAACATGATTTCATTCTTTTTAATGACTGTCTAGTAGTTCATGGTATATATGTACATTTTTTTTTTTTTTTTTTTTTTTTTTGAGACGGAGTCTTGCTCTGTCGCCCAGGCTGGAGTGCAGTGGCCGGATCTCAGCTCACTGCAAGCTCCGCCTCCCGGGTTCACGCCATTCTCCTGCCTCAGCCTCCCGAGTAGCTGGGACTACAGGCGCCCGCCACCTCGCCCGGCTAGTTTTTTGTATTTTTTAGTAGAGACGGGGTTTCACCGTGTTAGCCAGGATAGTCTCGATCTCCTGACCTCGTGATCCACCCGTCTCGGCCTCCCAAAGTGCTGGGATTACAGGCTTGAGCCACCGCGCCCGGCCCCATTTTCTTTATCCAATACACCATTGATGGGTACCTAGGTTGGTTCAATGTCTTTGCTATTGTGAACAATGCTGCATTGCACATACAGATGTATGTGTTTTTTTGGGTAGAATGATTTGTTTTCCTTTGGGTATATACCCAGTAATAGGATTGCTGGGTCAAATGGTAGTTCAACTGTTAGTTCTTTGAGAAATCTCCAAACTTCTTTCGACTCTTGAAACTTCCCCTTTGATCTATGTGTTAGAAATTAAAAATGCATTGCATAATTTTCTGATATTTGGGGACTTTCTAATTAACTTTCTGTTATTGATTTCTAGTTTACTTACATTGTAGTTTAAGGACATAATTTTTATGATTTTTACTCATAAATTTGCTATAATTTGTTTTTATGGCTGAGAATGAAGCTTATCTTGGTGAATGTTTTGAGAATATATATTCTTCTACACATTTTGTGGAGTATTTAAAAAACGGTAATTCAATCAAACTGATTTTTAGTGCTGTTCAAATCAACTATATTCTTTCTGATTTTATGCCTGCTTAATCTGTTCATTATAGAGAGAGGTATGTTAAGTTTCTAACTATAAGGGTGGATTTGTATATTCCTCCTTTCAGTTACATTATTTTTTCATATATTTTGACACTGTTACTAGTTGCACACACATTTAGTCAATTTGTCTGCTCATAAAATTGACCCTTTACCATTATATAATGTGTTAGCCTCTTTATCCTTTATAATTTTTCTTGTTCTGAAGTCTACTTTGTCTTAAATTAATATACCTACTCTATCTCTTTCTTTAGATTTGTATAAGCCCATTGTATATCTCTCTCCATATATTTACTTGTACCTATTTGAGCTTATATTTAAAGTGGGTTTGTGCAAAAAACATATTATCTACAACATGTACTCGGGTCCTGATTTTTGTCTGTTTAATCCATTCTGATAATCTCTCATCTTTAAACTGGAGAATTTACTCCATTTGCATTTAAAGTGATTATGGATGTAGTTGGATTAATATCAACTATATTCATAGCAGGTTTCTATTTGTGGCATTTGTTCTTTCTTTCTTCATTTTCTGTTTATTCTGGTTTTAATTGAGCACTTTGTATGACTCCACTTTATCTCCTCTTTTGTCATACCATTTACACTTTAAAAAATATTTTCAGTTATCACCCTAGAGTCCTCAACATACATTTTATTTTTTACTTTAACAATTACATGTGGGATACATGCTCTGGGATACATGTGCAGAACATGCAGGCTTGTTACATAGGTATACATGTGCCGTGGTGGTTTGCTGTACCTATCAACCCATTTATGTAGGTTTTAAGCCCGGCATGCATTAGGTATTTGTCCTAATGCAATCTGTCCCCTTTCCCCCAACCTCCTGACAGGCCCCGGTGTGTGATGTTCCCCTCCCTGTGTCCATGTGTTCTCACTGTTCAACTCCCAGTTATGAGTGAGAACATGCAGTGTTTGGTTTTCTGTTCCTGTGACAGTTTGTTAAGAATGAAGGCATCCAGCTTCATCCATGTCCCTGAAAAGAACATAAACTCATTCTTTTTTATGGCTGCATAGTATTCCATGGTATACATGTGCCACATTTTCTTTATCCAATCTGTCATTGACAGGCATTTGGGTTGGTTCCAAGTCTTTGCTATTGTAAATAGTGCTGTAATAAACATACATGTATACATGTACAGTAGTCTTTTTTTTCCCTTCAAGTTCTGGGATACATGTGCAGAACATGCAGGTTTGTTACATAGGTACACATGTGCCATGGTGGTTTGCTGCAACCAACCAACTCATCATTTAGGTTTTAGGCCCCATATGCATTAGGTATTTGTCCTAATGCTCTCCCTCCCCTTTCCCCCTATCCCCCAACAGGCCCCTATGTGTGATGTTCCCCTGCCTGTGTCCATGTGTTCCCACTGTTCAACTCCCACTTATGAGTTCGAACATGCAGTGTTTGGTTTTCTGTTCTTGTAATAGTTTGCTGAGGATGATGATTTCCAGCTTCATCCATGTCCCTGAAAAGGACATGAACTCATTGTTTTTTATGACTGTGTGGTAATCCATGGTGTATATGTGCCACACATTCTTTATCCCGTCTATCATTGATGGTAATTTAGGTTGGTTCCAAGTCTTTGCTACTGTAAACGGTGCTGCAATAAGCATACATGTGAGTGTGTATTTAGAGTAGAATGGTGTATAATCCTTTGGGTATATACCCAGTAATGAGATTGCTGGGTCAAATGGTATTTCCGGGTCTTTTTTTTTTTTTTTTTTTTTTTTTTGAGATGGAGTCTCGCTCTTGTTGTCCAGGCTGGAGTGCAGTGGCGCGATCGTGGCCCACTGCAACCTCCTCCTCCCAGGTTCAAGCAATTCTCCTGCCTCAGCCTCCTGAGTAGTTGGGATTACAAGTGCCTTCCACCAGTACCAGCTAATTTTTCTACTTTTAGTAGAGACGGAGCTTCATGTTGGCCAGGCTGGTCTGGAACTCCTGACCTCAGGTGATCTGCCCACCTCAACCTCCCAAAGTTCTGGGATTACAGGTGTAAGCCACTGTGCCTGCTGGCATTTCTTGTTCTAGATCCTTAAGGAATCGCCACACTGTCTTCCACAATGGTTGAACTAATTTATACTCCTACCAACAGTGTAAAAGTATTCCTATTTCTCCACATCCTTGCCAGCATCTGTTGTTTCCAGACTTTTTAATGATCACCATTCTAACTGGCGTGAGATGGTATCTCATTGTGGTTTTGATTTGCATTTCTCTAATGACTGGTGATGATGAGCTTTTTGTCATGTTTGTTGGCCACATAAATGTCTTCTTTTGAGAAGTGTCTGCTCATCTCCTTTGCCTGCTTTTATATGGGGTTGTTTTTTCTTGTAAATTTGTTTAAGTTCCTTGTAGATTCTGGATATTAGACCTTTGTGAGATGGATAGATTGCAAAAATTTTCTCTCATTCTCTAGGTTACCTGTTCACTCTGATGATTTTTTCTTTTGCTGTCCAGAAGCTCTTTGATTTGATTATATCCCATTTATCAATTTTGGCTTTTGTTGCAATTGCTTTTGGTGTTTTAGTCATGAAGTCTTTGACCATGCCTATGTCTTGAATGGTATTGCCTAGGATTTCTTCTAGGGTTTTTATGGTTTTATGTTTTACATTTAAGTCTTTAATCCTTCTTGGGTTAATTTTTGTATGAGGGGTAACGAAGGGGTCCAGTTTCTGTTTTCTGCATATGACTAGCCAGTTTTCTCAGCACCATTTATTAAATAGGGAATCCTTTCCCTATTTCTTGTTTTTGTCATGTTTGTCAAAGATCAGATGGTTGTAAATGTGTGGTGTTATTTCTGAGGCCACTGTTCTGTTCCATTGGTCTATATATCTGTTTTGGTACCAGTACCATGCTGTTTTGGTTACTGTAGCCTTGTAGTATACTTTGAAGTCAGGTAGCATGATGCTTCCCACTTTCTTCTTTTTGCTTAGGATTGTCTTGGCTATATGGGCTTTTTTGTTTCCACATGAAATTTAAAGTAGATTTTTCTAGTTCTGTGAAGAAAGTCTAGCTTGATGGGAATGGCATTGATTCTATAAATTACTTTGGGCAGTATGACCATTTTCATGATATTGATTTTTCCTATCAATGAGCATCCATGGGATGCAAGGCTGGTTCAACATACACAAGTCAACAAATGTAATCCATTACATAAACAGAACCAATGACAAAAACCACATGACTATCTCAATAGATCCAGAAAAGGCCTTCAACAAAATTCAACACCCCTTCATGCTAAAAACTCTTAATAAGTTAGTTATTGATGGAATATATCTCAAAATAATAAGAGCTCTTTATGACAAACCAATAGCCAATATCATACTGAATAGGATAAAGCTGGAAGCATTCCCTTTGAAAACCAGCACAAGAGAAGGATGCGCTCTCTCATCACTCCTATTCAACACAGTATTGGAAGTTCTGGCCAGGGCAATCAGTCAAGAGAAAGAAATAAAGGATATTCACATAGGAAGAGAGGAAGTCAAATTTTCTGTGTTTGCAGATGACATGATTGTGTATTCAGAAAACCCCACCCCATGGTCTCAGCCCAAAAACTCCTTTAGCTGATAAACAACTTCAGCAAAGTCTCAGGATACAAAATCAATGTCCACAAATCACAAGCATTTCTATACACAAATAATAATCAGAGAGCCAAATCATGAGTGAACTCCCATTCACAATTGCTACAAAGAGAATAAAATACCCAGGAATACAACTTACAAGGAATGTGAAGGACCTCTTCAAGGAGAACTGCAAACCACTGCTGAAGGAAGTAAGAGAGGACACAAACAAATGGAAAAATATTGCATGTGTCTTTATAGTAGAATGATTTATAATTTTTGGTATTTCTGTTCTAGATCCTTGGGGAATCACCACACTGTTTTCTGTTTTCTGAATATGGCTAGCTAATTTTCACAGCACCATTTATTGAATAGAAGATCCTTTCCCCATTGCTTGTTTTTGTCAGGTTTGTCGAAGATTAGATGGTTGCAGAGTGTGGTATTATTTCTGAGGTCTCTGTTCTACTCCATTGGTCTATATATCTGTTTGGTTACCAGTACCATGCTGTTTGGTTACTGTAGTATAATTTGTAGTATAATTTGAAGTCAGGTAGCATGAGGCCTCCAGCTTTGTTCATTTTGCTTAGGATTGTCTTGGCTATACGGGCTTTTTTGATTCCATATGAAACTTAAAGTAGATTTTTCTAATTCTGCAAAGAAAGTCAATGGTATCTTGATGGAACAGCATTGAATCTATAAATTACTTTGGGTAGTATGGTAATTTTCACAATATTAATACCTCCTATCCATGAGCATGGAATTTTTTTTTCCATTTGTTTATGTCCTTTCTGATTTCCTTGAGCAGTGGTTTGTAGTTCTCCTTGAAGAGGTATTTCATATCCCTTGTAAGATGTATTCCTTCAACATACATTTTTAACAAATTTATCTCTACTTTCAAATCATAGTATACTAATTCAAGAGTAGTATAGGAAACCCAAAGTAGAGTATTCCTGATTTTTTCTTCCCATTCCTTGTGACATTGCTCTCATTCATTTCACTTATCCATATGGTTTCATTGTCTAATACATTGTTACTATTCTTATAACAAAGTTATTCTCTACACCAATTAAAAATACAAAATAAAATATTTTTATTTTATTTATGCCTCATTTCTCTCTTGCATGACACTTCTTTTGTTGACCTGAGTTTCTGTCCTATATCTGTTTCCTTCTCTCTGAAAATTTTCTTTTAACTTCTCTTGAAAGGCAGACCTGCTAGTGATGAATTTTCTCAGATTTTGTTTTCCTGCAAGAGTATTTCTCAACTTTTGACAGATAATCTTGCTATGTGTATAATTCTAGGTTGCTGTTTACTTTTTTTTCCTTTAAACCCTTTAAAGGGTTTAAACTTTACTCTCTTTGCTTGCATGATGGTGCTAAGGTCTGAAAGTTGTTTCCTCTCAGCATTCACATGTTAATACACAATGTGGTGGTTTAAGAGGTGGGGCCTTTGGGAAGTTTCTAGATCATTAGGAAAAAGTCCTCACGAATAGGATTAATGCCCTTATAAAGAAGACCCAAGGGAGCTTACGCATCCTTTTCTACCCTGTGAGGACACAGTGAGAAGGCAAAATCTATGAGGAACAGGTCTCACCAGACACCAAATTTGTTTGTATATTGATCTTGCACTTTCCAGACTCTAGAACTATGAGAAATAAGTAGTTGTTGCTGCCACCCTGTTCGTGGTATTTGTGTTACAGCAGTGTGAACAGACACACATACATGGTTTTTGATGAGAAGTCCCCTGTAATTATCAGAATTGTTTCTCTACAATTTTATTCTAATGTTAACCAATTATCAAGAGGGAAAGATGATATTTTCATTGCATTTTTAAGTATTTGAACCAATTTTGATTAAAATGTATAATTTGGGGGAATGATATGATTTGTCCAATTTGTCTACAATCTGTTAAACAGATTGCATATGACTTTGATTTATCAAAGCTTAAGGCAGTCATGTTTAATGAAATATTAAATATTATTTATTATAGGAAATAGTGTTTAAAAGTATCAAAATGATAAATTCAAATAATATGGCTCATAAAAAATCTTTTGAAATATATATGGTAAATTTTGATTTATGGGCATTAATTTTTCTATTAGAGGGGTATATAGACATAAATATATATTTTCTATTAGAGGGATATATTTATATATTAATATACCCCTTTAATAGAAAACTTAATGCCCGTAGATCAAAATTTACCATATAATATTTTAATATATAATACCTCCCCGTGCATATGCTAGCTTCTTTCAAAATTTTCTCTTTTTGATTTTCTGTAGTTTTAATACGATATGCCTACATGTAGTGTGTGGTATTTAGCCTTCTTGATGGTTTTCTTTTTAGCTTCCTGGATCTGTTATTCAGTGTCTATCCTTACTTTTAGAGTGTTTTCAGTTATTATTAAATAACTTTTCCCGGCCGGGCGCGGTGGCTCAAGCCTGTAATCCCAGCACTTTGGGAGGCCGAGACGGGCGGATCACGAGGTCAGGAGATCGAGAGACGATCCCGGCTAACAGGGTGAAACCCCGTCTCTACTAAAAAATACAAAAAAATAGTCGGGCGAGGTGGCGGGCGCCTGTAGTCCCAGCTACTCGGGAGGCTGAGGCAGGAGAATGGCGTAAACCCAGGAGGCGGAGCTTGCAGTGAGCTGAGATCCGGCCACTGCACTCCAGCCTGGGTGACAGAGCAAGACTCCGTCTCAAAAAAAAATAAAAATAAAAAAAAACTTTTCCCTTTTTTCAAATTTTCCTTTCCTTCTATAATAGAATTCCAAGTAAACATATTTACAACTTTCGAAATTGTCACAATGTTTTTGAATATTTGATTTTCTTTTCCTTTTTTTAATCTCTTGTTTCTCTTTGTATTTTAATTGGAAGGTTTCTATTTCCATATCTATAATCTCTCCTTGGCCATGTTGTGTCTACCAGTGTACCCATTGAAGGCATTCTTCATTTCTATTGCAGTATGTTTTATTTCTAGAATTTTCCTTTGCTTATATTACACATGTATTCATGTTGTATACTTTTTCCAGTACAGCCCTTAACATATTAATCATAGTTATTTTTAAATCTCTAATACTTCCAAAATGTATGTTATAGCTGAGTCTGTTTCTGATGCTTGTTTTATCTTTTCAGACTATTTTTTTTTTCCTTGTCTGTTGACATTCTTTCTAAATTTCTTGCTGAAATCTGGTCATTTTATTGAGTGTTGAGAACTGAAGTAAATAGGCCTTGAGTGTGAGGATTTATACCAATCTGACTAGGGGTTGGGCTGTGTTTAACGTTTGATGTAACTGTGTCAGCAGTTTCAACTTTCTCTATTACAAATTTTTTGGTTTTGTTTTTCCTCTTGATTTTGGCCTTCTTTCATTACTTCTCCTCAGAGTCTGTGTCTTTCTTTAATCCACACTTACCATACTCGAACGCTGTTTGGCAGTACTGTGTGAGAGAGGGGAACCTTTCTATAACCTTCTAATTAAATTTCACTTTTTAGTGAGCCTGTGTCTCAGACCTGCGACTTTCACAAGTTGTTTGTCCAATGGTGTAGTTTGTTCTCTCTTTGGTGGGCAGGAAAGCTGAAGGGGTCTAGAGTGGGTACCCCACTGGGGATGAGGCTTTAGTAAAGTGTTTTTCCCCTGCACGTAGGCTTTGTTATAGAGAACACTTTGGAAATATTTGTCAATTATTTCTATTCTATTTCTCCCACCAGGTCCATCAGAGAATATTACTGAGATATTTACCACTAGACCCTGGTGGTGTTTACAGAAAAAGTCATAAAAGTGTGTGGGTTCCCTAAAACTTCAGCTCCCCGGGGTTTCTTATCCTCAAGCTTGTCCATATATAGCTACTAACACTTTGTACAAATTATTTCAGTTTTCCTAAAAGTGTGCAGTTCCAGCAGCATCTGCTTCAGGAGAGAAGATCTTGGCCTTCATTTTCTGAATTCACCTGTTTCTTCAGATTTGGGGGCAGTGTCTTGTCTTAAAAATCTCAGTTTTCTGATGGAATATAAAAGTCACTGATTTTTCCGTTTATTTAGCTTTTACTTGTTTTAAACATAGGAGTAGTGACTGTTAAGGTTTCTACATGTCAAAACAAGTTGGAGGTCTGCAAGACTTTTGAATGTATTATTTCATTTTCCCTGTCAAACTTCCTATGAACTATCAGGCAATTTACTTCATCTTGGAGGTAGGGCACTTCTTCCTGCAGATGTGAATCATTTAATTTCAAAGAACTTTGTGGCATATGATAACTTTATGACAAATACCAGAATATTGTTTCCCATATTCCATCCGTGATATATTTTTATTACCTTCCTCTTTTTAGAGATAAAAGTAAATAGGTTTTCACAGTTTAATTTCAGAAATTATTTATTCATTTATTTAGAAATATTTATGAAGGATCTAATTTGGGCTGGATGTTGTGTAAGGTTCTGGAAATACCATAATGAATAAGACACGACTGGTATCCTGAAAGACCCCAGATTTGAGTGGGAGGGGCAGAAACTTACATGAATAATTTAACTACTTTGAGATAAGTGGTAAAAGAGAGCTTTGTACAGGTTGCAATTACAATTTAAAGAGGGAGTTTGGAAAAATTAAAGTTGCTTTCCCAGAAGAATTAATGTTGGTTTCTCCATCCCCCAAACATTGCCTTAGATTGTGTTCTTGGTATTTTCCTCTTTAGTAAACATTTTGTCTGGTCCTGAAAACTCAAAAATAAAATTTTACATCATGTGGTGTTAGTGGAAGTTCCATTTTCACTAGAAATTTGTTGCCTAAACAATAATAATTTTACTTCCTCGAACTCTAAGACCTATCTCATTATAAAAACAGATTATTATGTTATAAAGGGATTTTGGGAGGTGTAGGTGCACTGACACTGATATTTTTAACAACTCTACCAAAACATACATGCTCAGATGACTTTTGCCTGTTAGCACAAAAGTCACCTTCAGAAGCTATTCCGTCATTTTAGTAATGTCATCATTGACCAAAAAGTTACTGGGCTGCATCTCCTGGAATTGCTTTCAGACTCAGTTGTATATTATCTTCAGTATGTATTTTTACCTAAATGGTAGAAAATCTTCTTCCTCTAAGATTGAATGTAATTTATGAACATAACCAAAAGTCAAATGTCAGCTAGGGAATAGTTAGAGAACATAAATAAATAGAGTAAAATGTAGGTCAAACCAAGTTTCACCTAAAAATTATAATAAATTTAACATGGCTATAATACAACTAAAAATGTTCCACTAATATAAAACTTAATGCCCACAGATCAAAATTTACCATAGAATATTTCAAAAGATGTTTTATAGGCCATATTGTTTGAACTTATCTATTTTGAGACTTTTAAACATGATTTTCTATAATCAAATTTAATATTGCATTAAACATGACTGCCTTAAGCTTTGATAAATCAAACTCATATGCAACCTGTTTAACAGACTGTAAACAAATTGGACAAATCATACCATTCCCCACAAATTATAGATTTTAATCAAAATTGGTTCAAATACTTAAAAATGCAATGAAAATATCATCTTTCCCTCTTAATAATTAGTTAACACCAGAATAAAAAATCCTTCCTTTTTCTTCAAATATTTCCCACACTGCTTAAGAATCTTGTCAGTGTTTATTGTGTTGGCAAAGCCACTTAAAAAGAAAATAGAGAAGCAAAACATACATTAACATATTAGCAGATGAAAACTACGTAACAGTCAAGGCAAGCGTGAAAATGAAGGTGAGAAGGATTAAAATATGTCCTGGTTCTCACAGCCATTTCTTTCCCCATGGAAAAAAATTGCACTATGAAATATCTGACATCGTGCACATTGCTTTGAAATTGTATCTTGTGGGTGTCTCCATAGTCCAGGTAATAAAATGTGATGGATTTCTAGTCTCTATTGCTCCAGGTAAGATAAATTTAGGAAACAATCATGATGTAATTGAGATCAATACGAGGTGCTGAAAAACTTTATGGGGGATCTCACTGACAGATGGGCAATAAGGACAAGCCCACAAGTAACCTGCTTCTGTGCCAAAACTTATCTGTTTTTTTTCTTTCTTTCTTTCTTTCTTTCTTTTCTCACCTCTTCTTATTAGAAGGAACAGTGAAGGGAGGAGCTGGTTTTCTCTTAGTAACAAGGGTCATTGTGGTATATCAGGCAAACCTTGGTAACCAGCATGTCTATTAGATATAAACCACTACTTGTACGTAATTTAGTGTGGAATTAGTTTAAATTGTGTGTTCAGCTGAGTATCTTTGGGTAATGAAGTAAGTGTTGAACAGCCTTGTTGGCACACTATTGATAAATGAAAGTCAATCAAAAAGAAAATCATCTTCCTATAGAATGTAATGAATAATAACATCTAACATTTATTGAAAATTTGCAACAAGGCAGACACTTATGTCATTTAGTCTTCACAGCAACCTCTCAAAATCAGCCCTAATTCTACTCACTTTATTTTATTAACCACTGTTTTTAAAGTAAGTCAGCACAGAGAAGTTAAAGAATTTCCCAGACCAGGTGCTGTGGCTCATGCCTGTAATCCCAGTACTTGGGGAGGCCAAGGCGGGAGGATCACTTGAGGTTAGGAGTTCCAGACCAGCCTGGATAAGGTGGTGAAACCCCGTCTCTACTAAAAATACAAACGTTACCTGGGCATGGTGGCAGGGACCTGTAATCCCAGTTACTCAGGAGGCTGAGGCAGAAGAATCACTTGAACCCGGCAGGCAGAGGTTGCAATGAGCTGAGATCATGCCTGGGCAACAGAGCGAGACTCTGTCTCCAAAAAACAAAAGAATTTCCCTGAACTTTCACAGCCAGTATAGAGATCTTAGAAGTCAGACACAAGCAAACAGACTGCAGGGTTGAGTGTTTAATGATAATATTATGCGATTAAGATAGTGTAAGGGCTAGGAGAACTCCTAGATGCTCCTCCAAAAGCTATCATTTTGACTCCATGAATACCAGAAAGTGTTTTAAGGTGATTCAATGTATTTGCAAGTATAAACATAAGTGGGTCTGCATTAATCATATTAAGAAATGTAGCCTGCCTTCTTGTTTATAAGGTTGGTACATGTTGCTCAAGCTATCTGGTTATTAGCTTCACAAACGCAAGGAATTCAGTTCGTCCTCATGAAATAATTTGCTGAGTTCAAAGATCAGAAATGTAATGGCAGTACCTTCAAAGAACATAGAGCTGTATATTCTGTTCTATCCTCTACTTCCCCTCCTTTCCCAAGTTTCTCTTTGATCAAGCTAAACATCAGAATCTGGCTTTTAAAAAGACTCGAAGTGCCTTTCATTTTCTCTCAGTAGCCTGAGGAGTAACAACTTCTGCATCTTACACGAAAAAAAATTGTTTCTCCCTAAAAATAACTTCAGCTTCAGATGCCCCCTGCAAAGAGGTTCAGATAATTTATCTTGAACTCAGAGAAGACAAAAGAAGGTAATTGCATGGGTGAGCCATTACCTGCAGCAGGGGAGGCAGACACGGGAGGCATTATGGATCTCGGGAAAGCAGCACAGAACATTTCCTGCTTATGGCTTTGTGGGGGAAGAGGTCAGGGCGCACACAGTCTCCTTTGAGCCATTCACATCCTTGTTTGGATTATGAACACTCACCATATCACCTGTACGCCTGGATGTGCTTTGGTGGTTTCGTTTTCCTGTGGTTCTCTCCTTCCTCCCATTAATGCTGTATAAGTGTTAAGAGTAGCAAGAGCCTAAACAATTAATTTCTGTGTTCCTTAGCTAAAGTTGTTCCAGTGAAAATGAGTCTGAAATTGTAAATAATGGCTTAAATTAATAGAGCAAGACCTAAAAACTTAAAAATCAAGCAAAATGGAGCCTATGGTATAATCTACAACTCTAGGAGATCAGAATATGCCATCCCAAAACATGTCTCCTTCGAGACATAGACAAAGAAAAAGCTCAAAAAGAAAAAGTCAACCTTTTACAAGGGAAATTTACATCTATTAAAAAATATCTATTCATGAGAGTATCTACCTTTCTGTACCAGAAAGAGAAGGATGACTCCCAAATCACTAAAAACTCAATCAAGAGAGAATAGGTACTGTCTTAAATCTGCATGACAAACTTGACCCTTGTTTGCTTTTCCTGGTCACTTCCCCTTTTTCAGCCTCCCCCACATCCTTCTTTCCTGTTTCAACAAATGTATCAAAAAATCATACTTAAGCCTGAGTTCAAAGCCACCTCTTTGAGATGTACTCATTTCTCTGGATAGCTCTCATATACAATGACATATACATGTTACTAAGTTCTTTGTTTTTCTCTCCTTAATCTTTTGTCTCATATTTTGCAACAAGAGGTCCCAGCTAAGACTCACTCGGCAAGAGTAGAGAGAAAAACATTTTTCCTTCCTACACATCCAAAAGCATTAGTACCTTATGTATGGCAAAGCACTCACTATAAATCAAATTGCACAATGAGTCAGTAAATTCATTTGGACTAATATACTGTTTTGCTCCAAAAAGCCTAGAATGTTCACAGGAATTTCATTTCTTAAAAAAATTATGCTATATAGTTATTTATTTTTCTCCCAAGAACAATGTTTAGTTCAGGCCAATTTTTTTTTTTTTTGGTCTTTTTTTAATTCACATATTCAGTAATTGAAAAAAAAAACAAAACAAAAACAGTGTGCTTCACACTAGCTTTAGCGCATAAGTTACTCTTGGTAATCATACATTTCCTTCCTGTCTCCAGGGTAGGCCCTCTTGAAGAATGAATCACATTCCTGAACTTCCCTGTTGATTTTCTATATACCACTACTCTATTCTTGCCTTATCTCCTTGGTTCTTATTTCATTCCTTTGGATGAGGTTGTAGTGGGTTTTTGTACTTACCACATACTTTCCTGCAAAAGCAATGATATAAACAACGGTTGTATTCTCAAGCAAGCCCACAAAAACCTATAATAAACCTGAAATACTACATATTTGCAATAACAATTCTTCTTGTTATTGTTCATTGCAAGTCATTTAGGCAAGTCATTTAACCTCTGTGGGCCTCAATTTCCTCTTCTATAAAATTAGGGGGCTGAACTACATGATATCCATGGCCCTTTCAGCCCTAACCATCTGTGATGACATTTCAACTGTATTATAATTTAGATGGTGGAATAAACTGAGAGCCCAAGCATCATCTCTAACATTATTTCAAGTTTCATTATTTGAAAATGCGATTCGCTTCATTTTGATAAATGAGGCATGAGCCAGTTTAAAAATCTGGCACCTAACAAGCTTTTTTTGTTTGTTTGCTTAAGTCGCCTGTGTCTATATAAAGCTGAGGTGAGTGAAGTATAGGTAGATCAAAAGGCTACTAATACTAAGTACCTCGGGCAGATTCAAACTTAAGTCCATAGTACGAAAAGCACAAGGCTCGTGTAAGCATAGACTTTGAGGCAAACCTGAGTTCAAGGTTCTGTGCCACCACTTATAAGCTCTGTGACCTTGGGCAAGGTTTTAATCTCATGCCTTATCTACAAAAGGATAATTACAGGGTTTTTATTAGAATTAAACAGGGAAGTGAATTTAAAGTAACTGATGAGCACTCGGTAAACTATAGCTATCATTATTATGAAAGATAATACTTAAGAATTTACCTTCTGGTTAACACACACACACACACACACACACACACAGTCCACCATATTTTAACCTATTGACTTTTCCTTCAAACTTATGCACTACAACATGTTTAATACAAATGACTTACTTTGACATTTGTCTTAGATTCAAATTTTCTTAGTAAGAGTGTTGCAGGTAGTGAGATAGGCACGAGCACACAGGAGAAGGCTCTCTCTGCACCCACTAGGAGTGTCAGGTGACAGTTCGGCAATTAGAGTTGCCGTTCTAAAAATAATAATTGGGCAGCCAGGGAGAGACAAATCTCCTGATGGTCCACACCTGTTAACGTTCGTGTTAATTGAATGCAGAACCCAGGGAGAAGCAGCTTCTCGGATATGCACGCTGAGAGGCAAAGTGGGGAAGTATGAGGTTCTGGGGGCACACGCCACTGTAAAAAGGAAAAAAAGCCTCAGATGGGCAGGTATGTAACGATCCCTAAACACACTGCACATGCTCAGTTCCAAAGGGTAAGGAAGGCACTGTGCGGCGGACAGCGCACCCTAGGGGAAGAATCATGGGAAAGAGGCGAGCCCGTAAAGGCCCAGGATCAAGACTGAATAAAGGGGCTTTTTGCCATCTTCGCTTTTTCTCTCTTTGATCTTCAGGCACCCACTTGGATCTCTTCCAAGCAAATTTTTCTTTCTTTCCTATTCTAAAACCTTTTAAAATAAATTTCCTTTCCTGCTTTGGAACTTTCCTGCTTTATTCCCCTCCGTCAAATTCTTTCTTTTAGGGAGGCAAGGGCTGAAGTTGCTGTGGACTCATATGGATATGCTGCCAGTAACTTGAGGTAACTGAAATATCTTCCACCACTAGCAAGAGTAACAGAATAAACAAAAATTACTTATCATTATTAGATTTCATGTGCATTTATTTTCATTAAGTACACTTGATGTGTACAAACCTAATTTTCTGTTTGAATTTAGGATTGATATATTTCAGTGAAATAAACAGGTATCTTGCAAAAAAAAATTAAGGAATAAAATCTTTTTTTTTTTTTTTTTTTTTTGGTGGTAGATGGAGTCTCACTGCATTGCCCTGGCAAAGTGCAGTGTGATCTCGGCTCACTGCAACCTCTGCCTCCTGATTCAAGTGATTCTCCTGTCTCAGCCTCCCAAGTAACTGGGACTACAGGCATGCACCACCATGCCCGGCTAATTTTTGTATTTGTAGTAGAGACACGTTTTCACCATGTTGGCCAGGCTGTCCTTGAACTCCTGACCTCAGGTGATCCACCCACCTCGGTCTCCCAAAGTGCTGGAATTACAGGAGTGAGCCACTGCGCCCAGTTTAGGAGTAAAATCTCAACCATTTCCAAAACATTTTCTAAAAAAAAAAAAAAAAAAAAAATGCCAAAGCATGTTGCTAACAGGTTAATATTTTAAAATAAAAGTAATTTTCCTTAGTCTGTTGCCGCCTTCTCTTTCTTTCAAACCGAGCTCCAGGCTAGGAGTATAAACTCTGAGGTTAGGGTAGTGTAGGTGCTGGAGAGAGGACAAAGACATGCCTTATGTCCTCTAATTGCTTCTGATCTGCCCAAGGAAAGTCAGTACATGATGTCATCTTCCAGGAGTGCTGATCAATCCTGAAAATGTTATTGATTTCTGGTGTATATGGAGTGCTAGTAAAATTGCTACAAAAATTTTAGAGTAATTCATGGAATATGCCTTTTATGGGACTAGAATCAAATTTTAAATGATCAAATATGAAGCATTGGAAAATAAAGACAGAAAATCTGAATTTCTGACTGAGAGAATAGTAGGGAAACTTCAAGAGGGAGAATCACAGAATAGTGATGTGAATTGGACTTTGAATGAATGAGTCAGTGAAAGAAGAAAGTTAAGATCACAAAGCATCACGTATCAGTCAGACTCTGTAAAACAGGTCACTTACGCCACCGCATTTAATTCTCAGTACAACCAGATTTCCAGATACCGAGTGAAGAAATCATCCCTCGAAGATGTCAAATAATGAAGGTAGAATTAAAATATACTTAAGCTCCGTGTGCGTGCATGCACCTGTAGTCCCACCTACTCAGGAGGCTGAGCCAGGAGGATTAATTTAGTCCAGGGGTTGAGTCCAGTCTAGAAAACATAGTGAGATCCCAGCTCTTAAAATAATAATAATAAAGCCTATAATATCTCCTATTTGTGCTTCAAAGTGAGAAGCTAGGAAATGCAAAAAGTACTTATCACTATAAAAATGCTTTTGTAGTTTAAAAAACTGTAAAAGATGACTGATTCCCAGGGTCAGGACTTCTAGATAAGTTACTGGTAAATACTGAGTATCGAGTATGTAATTTGACTCATGCTTATGTTCTTGGAAAACAAAATAAGAAAATTTTCATTCTTTTTAGACTTTGTAGGGCTTTAATTCTAGATTTGGTAATAAAATGACAAGAAAACATTGCCATAACTATGAAGAATCTATGTGCAAATTTCTACAGAATCATGGTGGAGAGAAATTTGAATTCTACCTGGCAGATCAGGAAATGATTTAGTAAGGAGGTGATATTTGACATAAATTGGAGAATGATTGACAATTTCAACAAATGTAGAAAGAAGATGAACATCACAACAGAAAAGAAAAATATGAGGCAAGTTATGCATTCATGGAAGGGCAAGATATTTTCTGGGAAAAGGCAAAGTTTAGTGTAGAAAGAGTAAGGTAGATGGAGAATCCAGAGAAAGTCAAGAGAGAAAATGAGATCAACAAGATAGAACTAGAGGTAAGCAGCAGAATGAGATCGCATTTCTGAAATGTAGAAAATGGGCCAGAGGAATGAGTTTGGAGGTAGCTAAAATGACTTTCTAAATGATAATAAAATCGTTAGTTAATTAAATTATTGCCTGGGTGAGGTGGCTCACACCTGTAGGCCCAGCACTTTGGGAGGCCAGGGCAGATGGATCCCTTGAGCCTGGGAGTTCAAGACCAGCCTGGACAACATGGCAAAACCCCATCTCTACTAAAAATTCAAAAATTAGCCAAGCGTGGTGGTGCGTGACTGTGGTCCCGGTGACTCAGGAGGCTGAGGTGGGAGGATGACTTCAGCCTCGGAGGCAGAAGTTGCAGTGAGCCAAGATCGTGCTACTGCACTTCAGCCTGGTAGACAGAGCCAGACCTTGCCTCAGAAAAGAAAATAATCATGGAAAGTGAGAGACAAAGAGACATTTCAGAATTAAAATTATTTTGTGGAAAACATAATAGTGTATCTATGCAGAAAAAAAGAACAAGATGACTCAAAGGTTTCTGATCACTGGGAAAAGTGATTTTAGCCATTTTAGGCCATAGGAAAAAAAAACAAGCATGAATTGAATTTAAGACACTTAGCTGGAGATGATTGAAGAAAGTCCGAAATGAGGTGTGGATCAAATGAGGTGAGGATTTTCAATCCGTAAAATTCAGTACAGACTTGAATTTTTCAAACTATAAAATTCAATACAATTGAATTTTAAAAGAGTTATCAAACCAAGGTTATAATTGAGGACAGCACTCAAATGTTGTCTTTCACATCCTCATCCATTGTTAACATATCAGAAATGTATACTCATGTAGGAAACTAGAATGGTTTTTATTCTTAGAAAACAAGGTCCAAAAGCTGGCAAGGTGGTATAGGCAGAAGCAGAAGCAGAATACTTAGTCTGAGAAATGAGGGGTGTTCATTTTGTAAGACAACATAAGAAATTATAGATAGATGATAGATTAGATAGGTAGGTAGATACATGCATACATACATACAGGAAAGGAAAGGAAAAAAGATTACAACTTATTCTTCTGAATTTCAAGATAAAGTGAAATTTAAGTCAATCGCCAAGTGTATGATTAGGAATGCAACTGAAGTTATAAAATTAAAGACATAAAAAGGTACAAAAGTGTTAAATAACAAGTGTTAAATAAATGTGTAGCATAGCAGAGTGGAAAAAAATAAACTTTGAAATTCTAATTTCTTGTGCTATAAATCTCAACTTTGCCTTTTAAGTAGCCATATGACTTTGGGAATGTGATTTAACATCTCTGAATTGAATTTCAACATCTGTAAGATGGACATAATAGAATAATAATATCCATCTTACAAGGAGTATTTATGAGAATAAACTAGACAATATGCATAATGTATCTCAAAATGCTTGGGAAATGTTAATAATTAATAGACATTATTATCACCATTATTGCAATGCCCTCACTATACAACATTCATACGGTCCAAATTAGTACTCTTGCAATACCCGTCTCCTATTCTGTTATGGCCTAGTGCTTTCCTAAACTCTGAAGGACAAGAACTCACAGAGAAGAAATCCTTTCTGCCATTTTGCTGTTATTACAGTTGCTGAGTTGTAATGAAGCTCTATTTAATTTAGAAAGTGTGACTATTGCTCTAGAAATTTATTCTAGCCTGGGAAGAGGAGCACAGGAAGAGGAGCACAGAAAGCAAGGTTCTGTAATACAGCACTGGGGCTGACTCTGTCAAGCGCATTAAGGTGAAGCTGGAAGGAGGATCCAGGATGTTACAAAATAACCACAGAAATGGCTTACTCCATGCTTTTTCACCGTAACCAACGGATCACATTGGCAAAACAAAAGACGAAAACATTGTGCAGCCTGGGGCTGCCTAATGAAGCTTAGGCTTTGTTTTAAACACACGATGGCCAGATCTAATATTTTATGAATGTCTGATGATCTAAATTAAATTGAACACTTTCAATGTGCTCAGCATTGTCCTAGGTACCAGATAAAATACAAAACAGATGCTCTCTGCCTTAAAGTAGCCTGAAATGAAATGTAGCTCATTCTAAATAAAGAGAAAAAGGTTAAAAGTCAAAGCATAAAATATTAACACAGAATATACTAGTAGTAATAGTAACAATAATAACAATGAGTGATATTTGTTAGCAACTTCTGTGTTCAAGCACTAGACACTTTATGTATGTGAAAATACTTAATGTTCACAACTACAAACAAGTTAGAAATCTTCTTCTTGATTTTAATGGTGAATAATATATATTAAAAACAGTATGCTTGGATCTTAGCTACACAGTATTCTTATCAAAACAACCGACCATGAAAGAGTTTATAATCAAATCCAATGAAAAAAAGAAATATTACCATGAATAAACACATACAATGGTTTTCCAATGCAGTTCAAAACTATATAAGGATAGAATAATACTAGTTTTCATAAAGCCTGGTACAAGGAATTTACTTTTTTATGTGCCCATAAAAATGTGTTTATACCATCAGTAATTTAAAATAACGATGCTACATGCAACAGCTATTATAGTGATACATAATATCAGTCTACCAATAATTAAATAACACTTCAGTTATTTTAACACTTCTGTCATGTATTTCTAAAATGAATTGCCTTATATCATAAAAGCCTCAATTTTCTTCATTATTTGAAACATCTTCGGAGATGAGGATTTTCAACAAGCATGCTATAGTCAAAGTACAGTGTATGTTTCTCTAATTCTCTTTTTTATGTCTTGGGTATTAAGCAAACAATGGTAATATATAAAAGCAGGACTGTATTCCCACAGTGCAATCAATTCAAGATCATGTTCAGGCACGATTAGGAAAGGCCTTTGTTCATCATGCTCAGTTGAAGAGGGAGTGAGTATGGGTAATGTTCTTTACAGGGATCAAGTCTGTATATGGAAATGAATACAGTGTCAAGTCTGCCCATAGCATTATCATTCAAATTAAAGCTAATGCTTTAATGATCACCTTATAAATATTAATATATTCATTAGTTCACTTTGGCAATGGTTACTTTTCATACCTGTGTCATATCTTACCTCAGTTAAAAAAAAAGAAAAAGTGTCAGTAGAGAAGTCTATGTTTGACAGTCTACTGCCCACTGAGAGGTCTTTCTTATTTTCCCTACATTTAGAGAATTTTTTTGAAGAAATAAACAAAGGAAGCTGTTCAGCTACTAAATACAGGCTTCTCAAACCAATACAGCAGAATGTGGTCATTTGGTCTTTTGAATGTAGGACCTGAGCAACTGGAAAAATGTAGAATTTTGTGATTTAGGTAATTTCTGTTGTTATAAAAGTTCAAGTAATATACTAAAAGATGACCTACAGGCAGAGTAAATGAAAAGTAAATAGAGGTAATAGGAACGTAGGAGAGTGGAATGAAGGGAAAATAGAACAAGGAAATAGAATGAAGGAGTCAACAGAGACAAGATAGGCAATTAATTTCCTCAATTGTGTTCTGTGAGTAAATGGTGAAACTGTGCTCCGGCATCCTGTCTGGTGTTACCTCCCTTAGATTAGGCCTCTAATGTTTTTCTTTGTAGATCCCAAGACAAGTGATCTCAATACAGAAGTCTGTATTTCTTCCTGCTTTTTCCTCCTGGCCCACAATATGAGTGCTGTAACAGGAAGCACCTTTGGTCAAGATAGGAATAGTGATAGGTTCTGGAGTATGTTTTTTGAATAAAACACAGGATCAGCTGAGGATTGAATGTAGGGTGTGAGAAAAAGACAGCGGTGAAGGATTGATTTTATTTTTGAGAAACTAAGTGAATAGCATGGGAAAGGAAATGTTGGGAAATAAGAGAAATCATGATGTCTGTTTTGCAGAGGTCAAGCAGACAGACCTGCCAATAAAGATCGGTGATGTATCTATATATAGATTTTTAAATAAATAACAACAGATAGTTTAATCCATTACAGATATTCCAGATCCTACATAAAAACTAATATAGATTACTAAAATATAAATAATCTTTCAAAAAAGAGCAAGAAATATTTAACTAAGGTAAATATGGTACTAATGACATAAACCATTTATTATTTATAACTACTAAGTGCTTTACATTTATTATTGTATCTTTGAATTATCACTTGAAACACATGAGATAAGTAATATTATTGCCATTTTATAAATGAAATATAAGGCTAATTGAGATGAACTTTTTTCATCTTCAAAATTTATAACAGGTGTCTGTCAGGCCTGAGCCCAAACCAAGCCATGGCATCCTCTGTGACTTGCACCTATATGCCCAGATGGCCTGAAGTAACTTAAGAATCACAAAAGAAGTGAAAACGCCCTGCCCCACCTTAACTGATGACATTCCACCACAAAAGAAGTGAAAATGGCTGGTCCTTGCCTTAAGTGATGACATTACCTTGTGAAAGTCCTTTTCCTGGCTCATCCTGGCTCAAAAATCTCCCCCACCGAGCACCTTGTGACCCCCACTCCTGCTCGCCAGAGAACCACCCCCTTTGACTGTAATTTTCCTTTACCTACCCAAATCCTATAAAAACAGCTCCACCCTTATCTGCCTTCGCTGACTCTCTTTTCGGACTCAGCCCGCCTGCACCCAGGTGATTAAAAAGCTTTATTGCTCACACAAAGCCTGTTTGGTGGTCTCTTCACACGGACGGGCATGACAGTGTCAGAACCAGAACTTAAAAGTCTTTCAGATTTCTAAGTTCAATTCTTAAGTATTATAATATGCTTTACTAAAGGCTCTGTATGAATAACTATATGCCTATAAAAATAAACCCATGTTTATGGAAAAAGAAAAACCAACAGATACAAAATAATTATGGAGTACAGAAAGGAAATGTGCAAAAAGTTTGACTTTTTAAATAACGGTTCTCATTAGATTTTCTATATAATATTGAAGACATTGAAGTTTAGTTTTCTTTAATGAAATAACCAAAGTAATCTTCAAACCTTTTTTCTTCCTATATGTAAGAGAAATTTTATCTAATGTTTGAAAAAATTAAAGGAGGAGTTAAGACTTTACCTGGATATCCAAGAATGGATAAAATTTACATAGAGAGGAACATTTTTTACAATATAATTAATGTACCTACTGATAAAGAAGGACTTACTTATTTCTGCCATTATGGTGTTTTCTATATGTCTTAGATCTTTGTTCCTCATTTCCTGACTTATTTTGTATTACATAAATATTTTCTAGTGTACTAGTTGTATTCCCTTCTCATATGTTAATTATTTTAATTATTTCCTTAGTGGCTACCCTGGTGATTATAATCAATCACATATATTTGTAAAAACTGAATTTGAATTGAAACTAATTTAACTTCAATAACATAAGAAAAACTCTGTCCCTATTTATGTTGCTGTTATTGTCACAAATTGCATCTTTATATATTGCAAGTTCATTTACATAAATTTACAATTATTGTTTTATGCATTTTTCTTTTATATCACATTATAAACACAAAGGAGAGTTAAAAATCAAAAATTTAGTAATACTGGCCTTTTTACTGGCTTATTTTTCTTTGTAGAGCTTTGATTTACTGTCTTGTAGTTTGAGAACTATAAGCTTGAAGAACTTCTTTGAGCATTTCTGATAAGACAAGTCTTCTTGCAACAAACCCCTTCAACTTTGTTTATCTAGGAATGTCTTAATTACTCTTTCAGTTTTTAAGTATGATTTTTTCCTGATATAAGTCTTAGCAGTGCTATTCTTTCAGCCATTCAAATATGACACCACCCCACCATGTACCACCTTCTGGCCCCCATATTTCCTGATACAAAGCTGTTAGTCTTGTGAAGGATCCACTGTATGTGGTAATTCCCTTCTTTCTTGTTGCTTTTCAGATTCTCTCCTTTTCTTTTTCTTTTGAAAGTTTGAGTATAATGAGTATTGGTGCGGATCTCTTTGGGTTTATCCTACAAGCATTTGGTGAACTTCTTAGATGTGTAGACACACGTTTTTCTTCAAATTAGGGGAGTTTGGGGACATTCTTCCTTCAAGTATTTCTGCTCTTTTCTCTCTCTTCTCCTTATGGGACTCTCCTAGGGCGTATGTTGGTGTACCTGTTGGTATCCTCAGGTCCCTTAAGCTCTTTTCATTTTTTGCATTAATTTTTTCTTTCTGCTCAACTGACTGGATTGTCCCTTCTTTGAGTGTCTTAATTCTTTCTTTTGCCTGCTCTACACTATTGCTGAAGCCCACTAGTGTATTTGTTTTCTTTTTAGGTATTGCACTTTTTAGCTCCAGAATTTCTATTTGGTTCCTTTGTACAACTTTACTCGTGTATTGATAGTTCCTACTTGTTTGTATACCATTCTTCTTCTTTCCTTTAGTTCCTTGTCCATGGTTCTCATCATTCTTTGAGCATATTTAAGATAATGGATTTAGTCTTTGTCTAGTCAGTCCAGTGTCTGGGCTTCTTCAAGGACAATTTCTGTCACTTTATTTCCTGTTAATGGGCCATATTTTCCTGTTTCTTTGAATACCTTATGTTGTTATTGAAGACCAGTCATTTTTAATATTATATCTGGAAAGCAGATCCTTCCTCCTCCCCATGGTTTGCTGCTGCTGTTTGTTGAGGGCTGCAGTGGCACTTCATAAAGTGACTTTTCCAAATTATTTTTGCAAATTCTGTATTTCTTATCATGTGTGGTCACTAAAATCTCTCTTCTGTCATATCAGCAGCCAGCCAGTGACTTGACAGAGACTTTCTTAAATATCTGGTGCCAAAAGAAAAGGAACAGTGAACTACCCTATTCTCTGTAAGTTGCCATTGAACTGGGACATGCCTTCAGTACTTACCTAGGTTGCCTGAAAGTTCCCATAGTCTTTATCTGCTTGTGTGTGGTCCAAAGAGTAGCTAAATGTGTTAGTCTAAGGCTTCTCAGGCCTTTTCTGTGCATGCATTAGACCTTAGGTATACATATTGCACTTGGTAGCCCTTCAAAGCTAATAGTACCCCAAGAATACTCCTCAGCAAGCTTTTTTTCCCTTTTCCTGTTCTTCTGCAATTCCTCGCCTACAGTTGGTATGTTTTTAACTACTGCTGACATATGCCCCCTAGAAAGCTGCTCAGGCTTGTGGGGGTGAAGTTTGGGCTGAAATAAAGGGAAGCCTCTGTGCTGGCCCCTCAGGGAAGCAAGAAACAGATTGAAATTCACATCTTTTTTTAACACAAAGGTTTATATTGCATTGCCCTAGCACCAGAAAGATGAATCACAAATATGGACTGATAACTCTGTAGTCAATGACAAACTGGAAGAAAATGGGCAATGGTAGGCAGGTGAGTGACAGTGCCACAACGTTCTTTTATTATAGGTTTGTTTGTTTGCTTTTGTTTTTGGGGGATGGAGTCTTGCTCTGTCACCCAGGCTGGATGCAATGGTGAGATCTTGGCTCATTGCAGCCTCCGCCTCCCATGTTCAAGCCATTCTTCTGACTCAGTCTCCTAAGTATCTGGGACTACAGGCACCCACCCACATGCCTAATTTTTGTATCTTTAGTAGAGATGGCATTTTGCCATGTTGACCAGGCTGGTCTTGAACTCCTGACTTCAAGTGACCTGCCTGCCTTGGCCTCCCAAAGTGCTAGGATTACAGGCATGAGCCACTGCGCCTGGCCTATTATAGTTTTGCAGTCTCTTTATTAAGTCCCCTTCTGGTTACTATAAGTATTTCATCAGAATACAGAGTTTAAAAAAAAAAAAACTCGATTCTGTCATTTATGCTACCTTATTGATTGCTTCAGTGGAAGGGCCAATTCTTAGAGTGGAAGGGCCAATTCTTAGAGTATCATATGTCAACATTTTCCATGAAATCCCAAAATCATCGACTTTAGTGACAGACTTTAAAGTAGTATTTAGAGAAATCATTTCATAAGCCAACCACTACTGTTTCAATACAAATTATTTAACAGAAACATATGTGACAACCCCTCAAAGTTTTCCCAAATTGCAGCATCAAAGTATTTTATGTTGAATAGAATAAGGAAGAAGGTAGTGTATATAGAAGTGAGATAAGATATATTGAATCTCATGTTTCTAAACATTCTTCCTAAAAGAAAACAGAATAATTAGATGAAGGAGTAATCACAAAGCTATAACTGAAAACCAGCTGAATTTAAAAATTGACTAATTCAGCAAAAGATAAAATCGTATTTGAGACAAAATTAGTAAAACGAAATCCCTCTCCTGATTTGGTCTTGACAACTTTTTAAATTAAAAGTGTAACAAGAAAACCCTACAAGCATTAAGTATAAAAATGAAACAAAAAGCAAGCTTGTTTTGGAGGACATAGATCTAACTTGTCTCACATTTAATGCCTCTTCAACATTAAATTCAGAAAGAAATGAAATAAACTTTACAAAATCTTAAGGAAATTAAAAAAACATACAATCAGATACATTAGATTTTACACATGATATGTTTTATTTACTTACTTAGTCAATAAATTTTACTATAGCTTCTTTGATTCTGTTATTGGAAGTAGTCATAGAGATACAGTCTTAAATGGGAATTATAGCTGAGTGGGAAAGAGAAAAATGAAGTTAAAAAATCAAATAAATCCAAAATAATGTAACCACTGTGGAAGACAATATGGTGAAACACCATTTGTATGTCAATGTTCAAAGAAGCACTATTCATAATAAGCAACACTGGAAATAGCCCAGGTGTCCATTGACGGATGAATGAATAAATAAAAAGTGGCCTAGATATACACAATGGAATATACTCAGCCTTAAAAAGAAAAGAAATTTTGACACATGCTATACTATGGTTGAAACCTGAAGACATTAAATAAAGCGAAACAAGCCAGTCACAAAAGAATACTGTATGGCCCAACTTACAGCAGGTGGCTAGTGTAATCAAGCTCATAAAGTTAGAAAGTAGAATGGTGGTTGCCAGGGAGAAGAAATGGTGAGTTGTTTAATGGATTTAGAGTTTCGGTTTGAGAAGATGAAAACATTCTGGGGATGAATGATGATGACGGCTGGACAACAATGTGAATCTACTTAATGCCACTGTACTGTACAGTAATAAGAATATTGACATGAGATATTTCTGCAAAAAATATCAATGCCCCAACCCCTGTTGGAATGAGAAAAGCAGAAGCTCTGAAATGTAACTTTAAATGGAGAGCAAAAATTAAATGTAGCAAAATTTATAGAAGTGCTGAAAACATAATTAAATATCTAGCAGTAATACATTTGGTTAATAAGGTAAAAAACAATATTTTACTTTAATGGAAACATCTGAGCTTGTGAACTGTTTTTGGAACGAAAGTACGGATGATTTCCTACTCTAGGGTGGCTCATTTAAAATTATATGTAATAAAAGTTCTCAAGCATTTTGATGGTTTTCATCTCTACGATTCACTTATCTGCTTGTTGAACACCAACTATGGGACCAGCATAAATAAGAGAGATTTTACCCCTCATGTGATGGAGCTTATGTTGTAGAGCAGTGATTTTCCCAGCGTAGTCTCTGAACAGCAGCATCAGCATCACCAGTATATTAGTGCATTCTCACACTGCTAATAAAGACATACCTGACACTGGGAATTTATAAAGGAAAGAGCTTTAATTTGGTTTGGCTTGGCTGGGGAGGCCTCAGGAAACTCATAATCATGGCAGAGGGGAAGCAAACAAGTCCTTCTTCACAAAGTGTCAGGAAGGAGAAGAATGAGAGCCAGAGAAGGCAGAAGCCACTTATTTAACCATCAGATCTTCTGAGAACTTACTATCATGAGAACAGCATGAGGAAATCTGCCCCCACAATTCAATTAGCTCCCACCAGGTCCCTCCCATGACACATTAGGATTATAGGAACTATAATTCAAGATGAGAGTTGGGTGGGGACACAGCCAAACCATATCAACCAGTAACCTCATTAAAATTGAAATTCTCTATGCCACCCCAGACCTATTGAATCAGAAATTGTGGAGGAAGAACCCAAAGATTAGTGGTGCTTCAATAAGCCTTTCAGATGATTCTGGTGCACACTACAGTTTGAGAGCCACTGGTGTGGAGTACCAGTAAACACTGAGTTTGACTTTTTTGTATTTACCTGCAAAGATGTTTGGCACATGTGAAATCTGTTGCAATGAATACCTAACAATAATTATGTAGAAGCTTTAGGTCATATGACAAGTATCCAAGAGGCATTCAAAACCTTAAATATTCTTGTCTTTTTAAATTATATGTAGTATTTTTCTACTTCCATTTCTGCTGTTGTATATTTCCTAGATCCTAAAATGATAGTTTTCTTTGAGGACACGCAATCCAGATATGCCAAACACAATCATTTATTAAATATTTATCATTTAGTTCACTGTGAAACAGCCCTGAAAGTTTAGATAGAGGTCAGGAAGATGTATCTGTCTTAGGTTGAGATTCCAGATTCAGGATCCTTTCTTCAGCAATAGAGATGTACTTCAAACATCTATCAATTCACTAATAAATGTTTCAGATTGTCAGTGTCACTCATCCTCCTAGCACCTGGAACAAACAGTGCCAAAGCATCTGATAGTAAAAAATCTAGGACTGGAAGAATCATAAAAGGTTTTCTTTTTTTTTTCCTTTCTAATTTTAATCACATTTCTTTATTTCCAGTAGTCTGACTTATATCAGACACTGAAATTAAAAGATCTTGATTTACAACATGAACAGCCCCTTACGTTCCATGGTAAAAACACCTATAAATGAAAGTACATAGAGTTATATATTCCTGGGCAATGTGGCTCCTCTGAATGACTGGAGCCCAAGCCTTTTGCCACAATATTATGTTTACAAATGTGGGTGTATGTGCATAAATAAATGGTTCTGAGGAAAGATCCTGTCTGGGTATCTTTGACTTTCTTGTAATCACTTTCACAGCCTTCATGATACGGCATATACCTAATAATCCAGGCATATAGGGAATGTGTAGAGATGCATGCATAATTAATGGATAACTGAAGTTCTGAAAATAAATTGTTAAAGCACATGGTAGGAAACGCAGCCTTGTGGCATGATGATATTTGTGCTGCTTGCCTGATAATTGTGTACAATTCAGAAGAGCACAGTGATTTTGTAATTAACGCTTGATACACATTACCTTTAATTACTTAAGGCATCCTCGCTTGAAGGCATCTGTGTGTGTGTGTGTGAGTACGCGCATATGTGTTTCCGTGCAGAATGATTTTCAGCCTCTAATGAGAGTTTTCTTCCTACTGATAAAGTACTCAGCTGATCCAGTTCAAATTCCCAGCTTGAAGTGAGGGCAGCCAGAGTTAGAGAGAAAAGCAAGATACGAGAGAGACAAATTAAACCAAAAAGTATCTTTGGATACTCTTTAAAGAAAAATAGTTTTATCAATAATGGGCAGCAGAACTTACATCATATTGAACTCCTGCTAGAGAAGCATTCTTGTTACAAGAACACATAAAGGGGAACAGCAGACACAGGGGCTATTGGAGAGTGGAGGGTGGGAGGAAGGAGAGGATCAGGAATAGATAATGGGTACTAGGCTTAACACCTGGGTGACAAAATAATGTACACCACAGAACTCCATGACATGACTTTACATATACAACAATCCAACAAATGTACCCCTAAACTTAAAAAAAGGAAAAGCATCCTCTTTATTGCTAGACAAATGCTATGATAAATGGAATGAAGGTGTTCATACCCAGTAAGCGATCACTCACCTTTACTCCCAGTTCAAAATTTATTTTCTCCTTGAGCATTTAAGTTGCAGTGTAGATGGTTAGAAATGATTGACTTTCATGGTTTATTTAGTTTATTAATATAGTAACCTATAGCCATCTGGGCTAGATCTAAAGAAAATTATATAGGGGCAATGTTCAATTCCAACGCCTATTTATTCTCCTTCAAATACCCAGTCACATCTTGCCACTCTTCGGCTCTCTAGTTCTTCTCACTCAGCTTCACCTGGGCCTGGAGGATGCAGGTGTGCTGGCTCTGATCCAGAGGGCAATCTGGATCCCGGGAAGCCAAGTGTAAATGACAGAAGAGTTATATGCTCTTCCCCTGGGGCATTTTTTTCACAGCTTTTTAAAAAATCTGCTCTTTTCTCTTTTTTATTTTTTTATTTTTTTTTATTATTTTTTTTTTTTTTGAGACGGAGTCTCGCTGTGTCTCCCAGGCTGGAGTGCAGTGGCGTGATCTCGGCTCACTGCAAGCTCCGCCTCCCGGGTTCACGCCATTCTCCCGCCTCAGCCTCCCAAGTAGCTGGAACTACAGGCGCCTGCCACCACGCCCGGCTAGTTTTTTGTATTTTTAGTAGAGACGGGGTTTCACCAGTTGCCAACAACTGATAATCACTGACAAATCACATAAAAATCTGAATTTTGGGCTCCACTTGAAAAGTTTAAATGGCTAGCCACGACAGGTTTTTTTTTCCGCAGGGGACCACTCTGTTGGAGAAGCTGCCCTTTTAGAAGGAGGAGGAGGGCTGTGCACTCCAGGGGGTCTTCAATACTAGCTACTATCACCTTCCAAATGAGGCTGAGGCCAGCATCCATTTATCATCAAGTTTCTGCTGTTGCTTTTTATAGTCCTGATTCAGTTTATACACTTATATAGCCTGCTGGCCACTGCAGGCATTTGAGTTTTTTAACGCCTGCTATAGGTATGTTTTTACTTTTCCTGCCAAGTCACCAGCCCTATAATCTTTACATAAAGCCAATGAGTGTCCAGCATCTTATTCCAGCCACATCGCCTCATAACCCAAATATCTATGACAAAGGTTACAGGTTTCTGGCTTTATCCTTTTCTTTAATATGCAAATAATATTATTCACACCACATTCTAAGCTTACAGTAATAAATTCAGTCCTAATTGTAAAGTTTCTGGGAGTTAGCAAAGGCAATTTGGGTGAGGGCAAGGCTTACTGAGTGAATACTCTCATTTTTCTCTATCAACTCCTGCTCAGAAGCTTCACCCCTTCTGATCACCTGTGGCCTGCTTGTCATGAACTTTTAGTTACTCCAGCTCCATTTGATACCTGCTTTCTCAAGAAATGGTCTCAGTCCTCCCTTTATTGTTCTAGGCAGTTGACAGCATGAGGCTAACACTTTGTTATGGTGGTAGACATTTGTTGATTACCTTGGTGATTACTCAGGGAAATTAGAAGATATAACTTACAACTGAACATCAGGCAGGCTAAGCCAAATGAATCCTTATTCTTTGGCTTCTTAAGTGTTAACCTGCCACTTAAGTTATATATACAAATTGTTTGCTATATACAAAGTGTTTGCCAAAGAAAGAGTAAGGTATCTGTATCAGAGAATCCTAAGGATGGTTTAAAATTGTGAATATATTGTATAAGACCCAGAAATCACAAAGAATGGATCTTTGGCATCAGTAATATGGTACTATTATTTTTAAGCAAATATGAGACCTGGCCGCAACAACAGAAGTACTGCTTTGAAAGAAAGTATTGGTCATTGGTCAGACATCTGATAAAGCACTGAGTTCAGTTTTGGGCTCTATAATGTTCAAGCTGAAGAATAATATATATACGATCACTTTAAATATATTATACAAAATCATTATATATCTTATATATAATTATATAATGTAGCTTAGCTACATATTATGTTGTTTGACATCATGTATACATATGTGTGTGTGTGTTTGTGTGTGTATCCATCCAGCTATCTATCTATGATGTAGTTAAATAAATCACAGAGGATAAACCTCTATAAGGAACGACTATGTGTTCTTAGTTTCCTGGTGTTGCCTACAGATGGCACTAAACACTGGACACTGATTCCTGGTGACCAACCCCAGCCCAGCAGTGCATGTGGCTCTCATAACTCTTTTCAGTGCAACCATTCTCCACTGTCCAGAGGACCCACTGGGCATTCGTACAGCCTCCACCAGCAGGGAAGGGAACAAATAATGCGTGAGTTCCTGAAGCAGTCTTAAAGCAACACCGCTGCTGGCTTTTTAGAAACGACCACCTGGGAGTGCAGCAGATCTTCACAGCAGTTTTTTTTTTGAAGTGACTTCATACTCACTTTGAATTTGAGGCTAAAATCTTAAACAGCAGCAGCCCCTCTGAATGCAACTATAGCTATAAATATTCTGTTTTCCAGATTGAAGAGTTTTATTTCTGTATGTCCGGATACTAATGCAAGAAGACCAGAGTGACCATCAATTCTAGAGCACCTCTCTATATGTTAAATTCAGCTGGACTATACTCCCACCTAGCATTTGTTCCTAACTTTAAAAACAACACACCAGCCGGGCACAGTGGCTCACGCCTGTAATCCCAGCATTCTGGGACGCTGAGGCGGGTAGATCACTTGAGGTCAGGAGTTTGCCAGCCTAGCCAACATAGTGAAACCCCCGTCTCTACTAAAAATACAAAAATCAGCCAGGTGTGGTGGCGGGCACCTGTAATCCCAGCTACTTGGGAGGCTGAGGAAGGAAAACCGCTTGAACCTGGGAGGCAGAGGTGGCAGTGAGCCGAGGAGCAGAGATTGTGCCACTATACTCCAGCCTGGGTAACAGAGTGAGACGCCATCTCAAAAAACAAACAAACAAAAAACAAAACAAAAAAACACCTAAATGCCACACACGCACACACACCCCTAAATCTAAGTCCTAATTCTTGACTCTTAGAAGAAAAATAAGTGTTCCTCTCACCAATATTTCTCAACAATTACAGGGAAATCACATTCAGCTGTGAAGAATACAGAAAATAGTTGTTTAAAAATTGTTCGATTACCAATGTTTTGAATGATATGATTTTCTAAAAAATAGTGTTAGTCCTGCTACTTTTTAAGGATCTTCTGAGACATAGAAGGGGGTGTATCTAATCAATGTGCCCCCACACACCTGCTATCAACATGTAATATACAGTATTTATAAACATTATCTTTTATATGTGTTGGAGATGAGTGGCTCACCACATTTGCCCCAAGATCTCTTGTCCCTTCTATCGATGTACAAGGCCACCATTGGAAATAGTTACCATGGTGAAAGACATGTGGCAATATCCCCAAGCAGGCTTGCAACATCACCAACAGCTCTCAGGAAAGATTCACGCAATTAGAGGCAGGTAAGGACGACACCTGGAATGGGAGATATGAGTCTCTCTGATATTAGAGACCTGATATGGTTTGGATCTGTGTCCCCACTCCAATCTCATGTTGAAATGTAATCCTCAATACTGGAAGTGGGGCCTGGTGAGAGATGATTGGATCGTGGGCGAGGCTTCTAATGGTTTAGCACCATCTCCCTAGTGCTATTCTGGTGATCGAGTTCTTACAAGATCTGGTTGTTTAAAAGTATACAGCACCTCCCTCCTCTTTCTTGGTCCTGCCCCTGACATGCAAGATACCTGCTCCCACTTTGCCTTCCACCATGAGTGAAAGCTCCCTGAGGCCTCCCAGAAGCAGATGCTGCCATGTTCCCTGTACACCCTGAGGAATCGTAAGCCAATGAAACCTCTTTTCTTTACAAATTATACAGTCTCAGATATTTCTTTGTAGCAATAAGAAAACAGACTAATACAAGACCTTTCACATATTTTGTCTCCTTAATGCCACATCATGAGTGTTTCTCTTCTCCATCTAAGAAACTCTCTTAGAGGTGTAAAGGCACCGCTACTAATTTTAGTGGATTTAGAAGGTTTTCACTGTAGGCCCTTACACTGCCAGACAGCTCCACAGAGTGCCTGCATTCCTCGTATATGTGCCACACGAGATAGGTCAGTGTGCATTGCAAGAAGAGATTCTTCACAGCAGCCTCAGAGGAACTTTCAAGAAAGCTTTTAAAGAACAGTGCCCTTGGTCTGATGACCTTGAAGTTGTAGTTAAATAAGTCCTCAGTGATTGGTGCAAAGGCAAAAGCCAGATGCAGTGCTGAGACAAGGAAAAGGTCTAGTAGGACATGCAATTGTCTAGGCCCAGTTTATTGAGAATTGAAAGTTATTTGGGTACCTACCACACGCCCCACTTTGGAAAGGAGAAGTCTAAAGGGAGTTTCAAGAGAGACAGGAGTCATTATAGCCTTCCTGCAGCAGGTCCAATTGGGAGTGCTCTTCCTTTTCCAAGATCATCTTCCTGAAGAGTGTGGGACTCCCTGGTTGCAAAGACCAACCAGCACAACTGGGTCCCAGGCATGGGAACCAGGCTAATAATTCATGATGAATTATTACATCTGGAAAGATTAGCCTATGCATATATAGCCTATGCATATTGGGAGTTTCAAGAGAGACGGGAGTCATTATAGCCTTCCTGCAGCAGGTCCAACTTGGAGTGCCCTTCCTTTTCCAAGATCATCTTCCTAAAGAGTGTGGGACTCCATGGTGGCAAAGGCCAACCAGCACAATTGGGTCCGCGGCATGGGAACTAGGCTAAGGCAGCTCAGGAATCACATTTGCAAGAGAATTTCTCAGGACCCTAATCCAGATTGGGGTTCCCTTTCTCACAAGGGAAGATATTTCCTGACTTACAATTCTGTAGAGCAGAGCTCTTCCTCTAGACTTCAGTAGAAAAGAGAGATGAAGCTGTTAACTTCCTCATTTTACCTTATCAGGCATGTCCCCACCAAGTTCCCATCACAAACTTTGCTACATTAGTGTTCTCTGCACTTGAGCTTCCACAGCTTCAACTACACACAGAACATCTTCGAGTACTTATGTCCTTGGAGACTAATTAACCTCAGATTCTGGAAGGTGAAAAAAGCAGCAGCAGCCTTTACATCATTGCAGATAAATCAAACAAACTGATGTAAATCAGTAGAGCTAGGAAGCAAATATCCAGCTTTTCAGAATTAAATTGAGAATCTTCCTTGACATCTGAGGCTTGATATCTTTCAGCAAAGATGACAGTCCTGAAACTGCCTTTCCAGTGCCAAGTGGAATATAAAAAACAATTCAGGGCATCATTTACATATCACACAGACACCTCAAGCTGGCGAGCTCCTTGCTTAGTAAAGAAAATACAAATAAAGTGAGGCTTTTGGGATTTGCCCTGGGAACTTAAGTTAGTAGGGTAGGTGCTAGTTGATTAATTAAGCAGCGTTGGGCATTGAAGGGTTAAGGGAAGGAGCAGAGTTTAGAAAAGAGTTGTTTTCCTTCTCACTGTTCTCTATTTATCACCTCTCACCATGAGACAAAGCTCTGAGCAACCAGAAGCAATGATTGTGCAAATTATTTTCTTTCAAACATTGAAGTAGTGTTGAGTTGAGGGGAGGAGGTGGTAAGAATGGAAACAAGATCAAAATACACAGATGTGTTTTTGTGATGCAAGGAAAATCAGCTCTTATAACAATTACCTAAAACTTAGTCAGACTTTCCCTGTAATAAGGGGCTTTTAACTCTTTTAAATCTCATGTATTTCTGGATTTGATTCTTACTTGATTTATTTTTCTTTCTTACATCCCATTGTTTAATATATTCACTTGTTTTTCCTAGCCTACAAGGGCATTCCCTATACTTAACATAGGGACTGGCACATAGTAGATACTCAGTACACATTTACTAAACTAAATACCAATTAATTAAGTCCACACGCAATAATTTGGATTTCAAAGTGAGCTTTATTATTTATAAAAGAGGATAAGGAGCAATAAAATTCTGGAAAGAGCTTTCTCATTAGAGTCATAAAAGCCTAATTCAAATCCTGGTTTTTACAATCAATAACTACATGATCTTCACCAAACTATGTCATTTAGGCTTCAAATTCTTCACTTGTACAAGAAAAAAGGCAAAAGAGACAGGGAGAGAATTAGTGAGGGAAAGAGGAAGGAAGAAAAGAAGGAAGGAAATCTCATAATAATGAATATCAGTGAGTGCTTAGTATAGACACTGTTTTGAAATATTTACATGCATCAGCTGATTTAATACTCTAAACAGTTACCATTCCCATGAGAAAATTGAGACACAGAAGTTAAATAATTTTTCTAAGTTCACACAGATGGTAAGCAGTGGAGATGAAATGGAAATCCAGGCAATGTGACTCAAGATACTATTTATCACTCCCCCAAAAAACACACATGTGCACACATGTACACAAACACAAACTGCTCCCCCTCACAAGACTAATACACTACCTCTTAAAGTTGATGTGGGGATTGGGTTAAATAAGACATCTTATGAAGAGTCCCATCAATGGTGTTTCATGAAAGTTGTTTTCATGTTCTTTTTATGAAAATGCACAATAAGCTTTTCTATCCACGTGCATCTAAGACTAACCTTGTTATTTGCACATCTATGTCTATAGCAGGGTTATCACACTCACCAAAAGGAAGAAGCAGTCTACATGTCCACCGACAGACAAATGAATAGACCAAATGTAGTATATACATACAATGGAGTGCTATTCAGCCTGAAGACAGAAAGAAATTCTGACACATGCAGCAATATGGATGCACCCTGAGGACATGACACTAAGGGAAACTAGTCAAAAAGGCAAACATTGTATGATTCCATGCATACAAAGTACTTAGAGTAGACTAAAGACAAAAAAATAGAATGGTGTGTGCTAGGGCCTGGTGGGGGGTAGGAAATTGGGAGTTACTGTTTAATGCTTATAAAATATTCATTTTTCAAGATGGAAAAGAGTTCCGGAAATTGGTTACACAACTATGCAAATGTACTTAAGAATATTGAGCCATACACTTAAAAAATTTTCAGATGGTAAATTTTACGTTATGTTACGTTATATAATACCACTATTAACAATCAAACAAAATTTTAAGAAGGAAACTTTCACACCAAAGTATCTTTTTGAACTAGCACATAATAGCATAATATGTGTTCAATAAATATGTCCAGTACTCCCTTTCAAATGTATGCAGACTCACCTGAAAGTTAGTCCACAGCTAACTGTCCACCGACTTTCGTCTTTGGACAAATAAGAGATTGCCTAAGAGTCCAGATGCACTTGGTTGGCTTTTATTGAACCAGGTCTACTCAGAATTCCACAGAGGGCCCTGGTGACTGCTTCAAAACCAGTCTTCATTTTGCAATCACCATAAAGAGAACAGACCCTAAATGTGAGAAAACTCAACTGCCTATTCTTGCACTTTCTCAATCTAAATTACAGACTCCTGAAGTTCCATAACCTTCTGAAATGTGAAAATCTCATCAAACTGCTAAAATAGCAGATTCTCTTTCATCCAAGAGAGAAAAATAAAGGGCCACTAGGAGATGGGAAACAGCGTATAGAGACAACACTTACCTACCGATTACATTTCAAAAGCTGAGATTTCTCAAGCACCATGACTAATTTAGATATTCTAATTAAATGTAACCGGAACAAAGCAAAGGTTCACCCAAGCAAATTAGGCAAAGTTAGTTTTCAGCAACTTTTACCACCCCTTTCTAAGGAATGAAGGGCCTCCTTCTGATGGATACCTTCGTCTTGGTTACTGTGGAGTAATCCCCAGCTCCACTGAGCGTTCCCCAACTCTGGTTAAATCTGTTCTCCATTAAGACTCTGAGAGGATGTTAAATTCAATCACATGCTGACACCAATCACTAAGAGACTTAACTGTTACCCCAGGTAGTGAGGATTTCAGCTTTAAAATCAAATAATATTGGGCTTGAAAGGAATCTCAAAATGTCATCTTACTAATTTCTCCATCTAATTAAAAGAATTTTCTCCGTAGTTCCACTTCCCACAATCATAATAATGCCCCTACCTAAACCCTTCCAGCTATTGGCTACCCACTGTATTATAAAATCCATTTCCATGTCTGATGGCTTTCCTTATTGAAAAGCTAGCCCCAAGGTTTAGCCATACTTATTCAACATCTTTATTTCTGTCGTTTTAGTTCATCCGTTTCTGAGCTCTTCACATTCTTGTCAGACTCTTACGAATACAGTAATTACAAATTAAAAATAAAATCCTAAGCCCCACAGCTGACTGACCAGATCTACTCCCAGCCAAGGGGACCCCAGAAAAACCTAAACAACTCAATTCTCAGCCATGACAGACAGGGAGGTCAGACACGCCTCATCATACCCTGTCTTTTGGAGTTTGGGCATAACTGACCCGTATTAATATTAAAATAGAGATTTTAAAACAGACAAAATAGACTTTGTGGCAGTCTTGATACCCCTACTAATAAATGTAAACATTGATGTTGAACACGTCTTAATGATCTGGGATACTTCTGGAAACTAAACTTATGTTCTAGTTGATGTCCATAAAATAATAGGTTAAAAAAAAAAAAAAAAGACTGATCAAAAAAATACCAGAGGACTTTAGGGGCTTGATATGAGATACAAAATTGTAATCAACAGCCAAGACAAGGCAAGGCAAGGGTTAAGCCAAACACTACAAACCATAAAATCTTGTTAAACAAGGTTTTTAATTAACCTAATATAACGTGGTTTACTTTCCAACCTTACTCTGGCACAGCGCCACATGACAGCAGACCCCGAAGGAAAATCGGAATATGTTACCCCAAAATGTATTTCTTCAACACATTTTGAAAAGGCCCTGCAAAGCCATTTTTATGAGGGCAATTTGCATCTGAAACCTCTCTCCATTAATGTAGGAGGCCAGGCCTTCCCTTTCTAGGCCTTTCCCAGACCTAGGAGAAATGAACTAAGAATCTGGCAACTTTTTTTTTTTTTTTTTTTTCTGACACGGAGTCTCGCTCTGTTGCCCAGGCTGGAGTGCAGTGGCGGGATCTTGGCTCACTGCAAGCTCCACCTCTTGAGTTCAAGTGATTCTCCTGCCTCAGTCTCCCGAGTAGCTGGGATTACAGGCACACGCCACTCTGCCCAGCTAATTTTTGTATTTTTAGTAGAGACTGGGGGGTTTCACCACATTGGCCAGGATGGTCTCCATCTCTTGACCTCGTGATCCACCTACTTCAGCCTCCCAAAGTGCTGGGATTACAGGTGTGAGCCATCACACTCTGCTGAGAATCTGGCATCTTTAAAGAGACATTTTACCATCTATCCTCTTTGACTGCTGCCACCTCTAAGGCTTCATCTACATAGCAAGTCTTTTTCCCCATAATCCCCTTATCTTGATCCTTGCTACTGACTTTCAAATCTTCAGTCAAAGCTTAACGCTTCCAACCTACTGCCAGTCAGAAAATCTTTGAATCCACCTATGATCTATAAGCTTCCTCTTCAAGATATCTCACCTCTTTAGACTGGACCAATGTATACTTTCTATGTATTGATTTATAATTTTACCCACCATTTTTGTCTTCCTAAAATGTATAAAACCAAACTCTAACCAGCACTCCTTAGGGGCACTCCCTCAGGACCTTTTGAGACTGTCTTCTCTGGGCCATGGTCACTCACATTGGCTCAGAATAAATGTTTACAGAATTAAAATGTGTTACAGAATTTGGTTTTCTTCCATTCACATAATGGTTATTATGCATATCCCAGGAACTAAGGTAGGAGTTTTAAATTAGTTATCATATTAGTCCTCACCACAGCCCTATAATACTTTCTAATGATAAAAAGTAGTCCGTCACTAAAAAGATGGTTATTTCTAATGACAAAGTAAGACAGGCATACAGCATCCACCAAATTGTCCAGTCATGTGTTCTTTAATTGACAGAATCATAATCTACTCTAAATCCTACCTTTTACATTAAGATAAATTACTTCTTACTCATTCTGATAGGAAAATACTCACTATGATGTATTTCTATTTTTGTATTTCTTATTTAATGCACTTAACATGTATATTATTATGAAATATTTATATGTATATAATTTATTTCTACAGATATACATTTATATACATATATAAATTTATCTGTATATTTTTATACATATTTATATGTATATATTATAATATACAAAATAATATTTGTATATTTAGATATTTATATGTTTAGAAATATATATTGTGTATATTACACACAAATATATTAAAATGTTTGTGTATATTTATATTATATATAAGCAAATGCATAAGATTGTCATTATAAAATATATTTGACATTATTATATGATTTAATATTTAATAAAGCTCATTTTGAAAATGCCTTTTTACCTATATCTCAACTCTGCCATCAGGAATCAAGTAAGTTTGCAGTCCAGAAATGGCATGGGCACAGAATAATCTTGCAGGCCTAGAACAGAATTGGCAGCAGGAATCAAAGAGCAAAATGCCAATAGAGAGTTGAAACAAAGAAAAACAAACATCTTAACCCAAATTTCTTGTGACTGAGTTCTTTCTCAGCCATGTGAAATGAATATGCAATTCCATTCTTAATACCCCTACTAATACATGTAAGCATTGATGTTGAACACGCCTTAATGATCTGGGATACTTCTGGAAACTAAACTTATGTTCTAGTTTATGTCCATACAATTATAGTAAAAAAAAAAAAAAAAAAAAAAAACCTCTAATCAAAAAGTGCCTGAGGACTTTAGGGCATTGACATGAGTAGTGGGTGACCCAGAAACCTCCAAGGTGACACCTAATTACAGATACATATTAATACCGGTAGCATTACAAACTGGCTTTTATTAATAAACTCTGACAAATCAGAGAATGGGTTGTTTGTAGGGGTATAGAGCAGAAATAGATCTGGGTTTTTTTGAGAGAGATTTAAGAGAATCCAATTATGAATCAGAAAAATCTGGCTTAATTCTATTTCTGCAATTCCCTTCATAACTGGGAAAACCGCTTATCCTTACTATAAAATAAAGATGGGTTTATATTCCTACTCCAAAATTTATTATGAAAGTGACATCTTTTTAAATAATATGTTGGAGAGCCTTATAAATTGACAAAGAAAATGGGGATTCACATATTTAAGCAACAAATATTAATTAAACATCAGCTATTCTGTGGGAGGCACAAAACACAGCAGACCGAGCTACTTTGGACTAGGTAAGAGCTGCTCCACCTGAAACAGCCCTTCCAACAGAGCTTTCCATGGCAGGCCACCTAAGTCAGGGAAGGTCACTCAAAGTGAAACAACAGGAACAGAAAGACGAGTCCAAAGACTGTTGCAAAGACCAGACAGCAGCTTCATGGAGCTCAAACAATAGCAAGGGAAACAGACTGAAGCATTATTATGGAGGCAATAGGTATAAAGCTTAGTGACTAACATTTGTGGTGAAGTAGAGAAGGGGAAATAACTGAATTGATCCCAGCCTGCACGATTCTGCAGTGGGAGTGTTTCAGTCAAAATTGAGAATAAAAAATTAGGCGTGAAGTGTAGGGTGTGAATAGATGCGTGTTTTTTGAGTAGCCTAAGCTATTCAACTGTTAGACCTGATAGTGAATTACATCTGAGGCTCAGAGAAGAATTCTGGGTGGAGATTTGAGAGTCAACAGTTTATAAGTGATAATTGAAACTGCAGGATGAGCGCATAAAGTTAAAAAAAAAAAAAAAAGGTGAGAAGAGATAAGGTGAAATAAGAAAAGGGTCAAAAACAAAACCTTTGGAAAGAACACTTAAAAAGTTAGGCAGAGACATAAGAGTCAGCAAAACAAAGTAACGCGACCTGAGGTCAAAGGAGAACAGAGTGCAGTCTCACAGACGACAGGAAAGAAAACAGTGCTCAGGAAGAGAATGCTCAATCGTGTCAAAAGCTAGAGAGTGTTGTATCATAGCCGTCAAGAGGTTCATAGTGAAAACAGCCTTTGAATTCCAGCTTTGCCCAGTATGGAGAGCAACTTACGCAACCTCTCCAAGCTTCTGTTCCATCCTCTTTCGATTGGGGAAAGGATGCCGTCTCTCTTCCAAGGGCTGAAACGCTTAGTCCTGTCCTGATTATATAAAAAGCACTCAGCAAATATTACCTGCTATTATTAGTTTTAACTATTTTTAATAAAAAGAGGGCTGAAAAGTAACTGCTGCATTTTGTAAGTGGGACATGACCTGTCCACCTTACAAGGGTAGATTCGGAGTGGTAAAAGTAGGAAGCTGACTGCGTCGGGTTGAAAAGCATTCGACTGAACCAGACAAGATTGCCATTCTGTACATCAAAATCAGTCCATTATCAGCAATGTCATATGATTCAACCTAGTCCATAGTTGAATAGTTGTGGAGATATTAACTGTTCATTATTTTTTAATATAGTCTTGACATAAGGTAACAACTAGTGAGAGATTCTGGGGCTGGAAGAGTTGGGTTTTATTTCGTTTTAAAGAGAAACATGTAAGCCTATCCATAAAAGAATGAGCAGGTGCAAAGGAGGAGAATAAAATTAGATAAGAGGACATTATTTTAAGTCATTCAAGAAAGCATAGCCACCATAAGCACAGGCTCTCTCACTGTCTAGCTATTGATATTGAAACAATTACTTAACCCCTCTATTACTCATTTTTCTCATCCATAAAAATAATAGCAACCATCTCATAAGATTATTGTGAGGTCTCAGAATAATACCTAGCATGTATGATGAGCTCCCTAGTTAATAATACCTTATATTTATCATTATTACTACGGCCATTATCAATGTTACCAAGTCCCCATGATCCAGCAAGTCGACAGAGGAGACTTTCCAAGTGGGTGAAAACATCAGTTACCTCCCTGTTCTATTCGGGGACCACATCCCCGAATAGAGCCAAGTGTAAAATCCTGCCCTAGAGAGTCTTTTAAATTCCACCACCAGAGGGTCCCATCTTTGAACTTTAAAGGCTTTCCTTCAGCTGTCAGAAGGCCTCAATTAGTTTGAAAATAAGAGAAAGGATATGCTAGTTCCATAGAGACGCCATGACAAATAACACAAACGATGGCTTCAAACAGCAGAAATGTACCCTCTCTGAGTTCTGGAAGCCAGAAGTTCTAAATCAAGGTGCAGGCAGAGTCCTATTTCCACCAGAGCCTTTCAGGGAAAATGCTTCTTTGCCTCTTCCAGCCTCTGGTAGCTCCAGATGTTCCTTCACTGTGCTCACTTAACCTCAATATCTGTCTCTATTTTCACATGGGCTTCTCTGTGTCTATGTCTCTTCTTCTTTTTTTAATTATACTTTAAGTTCTAGGGTACATATGGATAACGTGCAGGTTTGTTACGTATGTATACTTGTGCCATGTTGGTGTGCTGTACCCATCAACTCGTCATTTACATTAGGTATAACTCCTAATGCTATCCCTCCCCCCTCCCCCTTCCCCACAATAGGCCCCGGTGTGTGATGTTCCCCTTCCAGAGTCCATGTGATCTCATTGTTCAGTTCCCACCTATGAGTGAGAACATGCGGTGTTTGGTTTTCTGTTCTTGCGATAGTTTGCTGAGAATGATGGTTTCCAGCTGCATCCATGTCCCTACAAAGGACACAAACTCATCCTTTTTTATGGCTGCATAGTATTCCATGGTGTATATGTGCCACATTTTCTTAATCCAGTCTGTCACTGATGGACATTTGGGTTGATTCCAAGTCTTTGCTATTGTGAATAGTGCTGCAATAAACATACGTGTGCATGTGTCCTTATAGCAGCATGATTTAGAATCCTTTGGGTATATCCCCAGTAATGGGATGGCTGGGTCAAATGGTATTTCTAGTTCTAGATCCTTGAGGAATCCTCTTCTTTTCTTATGAGGACACTTGTTACTGGATTTAGATCCCACTTAGAGCTCATCTCAAGACCCTTAAAGCAGTTACATCGGCAAAGATGTATTTTGCAAATCATTCATGTTCACAGGGTCCGGAATTATGGACATTACTTTTCACAGGTCATCATTCGAACTACAGAGGATATATCTTACATCTTTTCACCTTCTCCACATGAGGGGTACAGGTTTTACTTATAGAGGTCATGAACTAACCAAATTTATCTCTGATTCTCAGCATTTTCACAATATCAAACCTATTTGGTTTAGTTTTAAACTAAACTAGGCATAATTTAACGGTAAATAAGGACATTCAAATATACAATAAACTGTTCTACTTTGTCTAGAATAAGCCTCACTATGTGCAGCATTTAATAGTAATTGAATCTTTCACTTTTATTCAGTTATACTGCAGACACCACCACAGTTTTGGGGGAACACAAGAAAAGTGATATGAAATTTTTTACAATTTGGAGACGTCTTCTTTGAAAAAATAAAATTTGGTAGTATTTAATATGCATGTATTGCCTAAAATACATTTTGTTTTGTTTACTCTACATGATACTAATAATATGTTCAATGAAAATATGAAACTGCAAATGCTTTATTAATGTGTTTTAACATTGACATTGCAAAAGATTTCTATTATGCTACTATTAAGACATATGATAATCACAAGGATTATGTGACATTATGGCTTTCCAAAAATAGGTTTCTATTACTCTCATAGACCCATCAAATCAAGAACAGACCTAGCAATATATTTGTTGTAATGCTTCCTCAAAAATAGGAAGCTTGACCTATGTCCCAAATTTTCCCACAGTTAAGCCAACTTGAAGCTGTTACCCTCCCATAAACATCAGTGTCTGTAGGGTGATCAGCACATTAGACTTAAATATATGAGATCTATTACATATCTGTTATAACATTGCATCTGTGCAGCTGCATATTATAAGTGTTTGTTTGTTTTTCCTGAGACAGAGTCACACTCTGTCACCCAGGCAGGAGTGCAGTGGCACGATCCCAGCTCACAGCAACCAACCTCCACTTCCTGGGTTCAAGTGATTCTCCTGCCTCAGCCTCCTGAGTAGCTAGCACTACAGGCACCTGCCCCCATGCCCGGCTAACTTTTATATTTTTAGTAAAGACAGAGTTTCACCATGATGGCCAGGCTGGTCTCTAACTCTTGGCCTCAAGGGATCTGACCACCTTGGCTTCCCATAGTGCTGGGATTATAGGCATGAGCCACTGTGTTCAGCATATTATGAACTATTCTTCATTTTCAAAGATGGTATCTCTGAGTGGGCTGGAAGAGACTGTAATTTCACTTCTGGCTTTCACATGCTACGTCCTCCAACCTACTATCAGCAGAAATGTCCTTGAGGTGTTTTTCCTATCAAGAAATTGTGCTGACCCAGACTGCTTCTGTCTCCAGATTTGTCCTGTGACAGATGACAAACATTTACAAGGTAGAGATCATGACCAGGGGTGCGATGTGTGGCTTTCTAGTGGAATGAAGCTAATTGCCCTACACAAAAATAGATCAATGATCTTGTTAGCACAGCACTCTAAGCAAATGTTTTTATGCAACAGGTTCAAATTCTGTGTGCACACAAAGAGAGGTGCATACTGTAAAATGCAAGACTGGTGACATCCAAATCAATCTAAAACAAATCCAGTCCACTTTTCATGTGCTAGAATCACTAATTACTTTAATCAAGGTAAAGTATCTTAATTAACACATATAAGCATTTCTATGGTAACAGACGCATATCAAACTCAGCATTTGTACCTGTGATTTTTTTTTCTTGGATGAAAACAGTAGTCCAGAGTTTATGCATGAGTATGCATGTGTGTGTGTGTTTAATTGAATGTGAATATTCAGCAGGTTTATTATTTATTATTATCTATATAAATAATACCATTAAACAAGAAAGTCATCTGTGAGAAATAATGTTCTCTTAAAGGTGGACTTTTGACCTTCTAGTTCAGCAGAAAGCAAATAAATGACAGATAACCACATGTTCACTAATTTTATAATGCCCACCTTAAAGATGCAGCATGTTCTTCGATAAAGTTCAAAAATAACATTCCAATTTTCAAAAAGGCTGGCAAACATATTGCCTACTAAATCTCAATGGTTTATCCAAGTCCAGCGGCTTCTCCGGCTCAGTAATCCAAACAACATGTCATTCCTAGAGGGCCAGAAATATTGCTATTTGAACACAAAACCATCTGGAAAAAGATGGCTTTCTGCTATGATATATAATAAACCACTGGAACTTTTGTTGAAAATCTAAGGTATAAAGGAACTTTCACAATCCAGAATGAAATCTTACAGCACCTATAGATTCATGTGAACATGGGTTCTTTTTTTTTTAATTTGAGTCATAGACAGTTGTATGGACACAGTTACACAATCTTGTAGATATCTATTGTATTTATTTGGATTTATTGTATTGTATTTATATCTCTGTGAAGAAGTTAGACTTGCTCTATCTAAACCGATTTTCACAATGCATTATGAGTTTTCCTTCATATTTAGGATATTATGTATTCTAGTTCCACAGAATTCTGTGTTACTTAATATATTTGCAGGCTTTTGAAACTATCTTTTGTTTCACATCATTTCTGTTTTGATGTGAATTAATTCCTAACCTTGATGCTGTATGTCTGTTAGCTCATTTGGGGGAAAAAAAAAAAAAGCTGTCATCTAAGAAAGGTGAATTAAAGTAGGTTAAAGAGAGACAGAACTTTTATTACCTGAAGGCCCCAAGACAAGAAGCATGATCTGTTCTGTTAAATAATCTCTTTTCATAATAATGTTACCCTATTAGTTCAATACTGGTCCATCAGCCTTGTATGGGGCAAAGGAGGATACTTTTTGGCATGACCAATTAAGGGAATATCTAAAAATACATTTAGCACTGTCAAACTGTTTTTCTTTCTTTGCTTTCACTGAAATGTTGCATGACCTGACCTGCTGTCAGGGTAGAAAGCAAAATGCTGGCTTAACAGTTGCACCTGGTTTAGGGATGCAGCATTGGCTGATATGTAATATGGTGCCACCCAGACAGGACTACACTATTTCACAGCATTCTGAGTCAGTTGAGCCTCATGACGGCCACAGTGTCACCTGGCCCAACTGAGAACATTTTCTTTCTTCTATCCTACCTTCATGACATCCTAAATCTAGAAATAACAGGTCACTTCATTTGTACTATATTATGAAATCTGTAGTATATTATTGAGAGTTAAAGGGGTGTGTGTGTGTGTGTGTGTGTAGACATGGTCATACACATGTACTAAATATCAAAACTATTCAATTACTCAGAATTTTCATTAGTAGTTTGACTGTTATAGTTAAAATTCAACCATATGTGAAGTTTCAAGAGACGTTAATACCAATTACTTCAGGTTTGTTTCAACAAGGTATAGCAAACACTTTGTCACACCTTACAATTTGATAAGCACCTTCCTATGCACTATCTCAAATCCTCACACCAATGCAGTGAGCAAAAAATCTTACTTTCTTGAATTGCACAAGCTCAGAAACAGATATGAGCTGAAGGCCAGGCACACAGAACTACTCTCGTCTGCACCACAGTAACTTCCACAGGGCAGAAAAGTGTGTACAGAACTGAGAAGTGGATAGGATTTATCTTTTTTTTATTTTTTTCATTTTCTGCCCATGACTTCTGCCCAGTGTACTATCCAGTGATCTCTTCCTGCTTTGTGGGGCTCTCTCAGAGAAAAAAAAAGTAGGCATGAGGAACACAAAAGAATGAGATTTTTAACATCTCTTCACAGAAAATAACTTTAATAAGAAATATTTGGTAATTTTGCCATCTTTGTGGGAGCCCCATAGAAACAGTATGTTATTGATATGTTTAGAATTCTCCATAGGAAATGAGTCAGCATGAAACTATTTGACGGGATATATGTTCAAGCAATGTCTATTCATTCCAAAGATGGAATTTCAGCTAAAGTTTCACTTATTCATCCATTTACATCATGTTTTACTGCTCTCATCAGGTGAGAGCTCTTCCTTGTTAGACTGAATTCCACTTAATTTGTTACCTCCATTCGTACCTGAGAATAAGAGATAATGTGCTTACATTTCACAAGTATCTGTCAATTCTATTGCACTCCGACTTTTTCCATCCAGGTTCTAAGATTCTGCCAATAAATTTTACAGAATTGACAGTTCTCATTCTGGCAGAGCATGTTATTGGGGCTAATAAACAATTATATATCACAATAATACTAAAGAACAGAAACTGAATTAGTATATGTGCTATTGACTATGCCCCATTTATTAAGTTGAAACTTGATATGGAATCATATTTATATAGTCAGAAAATCATTTGCATACTTTCCTATGGAGACACGAGATGAATTTCAATAGTATTTATAAAATCTTTTGTGGGCCTCGCTGGAAGAGCTGTTTTGAGGATTAATTGTTGACTCTAAAGTGCTTATGATAACACATAAATGCTAAACAAATGACTCAAACAGGCAGCATAGCCATAGAAATCATGATGAGTTGACATCCTTTAGCTCTACAGTTTAAGGACAGGAGAGTGTGTAACTTCAAAATCAATGAAATAAGAGATATAGATACTTGAAAATTAGAAGCTTTTTGTTAGTGAAGAGATAACTGGGAAAGTAGTAGCTTTATGTATGGCTAGGCGAGTCGCAGTAAAATGTATAGAAACAAAATGTTAGAACAAGGAGAGACCTAGGGGATCCGTATATAAATAACATTATTTTATGGAGAGGCCAAGTGTCTTAGGCAGAACCCATAGCAACTAAAAAACAGTCAATTCTTTTGACTTTTAGTTTAGTTCTCCTCCCAATAAAACACTGGATCACATCTGCCCCAAGACAAAGTATAAAAGGCACATATTTTTCTTTGCTATTCTTTCTTGCTTAATTTCACCCTCAGCCCAAAACTCCCAGGCACCAGATGTGCTCAAATGCTGACTTAGGGGCCTTTTGTTCATTTCCTCTTTCATCTCAGCTCTTTGCGTTCTCAGATCCTCTTGTTCCCAGATCTCACTTTATACTGTACATGCATATTTCCACCCTATCAAACTTTTTTCTGCCACCCTGAGTTGCCTTTTAGGTATTAACTAATTTATTATTCATCATTAATGGAAAAATCTGCATACTGAAGACATTTTTACTGGATGTTTGCATTTTAATAGATTTACTAACCCCAAGAAATTGATTTTTGTGATGACAATGTCGTCCTTGGGATAGGTCAATAACACAGATGTCTTTGGCAAAAGAGTCATTTGGTGAGTCACCAAAAACAAATCTTGCAGCTAAAGGCTACTTGACTACTTCCTGTATCTCTCCTAAAGGTGAACAAGATGAGATGAATAAAGAGGTCAGTTTTTCAGAAGGATAAACTGGAAATAGAGTGCCCCTATCAAATAAAACACTTCATTCGTGTAGAACATTTCAGAAGCACTGCAAGCCAAACAAAATTAGACAATTTTGCTCTTCTTGGAATTTTCTATTTTGTTTACATTTTCAAACTTATTGTCATAAATATTTTACAGTGTTTTCTTACTATCTTCTTACTCTTTGTGTATCTGTGGTCACGTGTTCCCATTTTCATTTCTAATATTTTCCATTCAAGTTTTCCATGTTTTAGTTTTAATAAATTTTACCAGTGCTTGTATTAATATTGCTTCATACCAAACTTTAACATAATAAGCTTTTTGAATTTTATTAATTTATTTTCTACCTTAATATTTAATGTATTTTTATTTCCTTTGGATGTATTCCTTTATTTAGCCTTTGCCTCTGAAGATGGATACTTATCTCCTTTATCTGATTTCTTTTGTTTTCTAATATCGGTATTCTTAATTTTTCTTCCCTCTAGGTTCTTCTTTAGCTTCACGCCACAATTTTGATATAATTTTTTTATTATAAAGATATAAGCATTTTTTTATTTCCTGTTATTGCTTTTCCTTTGACCCTTAAGTTAAATATAATATTAAAATAACAACTAAACATGGCCAGTAGGGAAATTATATTACAGTAAATAGCATAACTCAATATATTACCCATTCTTTTCATCAGCACAATTGATGTTTTAAAATTATTTGTTTATTCATCCCTTCATTCATTCACATTTCCCCTACGGAACTATTTTATAATGAGGTCAAGATGTCATTGGTTACCATTTGGAACAACAATATAAACTGAAAGAAGTTGAGAAACTTTGAATCTTAAACAAACCAGTTTGGACCAAAGAAGAAATAAGGACAAATATGTAATGGCAGAGTCTCATGTTGGCACCATTTTGCACCAGACTTCTTGGATTACTGATATTTACTTCATCTCTTTGACATTGCAACAGTCTGGTAGTGTTCATGAGAAATTTAAAAGACCTTTCTAGGTCAGTAGATTTATAGAACCAATGCAGAAACTCCTGTTAAATGCCAGACTTTTGGAAACTTAATCAATCTTTGCTGCAAATAGGTCCAAGTCCCTGAGTGCTGGCTCTAGGGATGTAGAAAAATATCCAAATCGTGCTTTAACTATAAATTTTTTTTGCTTGAAGGAAATTGAAACTTGAAACTACCCTTTGATATTGTCTGCCACGGAATTTAAATGTGAAATTAAAGCATGAGCAAACTGAGAGACACACAGAAAGAGAGAGAGAGAGAGAGAGAGACAGAGAGAGAGAGAGAGAGAGAGAGAAACAGAGAGATCAACTTTCATTTGCTCTATTTTGTCCTTAGATTGAATCTCACTTATGCATTCACTGTTTCATTCAACAAGCAAAGAGTAAGTGCCCATTATCACCACCAGGTACTGTCTCAGGTACAGCAATGAGACAAGCAGGGAACCTGATCTCACAGAGCTTACCTTCTAGTGAGGGGGTGAGAAACAGTAAACAAATATAAAACGTAGTTATAATTTTTATTTTTTTAAAAAATAGTAGGGCAAGATAACTGAGTGTCTGGGAGCCTACCCTGAAATGGTGATCACAAAATCTCTCAAAGGTGAAACATTTAAACTGACGCATGAGTATTAAAAAGAATCAAACTAAGTAAATACTCTGTGGAAAAATCATTTCAGTGGTGGAAATAGCTTGGGCAAATTCCGCAAGGGAGGAATGAGACTGATGTGTGTTAAGGACACTAAGAAGGCAGGCATACCTGGAATATAGTAAAAAGGAAGAATCGTACAAGATAAAGTCTGAGAGAGTGTGTAGGCCAGGATCCCTTAGGGCCTCGTGGGCCATGGTGAAGAGTTTGAATTAAATCCAAGATGATGGGAAACTGCAGAAAGATTTCAAGCAGGGGACTGCCATTTAATCACATCCTCCTCATTATTCCTGCAGGCCCAAGGGCGTTGAAGATGTTTGGTCTGTAAATTGCCAAAACACTATCAACCTATCTTTAGTTTGGTACTACATAAAGTTTGGCTCCCAAGGTATAATTTGTAAACTAAATGATATTATTCTTATACTGTGACCTGGGGAAAAGAAAATATTCAGTGTATCCATTTCAAGTGCCTGGATATAAGAAGAAAATCTAATGTACTCTAGCTAGAAAGATTACAGTGCATCTTGTAAATATTTCTCCAGTGTATAATTCCCTACTTGGATGAGTTTTTACCTTGAATCAAACTTTAGTCTATTCTAGCCAAAGGAAAATAGAATACAAATTATGAATTCTTTCAAAAATAAAGGAAAAATGATATTCTACAATAAATGCAGAAGCCTGAGCTCTATCATCGTTCTTGCATCCAGAGATCATTGTAGAATGACAGCTTTGCTAACAGGGCATTTCTGGGTAAGGCCATGGTCTGCTGAAATAGAGCTATTAGGAAAACAAATGATTCTCTTTAGCATCTTTGCACTAGCATAAGTTTTATGCAGCTATGTCATGCTGTAGCCTTCATTGATATACAGTGATTCTTCTGAAGAGTTTTAAAGACAAAGCAGTGGCAGAAGTTATCACTCACTTGCAATATTAAAAACCAACTAGAGTCATAAAATATCATAGAAAATATCACCCACCCTGAATTCTCATTTACCAAGGGTCAATAACTGATATTTTGATGCATTTCCCCTTATTCATTAGATTCATTTACCTGATTAAATGTATTCTGTCACTGTATTAAAATGCTTACCTTTCCACATGTCTATGAATCCTAATGTTTTAGATTATTCTTACTCAAAAAAGCAAGTTAAGGTACCTGCATGCTCTTTAATAAAGGCAAAAATCATCTCTTAAACTCAATTAAGATTTACTCTAAAATGATTACATGAACATGCTATTTTTAAATAACAGAAATAATTTAAATACTTTCACAATTGGGGAATTTTGGAGAAAGCAAGAGAGGGATGTTAGTTATGATAAAGGTCAGGGTTTATGAAATGGAACAGAAAGGAAAACCTAAATTAAAGCACACTAATTAGCTGTGACCAGCATACATTCTCTCTATTCACACCTCTAACCAAGTCAACGTTCCAGGCAGGCATAGGGATGAGGCAAGATACTTATAGTGTTTAAGCCAAGTATGGTTTGCCTACACCTGAGAAGCTTCTCATGGGATATTAGCAAACGTTACATGGGTGTGGCAGCTGTTGATATTTGAAAACACCTATAAAAAGAAGAACAGACAAAAAACAGACTTTCTGATTCAGAACTTTTCAGGATGGAGTCCAAGCATCTATCTTTAAGAACACACTAAAACCGTCTTTTTCTACTCATATCTGAACTTATCCCTCCTTTTTCAAAACATGCTTGTCAAGCAGATTTTTGTTCTTTCTTCTACTCCAGATATTTTATTGTCATAAATGCTTTGCACTATGCCTAGAACACTCAGTTTTGGATTTTTAAAAATCCAAACATTTTTTGCATTTTCTAAAAACATTCTTAAAACAAATCTTTCTTTCAATCACAATATTCCAATGATAATTCCCTAAGAACAGGAAGGAAATTTAGAAATAAGAAATATAATTGGAAATAAAAGCATATAGATTGTCAATTGTGAAATCTATTTCATTGTTTTATTTGTCTTTCTTGCTGTTGTTTTGTTTAATCTTACTTAGAGTTTGCATCCAGAAAACTAAAACGTTATTTCCCAATCTAGGCCCTAATGTTACCTATTAGGTGGGTGCCTAAGTAATTGTGGTTTTTGCTATTAATTTCAATGACAAAAACCACAGTTACTTTGGCACCAACCTAATAAATGTCAACGTTTTCCTTTCTAAGGCATCCCAAAACAATGCTGGACACTATGTTCAGCCTCCAAGTTGCAGCAATCTTTTATAGATGATCTTGAAACAGCACTCTAGTTAATCTGCTGATGAGCAGGGTGGTACCAAGCTACCATGGCCCTCAATCTTCTGTGTGCTAAGGACTCAGACAGCTTCTAGTTGGGTTCACTCAAGCACAGCAGCAGGATCAACTCTACCAAACCATTTCCACTTGTCAGCCACAAATACATACAATCTTGCACATTTAATTTTAGAATGTAATTCATGGGGTTATTTCCCAAATCCCTCAGCACAGCATCTGTTCAGAGTTGGCCCATATACATAGTCTGACAGTTTTTATTCCTTTCCCAAGAGAATCTCTTAATGATATCAACTTGTCAGTCATCTTTGAACAGCAAGTGGTGTCTCTGATGTCAAGCTTTGGAATTGCTGCATCTAAATATTGTTACCCAACTATTGATTATGGCTTATATTTTGTAAGACATTCATTCGCAAATGTTTATTGAGGGACTACCATCTGCCTGACACCATACTTATAACTAGGAATTAAAAAATGTGAAACAAGCATGATCTCTGTCCCCAAGAAACTCGAGATGGGAGGGTTAGGGGGAACCAGAGTCAAAAAAGTTTAGGGTGGGAAAGGGAAGGGAGGTCTACTTCTTATCACGGCTTCACACCAGAGGTTCTTCCAATGTATGCAGTTCTACCACTCTTCTAAAGGGATACAATAATACAGGCACAGAAAGGAGATTAGAGCCTGTAAGCCCTAATTTCCACATCAGCGTGCTTTCTGCTACATAACTGAAACTAAAATTTGACTAGCATTTAAATAAAAGTTTTCCTACTTTTGTTCTTATTGCAGATATCTTTCAAGGCCCAGAGACATAATATTTGCAAATTTTAAAAAACGACTATAGGACAGGAGACATACACTTTTTGTTTATGAGTCAGAAAGTTTTGTTACATAGAAGAAAACTACAGAGCACCTGTCCTCTGAGGAGAGTCCCATATTTCACAGATAGTGTTCAATTATTCCTTACAATATTCCTATGATGCATCATGATGAGATTACTTGTATTATGCACAGCACTTTTTCTCCTTGGACCTTGAAGGTGCCTTTTACAGAATCAGACATAAAAGAAGGTAATTCTCATAGTGCTCCAGGGAGATGGAAAAATATATTAAAAGCCATGGAAAGACCAAATCACTATTGGTGGCTAGGGAAATAAGAGTCACTGAGAGTTAAGGGACTACACAACAACTCTGGAAAAAAAAATTTTGTCCCTACTTTTTAAAGCAACAGACCCTCTTACAACATGTTTATGTATGGCTGTGTTCAGGTAGTATAACTGGAACTAGAAGAGCAGAAGCAGTTAAGGGAAAAGAAAAACCATATTGGTTCAAAGTCTTCAGGAGTCAGGACAAATGGAAAAGGTGGGAAAATGCTCTGTTGCTCTCATTTTTGTTCATTTATAAGTTCATGCATTTCACACATATATTTTGTGTACTGTGCTAGAAAAAGAGGATGACAGAAACGAGTGCAACAGTTCCAGGTCTTCCTGTCTGCAAGTCCACATCCTTCAGTAGCAAGGGAAACAAAGAGAGAGTGTATGAAATCTACAAAGGCAGTGGTGTTCACATCTATGGCCACCATGCCAGGCACATTGTGAGCAACTCAGTATTTACTGAATACATGAATGACTTCACGAATGGGTTTCAAAGCACAGAGAGGTGAAATTAGGTTACTACATTCCCTTGAACCTTTCATTTCTACCATGAGTTCAAATAGGTTTCAGTTTATGGTGGTTTCCTGTAACCTGATTGAAACACACACACACACACACACATACACACACCATTTTATGAGTGGGGGAAACTGATTTTAACAGACTTCCCTAGATTCACACAAGAAGCAGAGGGGACTTCACAACATGTCATTGTCACTCCCAGTTTAGAGATTTCTATATTAAATGAGATAACTGCAAATTAAATGTTCTACTGTCCTAATGAAGCATACATTGCCCCTCTCCAAATCTTCAACAGCATGATGTTCCTTAGTTATCAGAGACCACGTAATACCACAGCCCGTGGCTGTTGATCAGCATAGCCCTACTCTTTCCTGAGGGCGTCTGGGTCTCCTATTCCTGCAGTGACAGAATGGATCCTCACATCCATCTTCTACTGAGCCAACCTAATTAGTTTCTGATGAATCTTAGTGATAGCTTATGCATTTAGACACCAAGAATTTTAATTGATCTCCAATTCTTCAATCTCTTTAATATATGTTGGCAAGAAACTATTTTCCTCTCATTCTGTTTTCTTGCAGATATTTTAATAATATGTACCTTCTTGCAGTTGCCATTGGTATTTACGTAGCAAATGTAAAATGTTTTTTTGTTTACTTATGCGAAGATGAATATTAACTTTTTTTATTTCTGAAGAAACATCATGTGACCAATGTATCTGAACTTCAGGAAAAATAATATCAGTAGATATTACTGTTCCTAAATATAAGGGAAAATATCCCTAGTCTCAAGAACAGAAACAAGTGTCCAAGGATTTGTCAAAAAATTTGTTCAAAAAGGACTTCACGGCTTAACAATGTCTCCAGAATTTATGGTTTGCATCATTGGGCCCATTCATCCTTTTAATTTTTAAGTGAAAATACAAAGCATGAGGGAAAACAAATAGCAAACAGCCATGAAACCAGTCAAAACTGATGTATTACCAGGATCAACTTAAAGGCTAAGGCAGCACATACACATGTCGGACTTCATTTTTTGAAAATTATAGTGATATATTTTGTGGAGATAACTTGGGGAGGCATTTTTATAATGATCTGTATATACAGGATAAATAATATGACTCAAGCTACAAGAATAAATGTTTGTTATTTGTTTTTAAAAAAACTATTTGGGGAAAAACAGAAGCTGCTATCTAATCTTGTAGTAATAACTCAAAATAAGGAAAAAAGTATATATATATATATATATATATATATATATATATATATATATCAGAAATAATAAGAAATTAGAAATGGACAACAACATCCTTCAATTCCATATGTCAGTAAAGAAGATACACAATGCTGGGTATGATGTCATTGATAATTGAAATATAAAGTGACTATGGCAGGGGAATTTTAAAATAAACTGTCCAACCAAATCCCCAGCATCTTTGACAAAAGAAGAAGCACTGCTTATAGCTTAGTTATCTCTACTTCACAAAAGTATATATATGACGCATGTATGCGCTCCGTATTAGTCTGTTTTCATGCTGCTGATAAAGAAACACGCGAGACTGGGAAGAAAAAGAGGCTTAATTGGACTTACAGTTCCACATGGCTGAGGAGGGCTCAGAATCATAGAGGGAGGCAAAAGGCACTTCTTACATGGCAGTGGCAAGAGCAAATGAGAAAGAAGCAAAAGTGGAAACCCCTGATAAAACCATCAGATCTCATGAGACTTATTAACGATCTCGAGAGTAACACAGGAAAGACTGGCCCCCATAATTCAGTTACCTCCTCCTGGGTCTCTCCCATAACACATGGGAATTCTGGGAGATATAATTCAAGTTGAGATTTGGGTGGGGACACAGACAAACCATATCATGCTTAAAAGTATTTTTTAACCACAGAGATGATATTTTTCAGCAGGCGTTAAAATTAAAAAGGGACTATTTTTAGGCATCGATTCTGAAGAAAGTGCTGATATGAAAAAAAAAAAAATACACACACACACGAAACAGCTGGGTAATGACAAACTGATGTTTTCAAATATTATTTTTGAAAAAAGCTTTCTGAAGAACTCACAATAAAAATAGAAAACTATAGCCAAATTGAAATAAATAAGAGGGTATATAGGTATATTCTATAGAAAAAAGTAGAAATTTAAGGCAGGAAAAGGGGCAGAGAGAAGAAGAGAAGAGGTCAAGGGAGGAAGAGAATAAAATGCTGGAAACTAACAATAAATTCTCCTCCACAAATAAAAGACAAAGTAGTAGGACAAGATAAAACAACTGTCTAGAAAACAAACTCGTAGAAACTTTTCAGCCAAAATTAAAAGAAATGAGATTAATCTGATCAGTAAACCGTTTTCACAGTTTGGGGAAAAGAAGTTTTCGGGTGAAGGGTTAATATAAAAGCCACCCTAAAGAGATTAGGACCTGAGCCTGCAGAAGTTCAACTCATTGCCAGGGAGATTCCATAACAAAGAATGAATGTGGTAACAGAAGCTGTACAGGACTGCCCATCGTTTTCTGAAATCCAACTAAATCCTCTCTCCCAACTTAGAAAAGAAAATTAGGATTCGAAAGCCACACATTTCATATCATCAGGTATTTTGATGTGTCATTGGCACACATACAATAAAATCCACATGTTTACACCCATAGAACCATCATAGCAATCAGATAAGATCCATCATCACCCACAAATGTCTTCTTCGACCATTGTGAGTCCTCCCTCCCTGCGCACTGCCTTGCACACCTTTACCCGTGGTTTTCTAACTATGATTAGTCTGTATATTCTAGAATTTAGAATTTTGTAGATGAAATTATACAATCTGCACTCTTTTTGATCTCACTTTATTTTCTTGAATTGGTATAATGTGTTTATCCACCTATCTGTCGATGGACACTTGGTTTATTTCGACTGGTTATTTCTAATAAACCTGCTGTAAGTATGCATGGACAGTCTGTGTGTGTACTTAACCCATTCATTTCTCTAAGCTAAAGGCCACAGAGTAAAATACCCAAATCACATAACCAATGTTTCCTGATATTGGTAGTTTGTGTCTTTTATCTTTTTTTTCTGATCATTCTAACTGGAGGTTTATTCATTTTATTGACCTTCTTAGAGAACTGGCTTTGGTTTCATCATTTTTTTTTCTATTTTCTACTTCTGTTGTTAATATTAATCTGCCCAGATCTTTATTGTTTCCTTTCTTTTGCTTACTTTGGATGTCACTTGCTCTTCCATATTTAATATTGTAGGGTGGAATCTGAGTGTCATTTCTTTGTCCTAGTATAAGTGTTCAGTACTGTACGTTTTTCTCTAAATAATGTTTTAGTTGCAGTTGAAGCTTCAGAAGCCTGTGGTCATACATTTTTCTTTAGTTGCATTCAATGAGTTTTAAAATATTAAATTTCCATTTTCATTTATTTCACAATACTTTTAATTTCTCTTGGAGTTCTTATTTGATTCATAAGTTATGGATAAGTATGCTATTTTGTTCCCAAATGTATGGATATAATCCAAATATTTTTCTATATTTGATTTCTAGGTTAATAACATTGTGATAAGACAATATATCTTATAGGAACTGAATTTTTGAAAATTACTTGAGACTATGTTCCAGAATGTGGCCTACATTGGCAAATTATCAATGCACATTTGAAAAAAAATGTGTTTTATTGTGGTTAGTGGAGTAGTATATAAATATTGATTTGGTAAGTTGGTAAATAGTATTGTTCAAGTCCTTTATATACTTGCTGAAGTCTTTTTTCCTGTAACTTTTTGAAAGAGAGCAGTTTACTCTAATTGTTGATATGTCTATTTGTCCTGCAAATTGTGTTCTTGCTTCACAATTTTTGGCACTCTTACTAAATACATACATTTTATGATTTTTATTTTATTTTGAGGAACTGACCTGCTTATCAGTATTTAATGACTCCCTTTTTCCTTTGAGATAAACTTCACCCTGAAATCTACTTTATCTATTATTAAAATTGCCACTCCAACTTTCTTCTCTTTAGTGTATATTTTGTGTGTAGTCTCTCGTTTTTCATCTTTTTACTTTTAAAATATTTGTCTTTACATTTAAAGTGGGTTTCTTCAAAACAGTATATAGTTGGGTCTTACTTTATGTAATCTGATCAATTCTGCAACTCAGTTGGGATATTTAGATCATTTACATTTAGTATAATTATTGATCCATTTGGATTTATATGTACTATCTCTAATATCTTATTTGTTTTTAATTTGTTCCATAGTTCTTTTTCACCTTTACTCTTTTTGTCCTTCTTTGGTTCAATCATATATTTCTTTATAATTTTGTTATATTTTTTGTTCATTTAGCATAATTCTTTGTTGTGCTATTTTGGTCATTACCTTTGGGCTTATAATATACATCTTAATTTATCACAGCTAACCTCCAAATTATATTATTTTATTTATAGTATAAGAAATTTACAGTAGTATAGTTCCTTTTCTCATCTTTTGGCTTTTGTATTATTGTGGTTATACATTTTTCTTTTATATATGGCATAAACCACAAAATGCATTGTTATGATTTTTAGTTTAAACAGACCATTGTCTTTTACTGAGTTTAAATAATTTTAAAAGTTTTAATGTTTATCTGTATAGTTACAGAAAATATAGACCTAGATCTACAGAAAAAACTGTATTTTTTTCTAGATCTATTTTTTATAGATCCAGATTTGCATGCTGTATCATTTTATTTTTGTTGGAAGAATTCTCTTTAAAAACTCTTATAGTGTGATGTTAAAGAAAATATTTTCCAGTGACACCTGGAAAGCATAGTAAGAAAGACTTTACTCGGGACCATTGTGATGGGTATAGACACCACTGCAACAAGGTCTTGCAAGAAGAGAGAGACTGTGATCATCTCCAAATACAACATGGGAAAGCAGGAATTTATAGTCAAGGAAAAGGGTGAGGATCAATGGCTAGCAAATTGCTAATAGGAAACATCAGGCATAAGGAGAATTCTGGCTAATGGGATTGACCTAACAGGATTCTTGCTAAAGACAGGCTAGGGTTACTTTATACATTCCTCAGGAGATGGTGGAGGATCAGAAACTTGATCAGATATTAACCATGATCAGATATCAAAGATGGGAGTTCATGTCAAACTGAATTAGCCGGGTTCTTTGCTAAAACTGTATTTTACAAGGAAGTTCATAGATGTTCCTAGGAGAAGGTTCAGAAGTCTGTCCAAAGTTTGGCCAAGCAGAGAATCTTTGTCAGTGAAAACTTCTTTCAGATTTTGGCTATCTGAAAAAAAAAAATGTTTTTATTTCATTTTGCATTTCAAAGATATTTTCACAAAGATTTACTATGGAATTTCTATAATAAATTCTAGATTAGAAGAGGAGGGTTTTTTTCCTTCCATTACTTTAAGGATGTTGCTACACTCTCTTCTCACTTGTATTGTTGCCAGTGAGAAATTTGCTTGTCATTCTTATTTTTGCCACTTGGTATTTAACATGCTCTCCCTGCCCTGCAGCTGCTCTGAAGATTTTCTCTCTTTCACTGTTTTAAGCAATTTCATTATAATAGGCACTGATCTGTGGGTTTAAATTATATATTGAAAATTTTCAGACATTGTTTAGTTTTTTTTTTTCTTTCCCTTCCACTTTGGAGAGTCCAATTACACATATATTGGCTTCTTCAGTTGTTTCTTTGTTCATTGATGCTTTGGTAGTTATTTTTAATCTTTTTTTTTTCCGCTATGTTTTCATTTTGAAAAGCATCTGCTGCTATTTCTTAAATTTCACTTATTTTTTTCTTCTGATGTTGATCCACTGTTAATGCTATCAATGTATTTTTTTAATCCTTGACACTATAGCTTTCATCTCTGAAAACTGCATTTAGATCTTCTTAAAATTCCACATTTGTAGTTAACATGTTCAATCTTTCCTCTAGCTTCCGGAACATATGGAATACATTCATAATCACTATTTAAATGTTGTTGTCTACTAATTTTATCATGGGTCATTTCTGGGCCCATTGTGATTGATGGATTTTTCTCTTCATTATGAATAGTGTTTTTCTGCATCTTTGCATGCCCAGCAACTTGTGATTATTCACCAGACTTTGTGAATTGTATCCTGTTGGGGAGGTGCTGCATATTTTTGTATTGCTAAAAATCTTGTGCTTTCTTTTGAGACATGATTAAGTTGCTTAAAAATAAGTTGACCCTTTCAGGTCTTGCTCTTAAGTTTTGCTAGATGGGGTCTAAGCAGCATTTGGTCTGGGGTTAAATTAACCTTTACAAAGGCATGACACTCCTGAGTACCTTACCCAATGTCCCATGAATTATGAGGTTTCAGGTCTGGCTGTTGAGAGTGGACATAACCTGGGTCCCCCTCCCTATGGCACAGCCTAGAAACTCCCCAGGCAGTAAACAGGGGCAGTACAGAGATTGCCTTTCTTGCGTCCCTCACCTGTTCTCTCAGGGATAATGGTACCTTTTTGCCTGATGTCCAGTTTCTTGAAAGCCTTCATTGCACACATTTTGTCCGGCTTGTTAGCTGTTTCAGATAATAGAGTAAATCTGTTTTTTCTTATTCCACCTTGAACATAATGGAAGAGTCACACAAATTTGGTTTTATCTCATTGATTTTTTTCAAAAAATATTTGTAACCCGTGGTATTTTTGCTGTTATTTGTAACATGTCATTCATAGTAAACTGTGACCCATGATTGGTGTGTGTCACTGTGCACCTAGGAGACAGAAAGTATTTATGACATCCTCCTAGAAGAAAACACCTAGGAAGGCCAAGGTTGTCTCAACATAAGTACATTTCTGCATGAGCATTAGCACTCAAAACACAGTTCTGAAAACACAGTTCTGGAAGACCAGGATTGAATTTTTTTTTTGCAGGACTAGGTATCTTAAAAGGAAGAAGCGGGTACCTTATTACCTAGGGAGGGGTTCATGTAGACATTACCGTGGATACATCTGGCATTTGCCAACATATGTCACATTCTACAGTCTTTGATTCCTGTGGTCAAGTTCACAAGGTATTATTGGTAAACTCATGGGGTTGGAGAGGATATAGACTAGAGACTGTGGAGAGAAGATGTTTAAATCAGTATTTCTAGAATTTATCCCACAAATCAAATATTCAGGTAGAGTGAAGAACCACTGATACCTAGGGGGTCCTGGAATACTCTCAGCTTATCTTCAGCAGTAGAACCTGTCTCAGAGAAAAGAAGTGTTCTGGATGTCCTTCTTACTGGTTTGAGGACCAGGAGTTACTTAGTACAGAGCATTCCAAAAAAGCAAGAGGGCAGTGATGAGGATGAGGCTCAGAAGTTGCATATGTGTCATCTGCAAGCTTGCCAATTTCAGGGCAGCAGTCTCCAAATCAAGGCAGGAAACAGTGAATAGAGCCTTTCATATGCATGCATCACTCAGTGAAGACTGCTCAGCTCCATTTACAAAAAAGAACTCAACAGGGGAGTTCTTGACGATCAGATGGACATAGGCCTGAAACCTGCAGAATCCATACCCCTCAGATTGGTCTAAAATTATATGATCCCTGTTCGTATAAGATACTTAGGAGTTATTTTGTAAAGTTATTAAAATGAAATGAAACAAAATTGAGGGATTTGGTCTTAAAAAGAAAATTGAGGAAAGCAAAAAGTCTACAATATAAATTGAAGACTTTTGAAGGAAACAAAACTATATTTCAGAAGGGTTTAGTTGCTGAAGAAAGGCTTTGTGAGATTCACTTTGGTCTCAAGAGGGAGGTAAAATCATGTAGTCTGTTTCTCACATTGGTAGCGGAGAGTGGATGCAAGACAATTTCCACTGTGCAAGCCCAAGCCGGGTCTGCTCCTCTTCTCATTTCCTTTGTTAGTAAAAAAAAAATTTTAATCATTTCAGTCCTTCACTGAGCCCCATTCCTTTACTTCCTCATGGCATAATTGGTCAGCCCTGAAATGAAAATGGGTTAGAGAATTCTTCTTGCCTTCCATAATTTAATCTCCCCTTTCTCTCCTTAGGGAAGACGTACAACCAGAACACATCCCAACTTTCTAGAGGAAATGTATGTGGATGTGACAGAACTTCAGGCAGGTTGCTGAAGAAAGATTAACTCAGGTTCCAGGAGTACTTGTTGTCTCTCTACTGTTTCGCACCTGTTTCCTGGAATGCTGATGAGATGACCGAACTTCAAGCAGCCCTCTTGGATTATGTGGCAACACTGTGGACATGCCGAGGATGGCAGAGCAGAAACTAAAAGGAGTAGCTCTGAAAACTCCATAAGGTTCCCATATCAACCCTAGGTTTCTTATTCTCAGATTTCATTTAAGAAATAAGCCCTTCAGTGTTTATTTTTTTTTCTTTTTGGACAACTGAAGCTATTCATGAATAATTCAAAGTTCAGTCTAAGAAAATGCCAAGGATCAGCCAGGCGTGGTGGCTCATGCCTGTAATTCCAGCACTTTGGGAGGCCAAGGCGAGCGGATCATTTGAGGTCAGGAGTTTGAAACCAGCCTGGCCAACATAGTGAAACTCCGTCTCTGCTAAAGATACAAAAATATGCTGGGCATGGTGGTGCTTGCCTGTGATCTCAGCTACCTTGGGAGGCTGAGAAAGGAGAATTGCTTGAACCTGGAAGGTGGAGGTTGCAGTGAGCCAAGATCTCCTGCCTGGGCCAACAGAGTGAGACTCTGCCTCCAAAAGAGAAAAAAGAAAAGAAAAGAAAGAAAATGTCAAGGATCAAATGCTGGAAAAGTACACACAAGATACCAGAACCCAACTGGTGACATCAAAGCAGAGCCAGTGCATAGCTAGGGCTCCAGAATTTGGTGAAGAGATGCCAAAATTTGGACAGGTCAGGATTTGAGCCTCTGTCCATGGAACAGTCTGGAATCAAAGTGCAAAGGAAAGAATAAGGAAAAGGAAACAGAAAAAATATTTTTGTGGCTGGACATTAAAGAGAAATGTTCATGAATATTAGTCATGGCCCTGTACTCCATTTACATACTTGCATTTCTGCATTTTTGGCACAATTTAGTGTGCTTTGAAAATCTTTACTTTCTAAATTTAATATCTGAAATTCGGCAATTATTTTTGCTAATTTTTTGTATTCTTTTTAGTAGAGACAGGGTTTCACCACATTGCCCAGGCTGGTCTCAAACTCCTGACCTCAAGTGACCTGCCCACCTCGTCCTCTCAAAGTGCTGGGATTACAGGCATGACCCACCATGCCCGGCCCTGCAACTCTGCATTTTAAATAAAGAAAAAGAATGAAATATATATTCCTTAAAGCTGGAAGCTTCACAGTGAATAACAAATGAAAGAGAGAAATGGAAAGTTATTTGAATAAAGTAAATCCATGATTATACTTCCAGACTGTAAATAAAGTGTGTATGTGCACACCCACACGTGTGTTCACATGTGTGCGCATTTCACAATCAAAGTGAGGTCAAAGTCATTAAGGAATGGTAAAAGTGGTCAGAAAATAGAAATGGAAAATCAGCAACACTCCTATAAATACAGCAAAGCAATGAGTACTAAGAAGGTAGCTCCTTAAGTTATTTGAAGCAGAGGAGGAGAATTTTGATGGAGGGAATAAAAACAACCATCAGGGAGAATGGGAAGCAGAAAGCAAAACCTTGAAGAGAGTCATGATAGGAGTAATGCCCTCATCTATTGTGCTGTTATTTAGATGATTTCTTTCAAAGTATAGTACACTCTGATTTCAAGGTCACCTTTTCTCTCCGGTAGCAGGTGAGCAGCCGCTGGAGAAAGCAGCAGTGACTCTTCCTCTGCCCTCCCCATGGGCCTGGCTAGAGGAGCGAGCACAGCACAAAGGGCACGAGATGCTGCTTTGACCTCAGAGGGCAGGTCTTGTACCCTCCAGAGCTCAAATCTTTCATAAAGACACACCTCATGATTTATGCTTTGCTCTTTTCTCGTGTCACTTAGAAAATGGATTCAAAATAAATAAGTGGCAAGGACATGTTATTTTAAAAAAAATAAAAGAAGATACACGTCTTTGTGTTTCTTTAGCAAGAGTTCTTTAGCACCATCCCTCTAATTCAATCGCCACTAAGTATTTAACAGCTGAAGAAAAGACATGGAGGCAAAACTGGGTTGAGAAAGGAAGCAAATGAAATATACTGACTACAGTGACCACGGTCCAATTTGAATATTTTCTGAAGCTAACGGAACATCTTTAATCGGAAAAATTGGCTACTAAATATGCTGGAGAAAGAGAAGGAAAATGAGAGCATACGAGTAAGAGTGAGAGAATGTAATGGAGCAAAAGGAACACACAGCCACCTGATAAGGAACGCACCCAGGAAATTAAATTCTTTTGAATGAAAAGAAAAAGTAAAAGACAGCCCAGGCATCTGATGTACTTTGGCATATTATTGACATAGTTCGACTTTTAGACAATCAAGAGGATGAGGAGGAAAAAAACCACAGAAATACTATAATTTAGAATGTAAGCTCCAAATTATTGTTAAAGAGTGAAAGTAGAAATTTATAGACTTATATTTTGAAAAATGGAACATTTGCCTGGTATGAAATGGCAGTAGCTCATGGTAGAAAAACTGTCTAAATTATAATCAGAATATACAGAAACTTTAAGAGTACAGTAAAGGAACATGATTCCCGATGCTATAAACTTTCCTGGGTCTATGGAAGTTGAGAAAAGGCGAAAAAAAATCAATGTTAATCCATAGTTAGAGCTTCTATAGTAGATAAAAATTGTTACTCTGGGTCATAAAAGCTAGGTTTTGGATAACAGATGAGATTAGCTACGGAAATGCAAAAACCCATTATATTTTTTTCCTTATGATTAATTCTGCGTTTTATTGAAATGGTGGAAGATAGGATTCAGGAAACCAAAAACCATATAATTACAGTAAATTATTAACCATATGCTTTTCTCCTAAATTAAAACCTCCATGTTTATCTTCTAAGAACCTCTTTTTACTCCTAACATATATAAATTTTTTTTTTAACGAACTATAGGAATAAAAGAGTTTAGTTTAGAATTACATTTAAACAATGTTCACCTTAATAAAATATATTGCTTGTAGACTAAATGGTGAATTGGAGAAAAATTTGCCTAACATATAAAAACCATAAAATCACTTCTGCTAATGTTCTTTTTCTATATTTCTTAGTATAAACAGGGGCAGTATTCTAAGCTCTTCCTTTGGAGTTCTGATGAAGCATTAAGTTATTTTAACTTATTCTGAAGGATTTCTTGTATGTGAATTACCACTCTCTACCTCCCCAAGATTACACATAAATAGGAAATGACAACCAGGTGCTGAGGAGGAAAAAAGAAAAAAACAAAACTTCATGCTTGCAAATGCTCCTACATTAAAGTATTATTAACAGCAATCTATGGGATATAACCAGTGCAAGGAAAAATGGTGCTATATCATGTTTCTGTATTTTCCTAATGAAAATGAGAATTTTATGAGTTTTATGCTCCTCTACATATGATGTAGAGGTCTGTGTGATATCAGCAAGATCAGTATTGTTCTCTGCTGGAACAGAGAATTTCATAGCTGGATTAGAAACTAGAATCTGGGGCATGATGGAAAGAGGCACTTGGAATGCCTGGAGGGTGCCATGTAAAGAGAAAATGTCAGCACAGGAAATAATCCCATGTTGCAAATTTTCTGTGCAGAACTGATTTTTCAAGACTTGACATCTGCACCCATGTCACTCTCTCCCCATTCCATTTCCCATGAGGCTGTGCCTGACCTGGTCATCCTTCAAAGGATGAAGAACAACTTCCAACATACTTCCAGGGTGAGGTATCTCCCTTCTCTCACCTGGAACCAGAAAGCAATCACGTACATTCGCACCACTATTGCTCTTTTCTCTGAACTTGCAGACAATAGAAGCTGGAGTTATATTTGTGTTTGTTACTAGAGGGTTTAGGGTGGGGAGCAGAGTTTTCAAGATGGAGTATTAAGTGACTGTAGTGTTTGGAGAGTCTGACCTCTGAGCACATTTTTATTGTTTCCCAATCTTTGCTCTTACCCATTGTTTTTCTCTCCTTCATTTGACTGCATACCACACCCACTCTTTATGAAGGTAAGCGGTAAGTTAGACAGCAGGCTCTTGTTTTACACTCTTGCATAGGACATCTGTAAATGCGAATGGCACCCTGTTTAGCCCAGCTCACTGAGTATTTCCTGACTTTCAGTGCATAACCTTTGGGACAAAACTGTCATGAGTAAGCAAAGGTAATTCCACCATGTCCTGTCTTCCTTTCACAGTTACCAGCTTCTCATGATCAATCATAAAGTTTTTTAAACCATGTAATTAGATTTCCACAAATTTTGTTGTTCCTTTGTGTGCCTAAATATGCATAATTGCTCCTTTGTGTGCCTAAATCATTGTATTTGCAAGCATATCATGTCAGATACAAACATTGACTATCTGTGACCTGAATGACCTTACGGTCTAGCAAGAGAAAGATGACATGTGCATAAACAATTCTAATACAGTGTCATAGAAATACCACAGAAAAGATTTGTCTGCAGAATGTGATTATCACAGAGGGGAAGCTAAGTTATGTCAGCATGAAGTCTGAAGGAGTGAGCAAAAATGTGGGGGCAAAAAGAAGAAAATGTTATTTGAGCTACAGCAATTGTTCTGAATCCTGTTTGATTAGCTGTCACAGCATATTAATGTTCAGACCCCAACCCTGAGACTGATTTAATTGGGTTTAATATGTAGAAAATCACTAATGGATAATAGGTATAAATTATGGCTATTATCCTTTTTTGTTTTCGAATAACATAACAATAGTTCCTTTTCTCAAGATACAGAATGGCATTTCAGTATTTTTGACTACTCCAAAGTAAAAGAATCTGTCCTATTCCTTGAACTCCTAGCTAAAACTAACCATACTACCATATCCTGTGTTTGAGAAGATATTAAATAATTTTATTTAACTAAATCAGATAAATTTAATGTGCATTTACGATCAAACTAAATTTGAATATTTGGATATTCTTGTTTGGTTACAAGAAGATACTATTAGAATGTACAATCTACTGCTCTTCAGTGATAGACGCCAATGCCACTGCAATATAAACTAATTCACCACTTTACCATGAAGCACCACCACATATTCTTACAAATAAACAAAAATACATGACAGAAGAAACACTTAAAGGCTCCTAAATTCAAGGAATTTGAAGTATGATGTGCTTTAAAAAGGATTAGTGTTGTGCAAATAAAAGACATGGCTCTGACCACTTAAGTTGTTGATGAGTAGTTTTCTTACATTTTCTGTTATTCCTTCAGATATATTCCTGCAGATATTTACTATCATACTGAAAAACATTTTAATCTTCTGACCTGATCATTCTTTGTTGGAGAATAACAAGGGGGTAAAAATTGTTTTCATATTTTCTCAAAAAGAAACCTCTGTCCATGAGGATCTTGACACATTAAACTACACCATTTTCAGACCCAGGTCATATTTGAAGGGGTGTGTGGGCACAGTAAAGCATCAACAAAAATAGGCTGAAGTCCCCCTAAATCCCAGTCACTATAACTCTCAGTGACAGATTCATGCTGCTCCTAATCAATTTCACACCAGGGAGACACACACAGTAGAAACATGCAGATTGGGAGCTGCACAGAAGTTGCTTGGAAAATGTCTGAAAACCAGAGCTTTCCAGCATCACCTTTCTGTGCCAAAAATGCAAAAACATATGCTTACCCTCTCCCCTTTAAGTAGAGAAATTAGCTCATGTTAGACAGATGTCTTCTCATAGATCTATGTCACTCGGTAATGATATAGTGATGTACAGTTTGGCATTTCTAAGGTTAGAGAAGAAACATCAGTCAATGATTCCCACCTCTAAGACAAATTAGAAATAGTTTTCTTCCTAGTTTATTTTACTCTTTTTAAAAAATACAGTTTTCAGAATTAAAATTTTAAATTCAGAATTTCTGAATAATTGCGATTATTGGCCTAAGCTTATTTTTCTAATTTTCAGCTTCTAGTAAAGAGACGCAGAGAAGAGGTAAAATCTGATATATTATGACCAGTTAGAAAACTGGATGTGCAGAATCAGAGGATTAATTTGGTATAAATTTTATATAACATGGAAAAGTGAATTTCTTTTTTAGCTTCATTTACATAGACATTCACTAAGAATCTTCCAAATCTTTAGTCATAATTAAAATATAGCATTTGGTATGAGTTTAGTATTTTAGATAATTGCTAAAATGGGAAGTCTAGAGACATGAGACAATATTTTTCAGGTGATTTTTTAGTGGCATTGCTGAGAGTATTGGATCAGATTCGTTTCCATGCATAACATCTGTCTGAAGATTCATTTTGCAGGGTAAGGGAAAGGGAAATGATTGTATAGCAGGTGAATCTGAAATTAATACCAAATGTAGCCTGTACAGCACAAGGAAAAAGACTAAAATAGCCAACATGATCCAATATTTATATCTGGATATAAAACAGGAAATGTGTTCTCCAGTATAAATTATAATCAACATCATCTGGCTAAATTGTCTCACTTTAAAAAATAATGAAGTTAAAGCAAATATCAATTGTTGGCTTTTTCTGGTTTGATTTTATTGGACTACTGTCTCCATCAAATAACAAAAGTTTAATTATCCAACCTAGAAAAGCATAACAAGTGTGCACAGAGTGCTGAAAGTAGTAGGGTTAAGAAATAACTCCATATATTTGTGTAGGAAATTCCAAAAAGTTTCTTCATTAACTGACAAAGGAGCAATGAATTTCTCTCCACCCTATGTCAAACTCTACACATGAGACATACCCTTGACCACACAGATATTCCAACTAAGTGGTAAGTTTTGGTATAATGTAGTAGGAGAGGGTGGAAACACAACAGCCTTTTTTTTTTTCCATGCAACTTTACCTGAAGTTACAGTCTATATTTATGCCATAAAGATTACATTGACTGTTTTTAGAAGCAATCCAATAAAAATTGGAAATATACCCTCTTTCCTAGAGTCCCCAGAAACTAATCTTCCTTTTATTAGCATGTAAAGTCATGTTTTTCTAATGCCTCCCTCTGCTTCTCTTTTTAGAATCCATCAGGTGCTCCAGCTATGCAAATTCCTAATTTTTTCAAAATATTTTAAGACTTGTCAGTGGTTTTTTACTCTTCATTCCATTGCCTTACTTTGCCCATTTGGTGAATGGAGTGATTTCCAGACCCATATCTCACAGCTACTATAAATGAGTTCCTAGTGCTGAAGGTGGCAGGATGTTGGAAACTTAGAAAATGTTTTTTCTTGACATCAGAATATTCCATACATTTCATGGGAGGGTGTTAGGTTGGATATTCCTAGGTAGTCTTTCTATAATATTAGTAACCACTGGTCTTAATAATCCTTGAGGTTTGACTTAAAATTACTGTCAGTTACTTTGTTTTATACCAGCTAAAATAAAAGAGAATCAATGAAATCAAAATTTATCTTGGCATACATATTACTCAAGCAATTAAGCAAAAATTAAGGTACATCCTGAATTCTATAAAAACAAAACTTTGAGATAATTAATTCAAAAACCAGTATCACCCTATCACTAATTTCTTGTACTTACCACAAAATCAGTTGCATTTCATCTCAACAATTTCACAAGTAAATAAGGGATGTCCATTACATGCCAAAATCTGTCCCAGACTCATTTGTGGACTACTACGCATTTACAATCTATTCACAGAAATATTAATTTCCAAATTAAAGGAATTATTTTTATTCAGTGAATGAGAGTTATTGAAGAGCTATGTCAGAACACAAAATTTTAAAACGAAGTCATAATCTGGCTCAGTTTCTTTTTATTTGAAAGAGTGGTGAGTGAGAAGAGGGATTAGACTGGTAGACTAAGTGTCTGAGAATGGTTCAACTGAACAAGTTGAAGCACCTCATCGGCCGGGGTAAATACCCGGGGTTTGTTGTCTCACACCAGGAAAATTTAGGACAAGGACACACAGGAGGAGTTTAGGAGTGGAGTTTAACAGGCAAACAAAAGAGAAAGAAATAGAAAGGAAAACAGCTTTCTCTCTAATGAGAGAGATGGGACTTCTCAGAGGAAAAGACTGGCCATGACTAACGTGCCAGATTTTACAGTCCGGCTTGAGGAGATGATGTCTGATTTATGTAGGGCTCACAGATTGGTTCCATCAGGTGTGACATTTACACAGCGCAAGGGGAAGGCTGGTCAACCCACCCTAATCTTATTATGCAAATGAAGTTTCCCTTAGCCAGCTCCATCTTGTCTGGTCCTCACTATACACATGCTGAAAAAGAGAAGGGAAGATGGAGCCACCATCTTGAACATGACTGGTACTACTGGCAGCATCTATGTCTGCAGCTCAATTTTACAGGCTGCCTTTGTTAGACAGAAAAATAATTTGGGGCTGCTTTTCATTAAAAAGAAAACCTTACCAAGGACTTCCATACCCTCACTATCTGCTAAGTAATTTATTCTTAAATCCTGTATCAAAGTCACTTCTTCAAGCTAACGGTGGATTCCATAAACACCAGGTGGGAGCCAGGGTAGCTGCATAACTGCATAGAGCACCCTTTGCATAGAGCACCCTTTAAAGACCTTTTTATTTCATTTTATAATTTTATTCAGTGGAGGATGAGGGCATCTTCAGCTATTTGCTGGAGGTTTCCAATAAATGATCTCAACATTATTTACATAACTTGCATCCCAAATTATGTTACAGGCAGTTTGAGTAAGAAACACTTGGTGGCTCTAAAGCGTTAAAACACACAATAAACTCTTGATTTAGGAATGGTAGTTTAGGGACATTGATCTTAAGTACTGTTAATGGAAGTGTTATCTAAATCTCATTCATGTAATGAAAATTTCTCCAGCTGTTAAACCACTGAATCTTCTGTCACTTTGATATAGAGGTTAGACAACAAAATGGATTGCCTTGTCCATCAAAATGTGCTAGAAGAGAATATCCTAGTTGTATTTGAGAGAGGAATGACACTGAAATATGGGGTAAAGGTCACAAGGAATTTGATGAATGCAGGAAAACACTAATCACTCATGACAGAGAGAGAATAAAGGAGATTTGATACTAAAGGTGCTGTTAGAATTTTAATGGAAAAGTGGTGCAATGTTGAGCCCCAAAATTCTCCCTTTGGTAAACTTGGTGAACAAGAGATAGTAACTATGAATTTTGAAGAGTTCCCTTTATTCAACATTCAGTTAAAAATACCTGACGGTTGCCTAGATTAAAAAGCTGGTCTGCTTGATTTCTAGGATGAATGCCTGTGAGCTTTATTGGATGCCCTACGTTGTTGTTTTGAATTTCAACTTCGTTATTTAACTGTTGTTAGAGTTCTGTTCCTACAACAGCAAAATAATTGACAAAACAGATTTAAAGGATTGTCTTTTTTATAAACATTTTATGTCAGTGTTCCAGGAAATTGAAGGCAGAATTGGGGAAGATTTATTTGTTTATTCCTAATTTTTACATTTCAAAAAATGTCGATTTTCTCACCATACAGCAGGCTAAAATCGTATATGGATATTATTAGCAGAATTTTTAAAGAGCTATAGACATTAAAACATTAAAAAGAATTCATGAGTTCTACTTCAACTGCTTCTGTTTTTTGTGTTTAAATTTTTGGTTTCCTTTTATTTTAGCACAGAAACTGTAGTTCTGAAAAGATAGAGGGACTTACCCAAAGGTATACCAATATAAAGTAATAAAATGGAAACTGAAACATGGTATCTTCTCTGAAGAAGATGAAGAAGCACCCTTTAACTATACTTTTCATCCTCCTTTAAATATGTAACTGCTGTGATCTACTTCATGGTCTCATTGTATAAATATGGATACACTTCTTTAATTTATCAAATTTATAGTTTGAATACCAAACTCCCTTAGGAGCAAAAGTTATATTTCCTTCCCTAATGACCTCTTCGCACACACACTTTAATTGCCCCAAAAACCTCAGGGGTTTGCTCAGTCCAAAAGGATCCATCCCTCTTTCCAATTCTAAGAACAGAAAAAGAAGTGTTGGCTGAGTTACCTTTTACAGTTTTTGCTATTCTCAGACAAACCACACTGGTGTTAAAGCCTTGTCCTCTCCCCTGGATACTCATTCACTGCAGGGCACTGATTCAGGTCCTTGTACATGCAGTCATGAGCCACTACCATTGTTCTCAAAGGTCTTAAGTTCATTCATAATATACAGAGCCATTGCTTCCCAAGTTGGAATATGTAGGGTTGACACTTGAACAATATAGGTTTGAACACTATGGACCCACTTATATGCAGATTTTCATCTGCCTCTGCTACGCCTAAGACAAAAAGACCAAAACCTCCTCTTCCTCCTCCTTCTCTGTCTATTCAACATGACGACCACAAGGATGAAGACCATTACAATGATCCACTTCTATGTATTGAATAGTAAACATATTTTCTCTTCCTTATGATTTTCATAAAAACATTGTTTTCTCATTTACTTTATTGTAAGAATACATGTAACTATAAAATATGTGTTAATCCACTATTTTTATTCTTGGTAAGGCTTCTGGCCAACAGTAGGCTATTAGTTGTTAAGTTTTGGGGTAGTCAAAAGTTATATGCAGATTTCTGACTGTGCAGGGATCAGTGCTTCTAACCCTGCAGTTTTCAAGGGTCAACTGTACTTTCATTTATTATGCTGTGAGTAGTTCAATGACACCGATAGTGTCACTGCACTTTGTCACACAATGCCTGGCAAGATTTGCACTATTACAATAGGTTTAGCATAGAAAAGGAAAAGTAAATATGATTATTTAGTATTAATGCTAAATATGATTATTATAGTATAAAAATTATTAAAATACTTCTAAATATTTCAATATTAGGAAAAGTTGATGCTAAAATGCATTTATTTTGAACATGAGACATAAAACAAATTAAAACCAGGAAAACAATAGTGTTATAAAGAATAAAGAAAAGTGGACAGTTGATTGTGTTTAAAAACTTTTTGTGCCAATAAGTGTAAACAGAAACAGTTCTCCTTTTCCAAAAACAAAACCCCTGCCTATCTGTAATAACCTTGGTCCCTCAGCCCAGAATCCCCCTTAATTGCTTTGTGTGTTTTCCCCTGGGGTCCTGGTCATCCTTTCCTTAACAAAACCCTAATTATTATAAGAATAATAATTTAGGGTCTACTCAACAATGTCCACTAGGTCAGGAGTTACAATTCACAAATTTCAGGTGATACTACTTGATATTTTTGTGGCAAACATGGAAATGCAAAGACAGATCCCCTTTTGAGGAAGGACTTGCTTGCCCACTATAGGAGTGCAGTCAGAAAGCAGCCGGCAGCTTTGGCTCCTTCAGAATCTTCCTTAGCTGCAGACAGCCACCTTGCCCAAAGTCACACTTTCCTGTCGCAGTCCATATTTGGTAACTGAGTGAAGCAAAAGGTCAGGACATTTCTGATAACACAAATGTGAAATTTCAGGTTCGCATAAAAGTTCACATTCCTCCTCTTCCCATTCCTTTTCTTCCCTTTGTTGGAAGTATTCATCCCTAATAAATACCTTGGAACCCAACTCTACATTCACATCTGATTTTATAGACTCTAAAGTGTGCTAGTTTTGCATTCTGCTGTTTCAAAATAGAACATCTTATGCAAATCGGTCCATCTTTTCTCTAGAACTGTACGAGGAAATAATTATTGTCTGAGAACTTCCTTATTACTTCACAAAGGTTGCATTTTAGTCTTCTCCCTGGAAACCTACAAGCAATACCTAATATAGTGACCGTAGTGAATAATACTGTATTTCTTAATTAAAATTTGCTAAGAGAGCAAATCTTAAGTGTTCACAACACACACACGCCCAAGATAGTGGCTGTGTGGTGAAGGATGTTTTAATTAATTTGTTTGTGGTAATCATTACACAATGTATGTGTATAGCAAAGAAACATATCGTACATCTTGAATATAAGCAGTTTTTATCGGTCAGTTTTACTTCAGTAAAGCTGGGGGGGGAAGAGCCTGGATATAAGGAAAATAAAAACGCTGCAAAAATCATATTGTGGGTGAAGGATAATTATTCATATTCTTTAAACACAAACACACTTTATGTCTCAGAGTAAAGGTTACTAGATATTGCCTTTTTAGATTCTTCTTTTGTCCTAACTAGATTTTTTTTTTTTCCTCTCGAATGTCCTAAAATACTCTCTTGAACTATGGAAGAACTCTGTAAAATGTTGTTAATCTAGTGTACTTCAGAGAAAGACTTCCTTAAAGACAAGTTGTTTGGCTTGAATTAGAGAGTGTCACGGTGGCCAGATGGAAAGCTCAATTTACATTTAATTTTGTTTTCACTGATTTATCAACTATTCCATTGACAAAGAGAGGTGTGACTTCACCGAGTGAGAAAATGCTATTTTCTGCTCATAGTTGCATTTGAAAAAATCAAACCACAGCATGTTCAAAGTTAGTGTTTGACAAATCTTTTTAATCATGGCCGCCTATCTTCTGAGCATCTCCAACCCCCAGTTCTGGCAGCTCACAGAAGTTGAATTCTGTTTGTAATTCATTATATGACAATCTGCATAAGGAGAAAACAAAAAAAGAAAATCCATTTTCTGGGTTTGCCCTGGTCTGTAGAAAGAGACAGTTCTGTGAAGTGCGCTTAAATTTATACAATAGCTTTTCAAATTTTGCATTACTTTTCTTCCTTTCTCGTATTTTCCTAAATTGAGAAAGTAGGAACAAATCAAAACTGATACCAGGGAAAAAAAGGAAAAATAACCCCAGCTAAAAAACAAAAAGTAAAGCAAATAATTCTTTAAAAATGAAATGTTCAATTTGCTAAACCTTCAATCTTTACATAGCATTGGAGAGTAAAGGGTTTGGGGAAAGAAACAAAAATTTATTCAAAATGTGCCATATACAAACAGAGATATAGGTGTGTGCATTTCACAAGAAAATCCATTTAAAGCTTAAATATCTCACCTGTAATTTTACAGGTATTAAATAACAGATTAAGAATTAAATTTCGGGCCGAGCGCAGTGGCTCATGCCTGTAATCCCAGCATTTGGGGAGGCCAAGGTGGGTGGATCACTTGAAGTCAGGAGTTCAAGACTAGCCTGGCCAACATGGTGAAACCTTGTCTCTACTAAAAGTAAAATAAAATAAATTAACCAGACATGGCGGTGTGTGCCTGTAATCCCAGCTACTTGGGAGGCTGAAACAGGGGAATCACTTGAACCAGGAGGCAGAGGTTGCAGTGAGCCAAAATTGCACCACAGTACTCCAGCATAGGTGACCGAGTGAGAATCCATCTCAAAATAATAATAATAATAATAATAATAAAAAGAATTAAACTTCAGTCTCTCTGGTTTCAAAATCCACACACTTTCCACTGTACCACCTTACCCAGTGAAGAAGTTCTTTCCTTAGCTAGTAAAAATGGGTGTGGATCGTCGGAGGCATCAAGGTGATTAGAATTTACTTCATTATGTCATTTCCTAAATTTATTTTTCACATTCCAATTCAGTTAGACATACAATAAATATCTGAGTTGTGATTTTTATTTCATTTATATGAGAAGGTAACATTTTGATTGTAAAAGCCCAAGTTTTAGAAAATTGAATTCTAAGAATATGGAGGCAGCAGTAAAAATGTAGACACTGGCTCTTTCTAAAACCCTACATATAAAATGAAAGAGGGACTATATAGCAAAGTCACACACCCAAGACCAACATTTTCATTGAAACTAAATGCGAAGATATCCACTGAAACCCCAAAATGCAAGTGGTTAGGGATAAACCATCAAAGCCCCGCATGTTAGCAGGATCTCAATGAAGGAAAACAGAGAAGTAGCAGGATCCCAGATAGACCATGGAAAAGGAGAACGCTTGAATGACCAATAAATACTGTAGGAAGCAAAAGCAGACCAATCTGAAAACAGCAGCCAAAAAAAAAAAAAAAAAAAAAAAAAAGAGAGATTTCCTTTTCCAAGGACAGGTAAATGAAAGAGTCCTAGAGTAAAGTCTTAAGGGGTAGAGACCAAGTATATTCTTGAAAATATGGTTGCAGGGTTTCCCAGGACAGGAATCCATAGTGAAGAGAAACTACAGGAAGTGAATTCATATTCAAACAGAACAAGGAAAACAGAAGTTAATAAAAAGAAATGTCAGAAGTAAAGTTTGCAGGGTCTAGAAACATCAGAAGAAAAAATTGCACATTTTTAAACACTATCTTAAAACAACAAAAGAAGAACATCAGTGAAATTATAAAACTTATCTGAACTTCAGCATCCCACTAAAAAAAGTTAAGAAAAACTAAGTTCACATTAAAAAGTTAAGTAAAAACATTTAGATAAAACTCCAAAAACAGTTGCTTAGAAAAAGATAACTAAGAGCAGAAAATTCTCCTTATAAACAATAAAAACAAACCAAGAAAAGTTACTCAAAAGCTAATCAAAACTGTAATGCATAATTAAAAATTAGATTAAAATAGTTAATAAAATGATACATGACATGGAAGAACAATATACATCAGAATTAGAAATAATGCATATTAGAAAGACTAAAATTAGAAACACAAAATATATTTTAGAAGTGAGGACTAGGAGGAACACAAAAATTAAAATAAATACATCAGAAAATATACTAAGAGGAGAAGATAAAGACAAAGGAAATTTTTTTAAAAAGGAGTCTAGAAAGAGTGGCAAATACTGAAGATAGGTAAAGAAGATCCAACCTACAAATAATAAAAGGCTCTGGGAAAAAATTAGAAAAGCTGTCTGAAATTAAAGATAAAATTTAAAAATTCTTTTGGAATCCAGACAAAAAGAGCAGTGATTTATAAGTGACAAATAATTATATCTTCATCAGCCTTTTCTTTTTTACAACAATATGTTATTCCAGAGGAAAGTGAGGTAAAATAATTCAGATATTCAAGAAAGGAAAACATGAACCACTTATTTTATATCCATAAGACATTGCCCTTTATTTATAAGTGGCACATACAACTTGTAGTAATTCAAAAGTATTTTTCCCCATGAACAGTTTCTAAGAAATCTACTATAAAACAAGTTTTAGGCAACTAAACTTATAAGGAAAACACCAACATAAGGACTGGTGGTCTACATAATTACTTATATATAATCAATACAGAGTGAGGTTAAAACTGAAGGATTATAGATTACAGTAAAACTATGATATTATGATGTAGATATAGTATAACCATTAAATGTGGTTGGAGGATAATGAAATAGCATATAAAAATATATAAATCTATTTTGAGTAGTCATAATTAGTGATAACGTAATAATAGCATTGTTCTGAAACTTGTATGTATATAATGTGAGTAAGCAGTCATAGCACATTATAATTGTGTCCTCTCTTAGGACCTGAAAAATTAAGATTTTTAGTGTGAAAAATAAGGAATACAAATGTAAAACAGAAGAAATTAAGCACCAGCCCTGTGCCTTTGATTTAGATGTATCATTATTGAATCACAGGTTATTTTAACTATGTCCAATTTCTGTACACTAAAAACACTTAGAAACAATAATCTATCCAGTAGTAATTCACATCTCTAGATCCAAGCTGCAGTCTTGAAATACCATGTCCCACTAAAAGAAACAGAACTTCTTTGAGAAATTACAGATTCCAGATATTGAGAAACACACAGGAAGAGTGTGGAACATCTTGTCAAACCAGATACAACAAGATTGCAGAATAAGCAATTTGAGCTTCAATGGGAACAAGAATTACAACTGATTGAAACATGAAGTATATTTTAAAACCAGATAAATGAAAGAAAAATTCAAGCATTCATTGTTCCTTTTCTATATAAACTATAATACTGAGTAACCACATACAAAGCAGGTGTCTCGTTTTAAAATCATTTTGGGGAATAAGTGAAAAAGAATGATAAAGTATCACCATATGGAACCTCCAGTGAATTAATAACTTAGGCATTGAACATCAATAGATATGGAAATAAGAGTAATACCCAGATACTACATGCAGCCTGATGAAAAAATACACTCCCCTAATGCCTTGCCCAAGGGATCCAATCTGAGTCCGATCAAGCCTTTGGATTCAGTGGACAATTGATAGAAAAGAAAGGTCAGAGCAGTGGTCTGAAGGCACCATGAGTATGCAAAAAGAAAATTCAGACTGATGGAAACATACAGATAAATAGTCTAGGTGGATCAGCAGGTAAACTCTAAATAAAGGAAAAGGGATTTGGTATATTAAATGAGACCTTAAAGACATGGAGCTTAAAATTAAAAAAAAAAAAAAAGAAGAAAAAACTGAACAATTATTTAGGGATGCTCGTTTGGCTAATTAAGTCATACAGAAATCTACTCAGGAGGTTGAGGCACGAGAACCGCTTGAACTGGGGAGGCAGAGGTTGCAGTGAGCTGAGACTGAATGGTGTGACTGTACTCCAGCCTGGGTGACAGAGAGAGACTCTGTCTCAGAACAAAAAAAAAAATGGAAGGAAGGAAGGAAGGAAGGAAGGAAGGAAGGAAGGAAGGAAGGAAGGAAGGAAGGAAGGAAGGGAGGGGAAGGAAGGAAGGGAGGGGAAGGAAGGAAGGGAGGGGAGGAAGGGAGGGAGGGAGGGGAGGGAGGGAGGGAAGGAGGGAAACACAAAGAGTGATTACTATCAGTGCCAGGATAGTGCTTATAGTGTTTACTTTTGAAGATGGAGGTCTTCTAGAGCATAGGGCAAACTTCTATTTCTTAACCTGAGTGGTGGTTGCAAAAGTGTTCACCTTATAAAATTTTAAGCAGCAATGAATTCTTTATGTATTATTTTCTCTGTGTTTTATCTTGTAATAATAGGGTTTATAAAATACACAAAAAATAGATGTTTGAGAGTCAAATGAATCTGAATTCAAATCCGAACCTACCACTTATTATCTGTGAGACTGGCAAGTTTCCATCTGAGTATTAGCATTCTCCTTGAAGAAATGTGAATAAAAATAAGAGCACTCACTCCCTCACATTGTCTAAGGATGAAAGGCAATGATCTCCAAAGTCCAGCCCCAACTAGCCATTCTGCTGATATAACATTCTTCTCCTCCTCTTCCCATGTAGTTCTTATTTTGCTTTGACACTGTATTGTTTCTATCACTTATTAGTGATAATTGTGTATAATCAGATACTAATTACAGATATTTAAATAAAAATGCATGTTTCTGAAGACCTATTCTAAATAACCTGAATGACTCCATCCAAACCGCAGCTGAAACCTGATAGCAGCAAATAATGTCCTCGCCCGAGGGGCTAACTTCTACCCACACCTCAAATCCCAGAGCACTTCATTATGGAACAGTGCCTCTTCGTTCTGGTTAAAAATAACAATGATGATTAATATTTTGTGGAGAAATAGGTAATAATCAAGTTTTTAATGATGGCATGTCATTTATCATATAAAGCATATTCCTTTCATTGAGTAGGTACTCAATATATTTGTTTAAATGACTGATTGTGTAGCATTGACTTTAATAGCCTGTTTTAGTAATGATGGAAACAATTTGATATAGAGACTGATGTCAACATAAATGTCAAAATTGATGGAAGTTTTCTGGAATAGGCATTAGGTTGGTGCAAATGTAATTGCAGTTTTTGCCATTACTTTTAATATTTTAATACTTTAAAGTGGGAATATAAGAGGAGAGGGCATGGCTCTGTGGAGGGGGACTCAGTCCATTTTCAGGAGACCTGAATCATAGCATTCATCTTACTTCTAATAACAGATGCTTTATGCTGAGTGTTTGCTACGTACCGGGCTAAGCACTTTGCAATCATGAATTTATTTAATTATCGCCATGATTCTGTGAGATGGGGGTGTCTCCATCTGTAACATGGAGAAACTTCTCCCACAAATGACTACGAGTGAAATAAAGGCGACATATCTAGTACAAGGAGGAGCTAGGAATTGAAACCCACTTTGATCCGACTCTAAAACTTGTACACTTAACCAGGTGATCTTTAAAACCTCTTCCAGTGCTAACAGTCTAATATTTATGAAATTTCTTCTCCAAATGAATTTCTAGTGATCTATTAACCTAGTGGTCCCCAACATGTCTTCATTGTTTAATTTATAACCTCCACTTGTATCAGTATCTGAAAACCTCACTCGTTCTAGGACCTGGGACAAGGTCTTCACTCACAATAACAGCATGCCACCATAGATGGAAAATGACAATTTGAAGATCAAATTTGCTTTATAGCTAGCAACCCTTCTCAAGCCCTTTTTCTGTTTCTAGGAATCAGACTCCTAATATTGAACTTGACCCTAATTCTTTATATTGTTTACTTAAAGGATCGAAACTCAAACTGTGTCGCAGGAAGACAGAATAACAATTATATTTTAAATTGGTCACAGGCTTATCAGCTACTGTAACTTCTTGTAATGGAAAATAACCCAGAGGACACTGTCATGTAATATTAGGATAATAGGCTTTGAGCGAATGACATGTTTACATTGCATGACAGAACTATTTAAATTTATTCATTATTTCCTGCATAGCATTTTTGAATTTACCTAGAATTATTCAATCCAGTTTACCAGAAGGTCTTATGTTCCTGCCTCCTTCTTTCTAATGAAACCCTTATTTTCTGAGGTCAGGTCCTCATTACCACCTGCATGAACTTTTGCAGTCTCCCAGCTGATGGCCCTACTTCCAACCTATTTTCTCTCTGTTCCATCCAACTCATTACTGCCAGATTTATCTTCCTGAGGAGCTGTTCTAATTATGTCATCTAGCCAATGTAAAAATGTAGAATATATTATCTGCTCATAAAACAAAAAATCAAAATTGTTAATAGGGACTTTATATTAACCTCATCTGGCTTTAAACTCTCTTTTTAGCCTTGTTTCCTATTTACTAATCATGCTCACACAACATGGGCCAAGTTGACCAAATCTCTTGTGAAATCTAACTCAGAGTTGCTGCCAACTTCCCTGGATGGCTATTTCTCTGTATCTCCATGAGCCTAAACTCTAAGCATCTCTCAAAACCTTGTTCAGTGTGTCCAACTTAGCTGCGTGTAAGAAACCCCCAAAGATCTTCCAAAAAGTGTTGATTCCTTCGGGAGGCTGAGGTGGTCTGATGGCTTGAACCCAGGAGTTTGAGATCGGCCTGGGCAATATGGTGAAACTCTCCACAAGAAATACAAAATGAGCTGGGGATAGGGGCACATGCCCATAGTCTCAGCTACTCAGGAAGCTAATGTGGGAGAATCAATTGAGCGTGGAAGGTCGAGGCTGCAGTGGGCCCTGATTGAGCCACTGCACTCCAGCCTGAGAAACAGGAGACACTGTCTCAAAATACGTAAGTCAATAAATAAGTAAAAATAAATAGATAAAATGAGATTAAAATAACATACCTTTAATTTTGGACCCTAAAAAAGAGAATATGGCTTTTTCAAGCTTGCCAGCAAAAGAGTTGCAGGATAATAGTAATAATATTCAACCTTTTAGGTCCAGACCATTGTATAAAATGATTCTTCTGATATAATTTTAAGAAAAACAGTTCACTATTTTCTCAGCTCCTGTGATTCATTTTTTATAGTTTTCCCCAAACTTGATAGAAAATATATGAGAACTTTATGAAAGAAAAATACGCACTTCCAAAGCATTAGGTAGGTCTGGTTGCTTACAAAGGAAGTTGTTTGAAACAATACAGAAGCAGCTAATATGTCCTTGGAACCGTTTGAGCATTTTTTAGAAACAGAAGGTAAAATAACACTGCTGTGAAGCCAAGCTCACTGCCTCTTGAGCGTGACATGGCTTTAATAATATATTACAAAACCATGGTGTCAGCCTTGGAGGAGCAATGGGGGGCATTTTATTAAGTGAGAAAAGAAGATTCATAGATAAATCACTAAAAAAGAATTAGAGTGAATCATGTATTTGCTAACAAAAGGTGTGGAGAACAATATTTTTTTCTCTGCTTTGTCAACATCAAATGCCCATTTATCTCTGTTACACTCCTCATACATAGTCACAATCACTCTATAAATTCATCACCGTGGATTGTAAAGCTTAAGACAAGGTCAGAAAGCTTATGAAAAGAGTCAGTAATCTATCCAACAGAGGGTTGAGAAATGTTAATGGGGCTAAGCCAGTGCACAGGGCACCCAGTTGCCATTACAAAAGTGACTGGCCATCAGTCATCATCACAGTGGGCCATCCTGAAATATTCCATGAGCTTAAAATGGTTAGAAAAAAACACAGCACAGATCATATCTGCCAGGCCAGAAAACAGCTGCTTCTGAAATGTTGTGCTAGAACTTTGGCTACAGTGAGTTCCTGTGAGAATCCTAAGACCCCCAAGAGAACACAGACACCAGAGTGGCTTTCGGTCAGCTGGCTGGCTGCAGCATGTACCATGACACTCAAGAGTGAGCAATATTTGCCTGGCAGGGGAGACACCTTGGTTTTCCCAGAACCAAGGATTAACCCTCTGATTGTGCTGAACCCTGCCATTTCCCCAAATGTAGGAAACTCCACTGCAAATGTGTGGTGGTGGTAGAAAAGAAAAAAGGGAAGGATGGGGGTTAGGCCAGGCATCATGGAGAGGTGGCTTAGGGGTTGTCAATGGTCAAGAGCCCCCAGGAGCAGCTGCACATTTGGACATGAGCCCCAGTGGTCCCTGGCCCCAGGCCCTGGCAGGTTGTGAGAGCTTGTGGGCCTAAAACGCCATGTGGAACCCTTCTCTTATTTGTCCGCACTCTCCCGGGGCCAGCCCATCTTGGTCCTTGGGTGAACCCACTTCTGTCCATTCTTTCCTCCAGGGCGAACCTGTCTCTGTTAATACCATTCATCCATATTTCAAAGTCCCTTTGTCCATCTCTGTCCATACCCCTCCCACCCAGCCATTGCAATCAAGTTCTCTGAAAAGCGGCAGACATCTCATCACCTCTATGTGAGAGCACATAGAGTTCTAGAAGGCACCAAAGCTACCTGGCCTTAGAAGCACAACCTGTTTGTAATCATGGTGCCCCCATACTTTACAGTGATCCAGGCCTGGGAAGGGACCTGTGGGCTGCAGGATGAGGGTTTCCATGGCCTCCTCCACATCCTTAGTGGTGAAATGGAAGCAGCTAATGGAGCCACAGAGGAAAGTGTCAAGAGGGCTACCTCTCTCGTGGCAGGAAATTGTGATACATGTCTACATTTAAAAAAAAAAAAAAAAAAAGCAGGAGAAGTGTAAGGATGAGTAGCACCTGTCTCTGTTGTGTATATTTGGTATTATAACCTTGAACCACAGTGCTTTGATCTGTGTCTTCAGTGTGTCGTCAAAAAGTGTTGTGTAAGTCTTCCTTTTTAGACCCTTCTGCAACCTCAGGCAAACTACTGTAATGTAAGTCAGGAGATTTGGGCTCTATTTTAGCTTTAATTTCCAAATAAAACAATGTCAAAACCCATTCTACATTTATTTTCAGAAACATTCTTTTCTGTGATTTTCCTTTGGATTTGGGTGTTTGGGAGTAGTGGATAATCACATAAATAACCTGATCATCCCCAGTCAATCTTCAATTCCTGCTCCAGGATTTTCCTCGGTAATTTCTCAGTCTATCACACAAATTCCTCCTACTCTCTCTTGTCCTGCTCTGCTTCAAACTATGATCATGTCCCTCCTGTCTTTATTCATGGCAGAGTTAAGACAGGGCTTGCTCTAGTTTGTAATGGTTAAAAGAGCCTTACTAAAGACTCAATCTGAGAAGGTGGTGGGAGGAAGGAAGAAGTCACAAAAGAAAATTCAATCCGATATCATGATAGGACATCAGCCATCGCCGTCTCCAAACTCATCATTCATCCATATTTCAAAGTCACTTTGTCCCCTTCCTCTGTGCTCTGTAGCCTGTCTCCTTTTTACCATAGGCAGTCGCTCTCAGCAAAGCTAATTTCTTCATCTCCACAATCGCCATATACTTCAAAGGCACCGAATACCAGTTCCCAAGCCTCACTCAATTAAAAAATAAATTAACACCAAAATATTTTTCATACCCAAACTAGACAGTACCTTTACATTTACTCACAGAATAATTTTAGTCCTACCTTGTCCAGAACCTCATTTTTCTTTTTGTTACTTTTATCTAAGGCCCATTTCGTATCTTACCCCAAATCGAAATCTATTCAGAAAGGTGAATTCATATTTTCAAGTATCAGAAGAAAAAGAAACAGCAGTTTTTGAAACAGATTTCATTTACTTGCTTCAAAGAGAAGTTCGAGAATTAGGCAGGAGTCTGACAAGGTCACTGTGCTGCCCTCATGATCAGCAGTTCTCCAAATGGCAGGAGGATGATTTAAAAATAACGTAGAAAAATAATGTCCTCTTTTCCATAGCAAATCTTTCCAGGGTGGCTTATTTTTCTCTCCCATTATATAAGTATGCTCCAGCTTTGAAAATAAGTCTTGCAGAAGACATTTATTTCTTCATTCATTCAGCATATTTATTGTACATCTATTATATGTCAAGCACTCTGCTTAGCAGGGGAAGACAGTAAAGTCAGAGAGAAAGACAAGAGCAATATCGTTAAGGGCTTTGTAGGACATGTTACAGATTTTTATCTTTATCCCGAAAGACATAAATTCATTGAACAATTGTCATCAGAGAGTAGAGAGAACACAAGCCTCTGAATTGTGTACTTTTTTATGGCATGAGAATTGTATCTTAATAAAGCTATGATTAAAATCATTTATAGGCAATATTTTAAAAACTACATGTGCATTAAATGAATTTCTAATCTACTCTATTAAAGAAATAAAAGGGCTAGGCGCGTTGGCTCACTCCTGTAATCACAGCACTTTGGGAGGCCAAGGCAGGTGGATCACATGAGGTCAGGAGTTCCAGAACAGCCTGAGCAATATGGTGAAACCCCGTTTCTACTAAAAATACAAAAATTAGCCTGGCTTGATGGCACCCGCCTGTAATCCCAGATGCTAGGGAGGCTGAGACAGGAGAATTGCTTGAACCTAGGAGGCAGAGGTTGCAGTGAGCTGAGGTCACATCACTGCACTCCAGCCTGGGTGACAGAGCGAGACTCTGTCCAAAAAAAAAAAAAAAAAAGAATAGAATAGAAAGGAACAGAAAGAAAGAGAAAATCATAGAAAGAAAAACTCATCTCCATTGACATCATATTTCTTGTATTTTATTCTGTAAGACCAAACATGATACGGTGTAGTTGATGCAGACCAAAAGTAAAAGAGAAAATTAATCATAGAAAAACTCATCTCCATTGACATCATATTTCTTGTATTTTACTCTGTAAGACCAAATAGGATACAGGGTGGTTGACGCAGACCAAAAGTAAAAGAAAAAATTGAAACACTCTGCTTAATAAATGTAAAGAATAGGTAAGAGGATAAGATAATACTGAAATCAACAAATCTGTCAACATCAGACTACTGGAAATTTGGCAAGAACCCATAGTCATTTTAGAAGAAAAATTGTTAATGTGTGGAAGAGTGTAACTGGGCCTGATTCCTCTTGAAAATGTATCATAATCCACACTTGTTCAGCAGGTGAGGCACCATCTGTACAGTGCTCATGGATCATTAACTGTCACACTGTAATAAATTACACAATTAAACAGTTTCGCTCAATGTAATTTTGTTAAAAATGAATACCATTGATGATGCCTAAAAATGCCACAGGATTGGTTTTGGCAACTGTCCTCAATGTTGATGTCCACAGGCATAAAACTGCCTGCAATCTCCACACTATGGACATGTGGGTGTGAGGAAAATAAGAACAAAGGCTCAGCCATCCCTGTTAACATAAGATCAGGAGGTTCCACAGGTCCCTGTGGACACAAGCATGCAAATTCAGAGCTTCTTTATTTTCTTGTATCAATGTAACCCAGCACCCAGGACTGGATTCCAATATTGGCAGGTCAAAAGCAACAGCACCAACAACTCCACGTTGCCCACCCATTCAATCTCACTTTGTCATTATTGAACTTAAATGTGGTCAAGTGTGAATTTCAGCTCCATCGTACCACCATTCTTGCTTTACCTGCAATCTCTTCTTGCCCACAGTACTCAGTTCCATACTGGTGAATTAGAGGAGTACTTACTGAGTATTATGACATTGTGAGACAGGGGTGTTTCTGGTATCAGTGCCATTCTTGAGTCCTCACGGCCTTCATGGAGATGTCATTTTCCCCACCTAGTCTGGAGTATCAGCCTCTGCCTCTACTGTGGATTTTCCAAGTTGACTATCTTGTGGTCTACTCTCTAAGCACAAGCAATTTGTTACTGTTCTGTTGTCCTTCTACCCACCCCACCTCCACCTCCATACACACTGACTTGTTGGCTCCCTCTTGTAGGACCAGTCCTCTGAGAACCATCTATGTACTACCAGTTGTTCCACACAGGTGCTCTCCTGTCCACAACCTCTGCCATGGGGCTCCCTTGTTCCTTCTCCCTCACAACAATGACATCCTAAAAAAACATGTCATCACCCACTTTCTCTTCCATACTCTTTGTTTCTGTTGTTGTGCATGGATCTGGGATAGTATGGGAAGGCAAAGAATCCAGAGAACATGGGACAATTTTGTACATCTTCCCCTTTTTGCAGAAACCAAGAAACTCATGATGGGGAGTGGGCTGTTTGAAGCCCTCTCTGCCTACATATGGCACAGGCCGTTTCTGTTCTACTACAGCTGTCACAGATTGCATGGAAAAGAGTTTTCAGAAAGTTATCTCCTCCTAGAGAATCCCATTGAAATCACTTAATTGACTTAGTTTTAGATTTATCTTCCCCTGTCTGATAGAGTACAGCATGCAGGAGCTCTCCATGCTGCCAGATGATGGGAAAAGAATAACAGGTAAAAGGAATAAAATATCTCTGAGTTTAACATAAAATCACGATACATAACATGCTGCTGTTACTACTGTCATCATTGTTTTTATTACTCATTATCCTAGCCACCTCCTTCCCAGCATGGTACTTGTCAGGATGTTTCTAGAGACTCACTAATGATGCCATCATTTCCTAGTATCACAAGAGGAGGAAGGACTGGGGCTTGCTGTCTATACCTTGCTCCACAAGAACTCAGGTAGAAAGAGCCATACCATTAAGTCCCACACAAACAGGAAAAAAAATGCATTTAGGGGCAAGTAAAATAGTAACAGTTGACTTAACCTAAAAGTCACATTTTGAAGCTAGATATAACAGAAAAAATATCTACATATGAAAAAAGATCTATAGTGGAGCCTATAAATTTGCTCGCAAGATAAACAGAAATTCACCCCAAACGAGGAATTTTAAAAATTTTTAGTGGCACATTATAATTTTACATATTTATAAAGCACAATTTAATATACTAATACATATATATGTTGTATAATGATCAAATCAAGGTACTTAGCATATTCATCACATCATGCACGTATCATTTCTTTGTGGTGAGAACATTCAAAGGCCTCCCCTCGGGCTATTCTGTAATGTACAATGCCTTACCGTTAACCATACTCACCCTACTATACAATGGACCCCACAACTTATTCCTCCTCTCTGATTGTAACTTTGGACTCATTGACCAACCTCTCCCCATCATCCACTTCCTTTCCTTCTCACTACTTGCTGCTTCTGTGGTCTCGTTTCTGTTTTTCATTTGTTTGTTTCATTCCACATATGAGTGAAACCATGTAGTATTTGGGTATTTGTCTTTCTGTGTCTGGCTTTTTAAATTTATCATAAAGGGGATTTTAAGTTACAATATAATATATCTTGTCTCATAATTTGCCAAGGGTTACAGAGGATATTGAAACATAGGATTTCTTATTTTTCCTAGCAATCTCAGCCTTTAACCCAGCACCTAGGATATATAGGGTAATTATTAACTGTCTGTTTGTTTTGGCTTCAGTTGAAATGAATTAAAATGTACTTGACAGAAACTAGCAGATTACAAGTAAACATCAAAAGAGATAGAAGAAGTCCAATGACTTTTTTCAAAACAATTTTTTAGAGATGGGGTCTTGCTCTGTCACCCAGGCTGGAGTGCAGTGGCACTCCATAGCTCACTGCAACCTCAAACTCCTAGGTGTAAGCAATCCTCCAGCCTCAGCCTCTGAAGTAGCTAGAACTACAGGTGCATGCCACTGTACGTGGCTAATTTTCTAAAATATTTTATAGAGATGAGATCTCACTTTTTAACCCAGGCTGGTCTGAAGCTCCTGGCCTCAAGCAATACTCTCGCATTGGCCTCTCAAAGTGCTGGGATTACAGGCATGAGCCACTGCCTAATCCAAAGACTTTTAATCTAGGGGGAAAACAGAACCTCATGGATGACAACCACTATATTTAGGACTGTACAATAATTTATATCAATAACAATAATAATAAGGAAAAGCATAGTTATGATCAAACTCTAAAAAGGCAACACACTATATGATATTTTTGAAAAGCTGTTTTATTGTTTTTTAAATATAGAATTGTTGAAAAAATCATTCAGTTTTCATAAGACATGCTTTGGCTTTCTGGAAACTTCATTGATGTGCAACAGTTCTTTCTCTGATTTTCTAGGTATGGAATCATGTCATCTTTGCAGATGACATACCTATTTCATTTATTTCCATGGTTCCTATTCTAGATTACATGATTCCTCTCTTCCTGTGTGTGTGTGTGTGTGTGTGAACATACATATCAGATAGATAGATAGATAGATAGATAGATAGATAGATAGATAGATAGATAGATAGATAGATAGAGACAGGGATTCACCATGTGGTCCAGGCTGGTCTTGAACTCCTAAGCTCAAGCCATCTGCCTGCCTTGGACTCCCAAAGGGCTAGGAGTATAGGCATGAGCCACTGCGCCCAGCCCCTATCTTCCTATTTGGATACCTTTTAATTCTTTCACTTGCCTGATTGCTTTGGCTAAGATTTCCAGTACTATGTTGGATAGTAGTAGTGATAGTGGGAATCCTTGTCTTGTTCTGGGTCTCAAGGTGAATTCTTCTACCTTTTGCTCATTTAGTACGTTGTCTGTGGGTTTGTCATAGGTGGCTCTTATTTTTTTGAGTTATGTTCCTTTGCTGCCTAATTTGTTGAGTTTTAAGATGAAGGGATGTTGCATTTTCTCAAAAGATTTTTCTGAATCTATTGAGATGGGCATATAGTTTTTGGTTTTAGTTCTGTTTATATGACAAATCCCATTTATTGATTTGTGAATGTTGAACTAAGCTTGCATCCCAGCAATAAAATTTACATGATCATGGTGGATTAGTTTTTTGATGTGATGCTGGATTCAAATTACTAGTACTTTGTTTAGGATTTTTGCAACTGTGTTCATCAGGGATATTGGTCTGAAGTTTTCTTTTTTTCTTGTATCCTTACCAAGTTTTGGTATCAGAATGATGCTGGCCTAAAAGAATGAATTTGAGAGTAGTCCCTCCTCGATTTTTTGAAATAATTTCAGTAGGATTGGTACTAGCTCTTCTATGTCTGGTAGAATTTAGCTGTGAATCAGTATTATCCAGGGCTTTTTCTGGTTGGTAGGTGTTTTGTCTGTTTTGTTCATTTTGTTTTGTTTTTTACTAATTCAATTTTGGAACTAATTATTGGTCTTTTCAGGATTTCAATTTCTTCCTGGGTCAATCTTGGAAAGTTGTATGTTTCCAGGATTTTATCCAGTCTTCTAATTATTCAAGTTTGTATTCATAGAGGTGGGCATAATAGTCTCTGATATGGTTTGGCTGTGCCCCCACCCAAATCTCATCTTGAACTGTAGTTCCCATAATCCCCACATGTTGTAGGAGTGACCCAGTGGGAAGTAATTGAATCATGGGGGCAGTTATCCCCCTGTTGTTCTTGTGATAGTTTGTTCTCATGAGATCTGATGGTTTTATAAGGAGCTTTTCCCTCTTTGCTCAGCACTTCTCCTTCCTGCCACTGTGTGAAGAAGGATGTGTTTGCTTCCACTTCCACCATGATTGTAAGTTTCCTGAGGCTTCCCAAGCCCTGTGGAACTGTGAGTCAATTAAATCTCTTTTCTTTATAAATTACCCAGTCTTGGACAGTTCTTCGTAGCAGCATGAGAATAGACTAATACAGTAAATTGATACTGAGGTAGTGAGGCACTGCTGTAAAGATACCTAAAAATGTGGAAGCAACTTTAGAAATGGGTAACAGGCAGAAGTTGCAACAGTGTGGAGGGCCCAGAAGAAGATAAGAAGATGTGGGAAAGTTTGGAACTTCCTAGAGACTTGTTGAATGACTTTGACCAAAATGCTGATAGTGATATGGACAATAAAGTCCAGGATGAGATGGTCTCAGATGGAGATGAGGAATTTGATGAGAAGCAGAGTAAAGGTCACTCTTGCTATGCAAAGAGACTGGTGGCATTTTTTTCCCTGCCCCAGAGATCTGTGGAATCTTGAACTTGGGAGAGATGATTGGGGGTATCTGGCAGAAGAAATTTCTAACTGGCAAAGCATTCAAGAAGAAGCAGACCATAAAAGTTTGGAAAACTTGCAGCCTGATGATCCAATAAAAAAGAAAAAAAAAAAATTCTGGGGATAAATTCAAGCTGCTGCTGCAGAAATTTGCATAAGTAATGAGGAGCCGAATGTTAATCACCAAGACAATGGGGAAAATGTCTCCAGGGCATGTCAGAGATTTTCAGGGAAGCCCATTTCATCACAGGCCCAGAGGCCTAGGACAGAAAAATTGTTTCCTGGGCTGGGATCAGGGCTCCCCTGCTCTATGCAGCCTCAGACAGGGTGCCTTGCATCCCAGCTGTTTCAGCTCCAGTTGTGGCTAAAAGGGGCCAAGGTACAGTTCAGGCCATTGCTTCAGAGGTTGCAAGCCCAAAGTCTTGGCAGCTCCACATGGCATTGAGCCTGTGGAAACACAGAAGTCAAGAACTGAGGTTTGGGGACCTCCACCTAGATTTCAGATGAAAACACCTGGATGTCCAGGCAGAATTTTGATTCATGGGTGGAGCCCTCATGGAGAACCTCGGCTAGGGCAGCATGCAAGGGAAATGTGGGGTCAGAGCCCCCACACAGAGTCCCCACTGGGGCACTGCCTAGTGGAGTGGTGAGAAAAGGGCCACTGTCCTGCAGACCCCAGAATGGTAGATCCACCAACAACTTACACTGTGCACCTGGAAAGCCAGAGACTCAACACAAGCCCATGGAAGCTGTCAGGAGGGGAGCTGTACCCTGCAAAGTCACAGGGGTGGAGCTGCCCAAGGCCATGGGTGCCCACCTTGTGCATCAGTGTGACCTGGATGTGAGACATGGAATCAAAGGAGATCATTTTGAAACTTTAAGATTTAATAACTTTCCTATTGGATTTCAGACTTGCATGGAACTAGTATCCCCTTTATTTTGGCCAATTTCTCCCACTTAGAATGGGTGTATTTACCCAATTCCTGTACCCCCATTGTATCTAAAAAGTAACTAATTTGCTTTTGATTTTACAGGCTTATAGGAAGAAGGGACTTACTTTATCTCAGATGAGGCTTTGGACTTGAACTTTTGGGTTAATGCTGGAATGAGCTAAGACTTTGGAGGACTGTTGGAAAGGTATAATTGGTTTTGAAATGTGAGGACCTGAGATTTGGGAGGTGCCATGGAGGAATGATACAGTTCGACTGTGTCCCCACCCAAATCTCATCTTGAATTGTAGTTTCCATAATCCCCATGCACCGTGGGAGGGACTGGTGGGAGGTAATTGAATCATGGGGTTGGTCACCCCCATGTTGTTCTCTTGATAGTGAGTTCTCACAAGATCTGATGGTTTTATATGAGGTTTTTTTCCACTTTGTTCAGCACTTTTCCTTCTTGCTGCCACGTGAAGAAGGATGTGTTTGCTTACCCTTCCTCCATGATTTTAAGTTTCTCGAGGCCTCCCCAGCCCTGCAGAACTGTGAGTCAATAAAATCTTTTTTTTATATATATATAAATTACCCAGCCTCAGGCAGTTCTTTATAGCAGATTGAGAATGGACAAATACAGTATCTGAGGGCTTTTTTGTGTTTCTTTGGAGTTGGTGGATATGTTACCTTTGATATTTCAAATTGTGTTTACCTGGATTTTTTTTTTCTATATTAATATAGCTAGTGGTCTGTCAGTCTTATTTATTTTTTCAAATAACCAACTATTGGTTTCATTGATCTTTTATATGGATTTTTGGTCTCCATTTTATTCAGCTCAGCTCTGATTTTGGTTATGTCTTTTCTTGTGCTATCTTTGAGGTTGGTTTGCTCTTGTTTTTTTTTTTTTTTTTCTAGTTCCTCTAAGTGTGAAGTTAGGTTGTTAATTTGAAGTCATTCTAACTTCTTGGTATAGGAATTTAGCACTATAAATTTTTTCCTTAACACTGCCTTATTTGTGTTCCAAAGATTCTGGTATGCTGTTTCTTTGTTTTCATTAGTTTCACATAATTCTTTTAAATTTCTGCCTTAATTTCATTGTTTACCTAAGTCATTCAGGAGCAGGTTGTTTAATTTCCATGTAATTGTACTGTTTTGATAGATCTTCTCATGTTGATTTCTATTTTTATTGTCCTGTATTCTGAGGGTATGGTTGCTATAATTTCAGGTTTTTTGAAATTTGCTGAACATTGCTTTTTGTCAAGTAAGTGGTCAGTTTTAAAGTATGTGCTGTGTGTGTATGAAAGGATTGTGTATTTTGTTGTTGTTTAGAGTATTCTGTAGATGTCTGTTAGGTTCATTTTGTTAAGTATCCACGTTTACATCTCAAATATCTTTGTTAGTTTTCTGCCTCGATAATCTATCTAACACTGCCAGTGGGGTGTTGATGTTTTCCACTATTATTGTGTGCCCAAAGGCTCCTAGAACTGATAAACACTTCAGTAAAGCTCCACAATGCATAATAAATGTATAAAAATCAGCAGCATTTCTATACGCCAATGATATCCAAACTGAGAAACAGATTAAGAATTCAATTGTATTTACAATAGCCACAAAAAGAATAAATCACCTAGGAATACAGCTAATCAGGAAGGTGAAAGAGCTTCACAACGAGAATTATGAAACACTGCTGAAAAAATCAGAGAAAACACAAACAAATAGTAAAATATTCTATGCTCATGGATTAGAAGAATCAATATTGTTATAATTGCTATACTATCCAATGCAATTTAAATATTCAATGCTATTCCTATCAAACTACCAATAATATTATTCACAGAACTAGAAAAGGCTATTTTAAAATTCATATAAAAAAAGAGCCCAAATAGCCAAGGCAATCCTAAGCAAAAAGAATAAAGCTAAAGAGATTACATTACTTGACTTCAAACTATACTACAAGGCTACAGTAACCAAAACAACATGGCACTGCTACAGAAAGTGAGATTTACACCAACTGAATAGGCTAGAAAGCCCAGGAATAAAGCTGCATACCTATATCCATTTGATTTTTGACAAAACTGACAATAACAAACAATGGAGAAGGGACACCCTATTAAACAAATGGTGCTGGGATAACTGGCTAGCCATATGCAGAAGGTTAAAACAGGAATCCTTCTTTATATGATATATAAAAATCAACTCAATATGGATTAAAGACTTAATGTTAGACCTAAAACTACAAAAATCCTAGAAGAAACCTAGGAAATACCCTTCTCAACATAGGCCTTGGCAATGATTTCATGACAAAGTCCTCAAAAGCAATTGCATCAAAAACAGACACATGGGACCTTATTAAAGAGCTTCTGCATAGCAAAAGAAACTATCAACACAGTAAACAGACAATCTACACAATGGGGAAATATTTGCCAACTATGTGTCTGACAAAGGTCTAATATCCCGAATCTATCAATAATCTAAACGAATCAACAAGAAACAACCCCATTAAAAAATGGACAAAGGACATTAACAGACACTTCTCAGAAGAAAAAAAAAATGCAGCCAACAAACATATAAAAATAATTCAGTATCACTACTCATTAGAGAAATGCAAGTCAAAACCACAGTAAGATACCATCTCACACCTATCAAAATGACTATTACCAAAAAGTCAAAAAATAAGTGATGTTGGTGAGGTTGCAGAGAAAAGGGAATGCCTATACACTGCCTGTGGCAAGACAGATTAATTTAGACATTGTGGAAAGCAGTTTGGAGAGTTCTCAAAGAACTTTATACAGAATTACCATTTGATCCAGCAATCCCATCACTGAGTATATATCCAAAGGGATATAAATAATTCTACCAAAAAAACACACATGCACTTGGTCGTTCATTGTAACACTATACACAGTCGCAAAAACATGGACACCTTAGATGTCATCAGCACTGAACTGGATGAAGAAAGTGCTGTACATATATACCACAGAATACTACACAGCCATTAAAAAGAATAAAATCACACCTTTTGCAACAACCTGGACACAGCTGGAGGCGATTATACTAAAGTGAATTAATGCAGAAACAGAAAACCAAATACCACATGTACTCAATTACAAGTGTGAGCTAAACATTGAGTACACATGAACACAAAGACAGAAACAATAACTGAGGCTTACTTGAGAGGGAGGGATGAGAGGAGGATGAGAGTCAAAAAGCTACCTATTGGGTACAATGCTCACTCCCTTGGCGGTGAAATTGTTTGTACTTAAAACCCCAGCAACACAAAATCTATGCATGTAACTAACCTGCACATGTAGACCCCGAACCTACAATAAAATTTGAAAATTTTTTAAAAGTTCTTTCTCTGAATATTCTAGATATAATTAATACTATTCTGGTTAATTATCTGGAAAATAATGCTAATTGAAGTGAGACATATTTTTTAAAGAAACTTCCATTTATAAGAACTCTAATTACAGTAGTTTCCATGGTATAAGAGTCTGAATGGGTGTGACCCCCAAAATTCATATGTTGAAATCCTATCTCCCAATGTGATGATATTATGAAATGATACCTTTGGGAAGTAATTAGGTCATGCATGAAGCACCCGCATGAATGAAATTAGGACCCTATAATAGGGACTCCAGAGAGCTCTCTTGCCCTCTTTCTGCCATGGGAAGGCACAATGAGAAGTTGTCAGTCTGCAGCCTAGGAGAGCACCCCACTAGAATCCAACCAATGTTGGCATCTTGATCTTGGATTTCTAGCCTGCAGAACTGTGAGAAATAAATTTCTTTTGTTTATAAGCCATCCAGTCTATGCTACTTCATTTTAGCAGTCTGAACTGACTAAGACTCGGGGCATTTACAAATCAACTACTTTCAACAAGCAGTGTGTCATCATTTGTTCCTAATGAAGAGCAATTCTGGAACAGGAAACAAAATATATTCCTTTCACACGACCACATTTGGCAAAAAATCCCGGACCTCTCTGATGCAAGGAGACATTAGGGGAAGACATTATAGAATTAAGTTCTGCTTTTAACATACTGGAATATATGGATGGTCAGTTCCGAGGTGAAATACAAAGGGTATATCACACACAAACGATCCAAAAATGTTTTAAAATTTGGGTATATTGATCAGCAGAATTAGAAACCAACAAGAATTTAATTGTGATCAACTGGAATATACACCAAATGATGGAAAAAGAAAATGGGAGTTTTTCACAAAGTCATTTGGGAATTTAGCTTTATTTGCATACTAATTATTTTAATAAATGTTCACTTTTCACTATTCTATAGCAGCAATTGGGTGGAGGGTACATAAAATAGTTAATGACAGACATGGCAGTTGACTACACAAAAATATAAAAAGTCCGGCTGCTCCAAGGGCACTACTTCTACAAGTGTCTTCAAGTCCAAAGTACAAGGGATTCCCCAAGAGAGGTTTTGGATTTTTCTCAACCAGTCTCTAGTGACTTGAATTGCGATCCACATCAAAGGAAATGAAGGGTCCTGCAAACCAATCCATGGACCAACCCTCTAATCATCCCATTAGGCCTCCTGAATTTGTCATTATTTCTTCTTATACTGCTCTGTCCCTTGTTTTCTACCTGGCCAAAGCAACTACTTCTTCAAAGCGTAAATCAATTGCCACTTTTTCTCTGAAGCCCTTCTTGAAATTCTATTAACTAGAATTAATCATATCATAACATACCTCTTATAGTGTTCCATATGTGCTTTTAGTAAAGCACTTAAGAGGCTGCAGTTATGGGTTATTATTTTGCACTCTATATGCATTCATAGAAGTTAGAGATGTTGTCTTAATCATTCTCACATAATCAACTCCCAGGACTATTTCTGTTTATAAAAGGCTTTCAACAATATTGACTCAATTTATGATAATGCACAATGAACCAGAGGATCAAAAGGATTTACGTACCTAAGGCAGTTCAAATTTCTTTCCCAAGGGTGCACTTCAAAAGAGTGAGTTAGCACCAAGTTCTCACCAAAGGAATGAGCAGAGCTGCAACAGTTAAACGTCCTTTGACAGGCACTCAAGCGCTAAAGCAAGGCTGTTTCAGCCATGGTGTGCTCATAAAAGTAAGAACCACAGAAAACGTCAATGTATTATGGATGTGATTCTGAATACAGGGAGGATATACTAGGTAGTATCTGAGCTGAGTAAGAGAGAAGTCCTCAGCCTTTAGAACTGAGAAATGGCCAAGGACACCAAACAGGATAATAAATCTGGTTGAGATGAGGCTCTTTGGCCAAAGTTCCATTGTGCCATATTTCAGTAAGTAGTATAGAGGAACAAATGCCACAATTGTAATCAATTTTTTAAAAAACTTTCACGTTCTTATTTTGCCATTTATTTTGTAATTTTCTTCTTGAAGATTCATTTCCTGACTTAAAAATGTTAATTTTCAGATGATTTTTGAATGATTACATTATTTAATATATATAAATGTTCTTGGTTCATGCACACAGTAGGAATGCAATAAGTGTTGGTTGGATCTGAATAAATTGGCAAGCACAATTTTTTTAATGCCACTGTCTGGATATTTGTTGATGGGTGAGCCAGAAACCTAGGTAAGAATTCAATATGGCTTCAGAAACTGAAACAAGCTCTTTTCATTCATAGACAGAGGTGATGAAGTCTTCCAAAATCAGGTAACACCACATAGAATGAAAAGACTTAGCTAGGAGCAATCTTGAAGATTACCTGGCTCCCAATTAACTCACACTAACCAACGTTTTATTTTAAATATGTAACTAAAACATTTCCTGAGAGCTTTGCATTTCTCTACAATGAACTGTGCTCACCACTTTACAACAATGAGACCACCCAGCCATGTCCATTTTCTTTCTCTAATGCTGTTGGAAATATTCCTAAAACACATTATTCCCCCTTTATGCCTTAGCAGATGCTGTCCAGCAAACATAATTGAATCTTTCTATGGTGAGTGAACATCTTGTTGTGCCTTGTAGGAATCATTTGGAATCTTCAGAATTGAGGTACACTGTTGTAGTTGTAAATATAAAGAATAAAGAAGATTGGTCTCTATCTATTTGACCCCAGGACATACCTTGAAAAGGTATTCTTTTGAAAAAAATCCTTTCTTACAGCTAATTCTGTTGTGAATTTTTTCTACTAAAATTAAGCACAGAAGAAACACAATCTAGTTAATTGAGGCTTTATTGGATTCCCAATGATAGGGTTAAAATATACCTTATTTTGGAATAGCAGCTTTGGAATCAGAATGTGGAAAATGGTCTTGCAAATACACCCCTGGATTCTTTATCACAGGGAGAGATTTTATATAATATCTTCTGTTAACTATTAAAGAATTGGAAATAAGGAATTACTGGAGAGTTTTGATAAGCCTCTTTCTCAAATGCGTTGACAATTGTCTATATCTTTTATAAGGTGCAAACATCTTTTTTCTTATTCTCTTGAAAATATTTGATTCAGAATATGAAACTGCCAAGCTATGCTTCATTTATCTCAGCCTATTGTTTACTAAGTGTGACTTGATAATTGGAAATCCCTTGATCTTTAATGATTACTCTAATGCCTTCATGTGCTTCACACAGACCCTCTGAGCTACACTGCAGTCTAGAAAGCATTAAATACAAGCAGCAGGACTATTTTTAATAGAAATGTCTTGTGATAGTGGTTTTGTAATGTGAACACATTTTTACTTTAAAAATAAGGCATTTCAAAATGATGGCATTTCAAAATGATTGCATTTGCCTCAAAATAAATCCGGCATGTATAATGTCTATATAGTGGCAAGTGACCAGGGATAGGGGCTACAATTAGTAAATAAAGTCTAGAGTCTCTGCCACAGTGCTAGGTGACCACATTTCTTTATGTGTTTACTTACTTACTTTTCCTATTTACTTATTGACTTCACAGAAAAAGTATGGATAGGCAGGTTTAAAAATCACATTAATTTGAGGTGTTGCTCCCTACATCACTCCCCTCATGAATCATTTAGTTTTCTAATGGATATGCACTTGACGAAATTATTCACTTAATTAAATGATGTTCTCTAAGTCTGAAAATTTTAATATGCAAGTGTCTAACTTGCTTGAACACAGCTTACCTAAACAGAATTAATGTTCTTATCTTAGCCATCATTCCAGATGTACATAATATAGTAACTGTTATTTCTATGTCTTTTATTGACATTAAAATGGATACTTCTACAGAAAGATACATATCATATATTCTCACTCATATGTGGGAGCTAGAAAATAATTGAGCACATAGAAATGGAGAATAGAATTGTGGTTATTAGAGGCTGAAAAGATAGAAGGGAAGGATAAGAAGAGATTGGTTAACAGATAGTAAGTTACAGCCAAATGGGAGGAATAAGTTATAGTGTTCTGTAGCATTTTAATAAACGTAATTATTTATGTAAATACAGTTAACAACTTAATGTGTATTTTCAAAAAGCTAGAAGAGAGAATTTTGAACATTCATAACACACAGAAATAATAATTGTTCAAAGTGGTAGATATGCTAATTACAATCATTATACATTATAATCATTACACATTGTATACAATCATTACACATTGTATACATGTATTGAAATACCACTTTGTGTCCCTTATAGATGTACAATTATGGACAACTAAAAATAAAATGAAAAAATTTCATTTTCCAAATTTTTAAAAAGCACATTTGTTGTATGAAAAAAAAAAAAGAAAATATACTTTTATACTTAGGATTGTACCGGACATGATTGCACTCTCTACCTCCACTTCACTCAAGCCTCATAAGAGGAATGCTTTTAACTCCCATTCCTGGCATAAGGGATATTCTAATGGAATCTTGATTTCCCCCAAGGTAGATCTGGCCTAAATTTCTTCCCCAGTAGGCTCAGAACGAACTTACACAGGAGGCAGATAATGTCCGCGCTGATACACCTTCCTTCACAAGCATGAGGCACTGGGATAACGTCCCAGTTAGAGAGGTGGAAATCTGTTCCACTTTTCAATCACTTCTTTATGACTCGATGCATTACGCTACCCAAGTGAGCTGAAAAGATCTGTTATATCATACAGTGGCCTCAAATCCCCCTTCTTCCCTGCTTGCTCACAAGAGGAATGTTATGGTGGGTGACTTCTCACATTTCCAGAGCAATCAAAACTAATTAGTAGCTCTTTTGTGCTATTGAAATTCGTGAGGTTTCTACTATTCCCCACCTCATAAAATAGGCACAGTAGGGAAAAGTGGCATTATTTAGGGTTTTTAGGCCACAAACTATTTTGCATGTACAGGATACTCAACATTTATATAAGAAAACTTCTCGCCTCAGTTCCCAGTAGGTTATCTACAAAGGGAGCAGACTTATCTTTCAGAATCAAAGTTAAGGTTATCAGAACAGGAAAGGACACAGTTCTTTTGGTCAGGTTTTACTCACTATTCTAGATCCTGAGTTGGGAAAGGACCCTGTGAGCTTTTTCTAAGGAATCCGAATTCTCAGGGAAATCAAAAGGAAATTAATTTCTAGTCTAAAAGTTACAATGCAAACTTGGCCTTCAGGGTAGCCTAGGGCAGTGGTTCTCAAAGTAAGGCCATCAACCAGGAGCAGGTAGGGCATGGCTTAGATCTATTGTCTACTCTATTCAGGCTGCTATAACAAAAATATCATAGGCTGGATGGCTGGTAAACAAAAAGAAGTTTATTTCTCATATTTGCAGAGGCTGTGAAGTCCAATATCAAGGAGCCAGTAGATTCACTGGGTCATTCAGAGACAGCTTCTCCGTGTGTCTTCACATGAGGGAAAGGGAAAGTGACCTCTCTCAGCTCTCTTTTATAAGGGCACTAATCTCCTTCGGCCAGACACGGTGACTCAGGCCCATAATCCCAGTACTTTGGGTGGCCGAAGCGGGAGGATCACCTGAGGTGAGGAGTTTGAGACCAGCCTGGCCAACATGGCAAAACCTCGTCTCTACTAAAAATACAAAAAAAAAAAAAAAAAAAAAAAATTAGCCAGGCGCAGTGAGGGCGCCTATAATCCCAGCTACTCGGGAGGCTGAGGCAGCAGGAGAATTGCTTGAACCTGGAAGACGGAGGTTGCAGTGAGCCGAGATAGTCCACTGCACTCCAGCCTCGGTGACAGAGCCAGACTCCATCTCAGTGGGGAAAAAAAAAAATCCAAAAACAAACAAACAAACAACAAATAAGGGCACTAATCTCCTTCACGAAGCCTCTGCCCTCATGATCTAATCACCTCCCAAAGGCTGCACTTCCTAATACCTTCACCCTGGTTAGAATTTTAACACCCAGATTTTGAGAGGACATAAACCTTTTAGACTGTAGCACCTATAGAATTTAACATTCTGCAGAGGGGATCTGCCCATCTGTCCTTAGCAAGCCCTCCAGGTGATTCTGAAGCATCTTTGAATTTACAGAACCAGTCTTTGTGAAAATGTTTTGTAACTTTTGTAGCAACGTTGTTATTTGGCTCCAGGTAGAGTTATCTGGGACCCTCAGCTTCCTTAGTGCACCTGAGGGAGGAGTCAAACAGGCATCCTCTCACAGGTAAATGGCTTACAAGCTGTTGGGTTAAAAGGGATGGAGTGGGCATGGGAAATTAAGTTCATTATTTGCAAGTAGGAGTAACTAACTTAAATTTTAGAGATGTCTTCTTTTCTATAAAGTAAATAAAGATACCACACACTTAGAATGAAATTAAATATATTGTTTGACATTCCTGTTAACCATAAGTATACACTATTTCTTCCAGTAGAGAAAGTCAGATAAATGATGAGGAAAGCGAGAAAATAAGTATTTCTCTTTGAAATGCCCTTAAGAAGAATTTCACCCCTTAGAGTGATTCAGAAATGCCTTCAGTGTAGGAGCAATTGAATCTAACTTAGGAGTCTGCTCAGTGAGAATGCACTGGCTTTAGTCAAAACTCATAGAGCAACATTTCTAAGAAATTACTCTATCTTAGAACCTCTTGTTATTAGTCGAATTACTTTCATCTGGCAAAAAGCACTCTCTATATCTATCATTTTAAAATGTCAGATAATAACCACACATGTAAATACTGTGAAACTTTGAAGAAAGAACCAATTACTATTAAATCTACAAACCGACTTAAAATTAAAATGTAAATCCTAGGGATTAGAACTTAAGTGGAAAGTTTGGAATCTTTGTTTACTGGAAGAAAAAATACATACAGCCTGAGTGTTCAAATTGTTCATGCATCATTAAAGAGGTATTAATTGAAGCTGCTTTTGTCCTGAGAGCACAGCAATTTAAAAAAAAATAGATAATTTCCCTGACCTCATGGAAGCTAATTCTAATAAAGGAGACAGAGAAAACAAGTAAATACATAATATGGTGTCAAAAATATGAAATAGGGTAAGGTGTTCAAGAGGGAAGGCTGGGCACTCTGTTAAGGAGGTCAGAGAGTATCTCTCTGACAAGATGGCAGAGGGGAATGAGCCAGCTAAAGATCTAGAGGAGGAACATTCTAGCAAGTGCCAAGACCCTGACATGCAAGTGAGATTGACCCATTTCTGGAAGATCATAAGGCTGAATCAAATTGAGAAATGACGATTGAGGAGACTGAGAACCAAATAAGGTCTTACAGGTCATGATAAAAAAGGTTTCTTCTGTTTGTGAAGGAAAGCCATGGAGAGTTTTATCGTGTTTTGTTGTTATGTTTTGCTTTGTGTTTTAGAGGGAAGTGGTATGCTGTGACTCACAGTTTGTATCAATCACTTTTGTTGCTTTAGGGAGAGTTGACCATAAGGTGAAAGAGTTAATCAATGATTCCAGCTAGGGGGCCACTTTCATGGAAAGACATGGTAGCCCATCTAGGATAGTGGCTGTGCTGGTGGTGATAAGTGGTCAACTTCAGCATAGATGTTGATAAAAGGATTAACGCAGTTTTCCAATGCATTAGATGTGGAGTATGAGGGAAATGAAGGAGAAAAAAATTGACTCTTACCTTTTCACTTCAGGGAATATTGAGAAAGATGAAAGAAGGAGCATGTTTAAGGACTATGTAGGAATCCAAAGCTTGACTGGATGTTGAGTTCAATATTCTATTACTTACTCTAGTGCAGATGTTGAGTAGATAGTTACATAGAGGAGTTTGGAACTCACAGAACAAGTCAGGGCCAGAGATACCTATTAAAAAGTCAGCAGTGGGTAGAATGCTATTTAAATAGATTGGACAAAAAAAATTCGCTAGGAGAAAAAATAAATAATACATAGATAGGGCTAGATAAGCACTCAAAAACAAGATGCCAGCAAATAATACTAAAAAGAGTAGTCAGTGAGAAAGGAACCCACAAGCACTTAGTGTTTCAATAAAACATCTTGCTTTAGGCTGAAAGACCACTTTATAGATAAGCACAAATACATGAAGTGGCCCAGGATCTCAGGACTCAATCATCGGTTAAACTATTTTTTTGTTGTTGTTCTTTTAACCTGGTAACAGTGAAGAAAATCAGCCTCCATAGTAGACATGCTGCATAGATAGAAATACATGCCGCATAGATAGCCTGCAAAATAAACTATTAGTCTCCACAAAATGATGATGTATTACATTTTAATCCTTTTGGCCAAACACCATGATTGCATTAAAAGGGCATGATATGGTTTGGCTGTGTCCCCATCCAAATCCCCCTCTTGAATTATAATAATCCCCATGTATCAAGGGTGGGGCTAGGTGGAGATAATTGAATCATGAGGGTGATTTCACCCATACTGTTCTCATGGTAGTAGATAAGTCTCATGAAAGCTGATGGTTTTACAAATGAGTTCCCCTGCACAAGGTTTTTTTGCCTGCCGCCGTGTAAGACGTGACTTTGCTCCTCATTCACCTTCCACCATGATTGTGAGGCCTCCCCAGCCATGTGGAACTGTGAGTTAATTAAACTTCTTTCCTTTATAAATTACCCAGTCTCAGGTATGTCTTTATTAGCAGCAAGGACAGACTAATACAGGGCATTAGCATCAGTCTAAAAATTGTTTAAAAATTGTTCTTATCAACAATTCAATGTTAACACCACAGATGATTCCATAATGTTTTAGCATTTTGCCATGATCAGCTTATCTCATGATTTAATGTATCTAAGAAAATCTAATACTTCATTTCTCTGTGAGGGGACTATAAGCTGTAGGTCTAGCAAGGCCAATCAAGGAAATGAAAGGTGATAATTGCCCATCTTCCATTTATGTTCACCTGATTTCATTCTCTTTTGCATGCAATTTTGTTAAACAGTAATTCTTACTCTGAAACTTGAGTCTGTGATACAACCTCTGAAAAAAAGTCACTTTTCACATATTTCTAGCACGAGTACATCTAAGTCTACCTCAATTTCTACCAATGTGTAGACAGACAGTCATATTCCTCTACATAGAAAAACTGGCCTCACTGAACCCTTAGTGTCATATTTGTTTTCCTTACCTCCAAGTACCTGGTAAGTACTAGGTAGCAGAAACCACAGAGTACACAGCAGTTTCCTTACTTGAGTGGAAAGACCTAAAATAAGCCTCTACATAGCACTAGAAGGAATGGAGCCCATCCAGTTACCTACTAGGTATTAGCAACTGAGTAAAGTGGCTATTGATATTATTGCAGAACACAGTGACTGCGGAGAAGGGTACTGCTCTTAGACCCAGACAACAGGGGTCCCTACACAGGGTCCTTCAAAGGGCCCTCTTCTGGTTCCCCTCCTGTTGCACCTAGTTCTCTCTGTGGGCAAAGAGTCCACAGAACCCATCCCACTTATAACCATGCTGCAAACTCTGTGGGCCCTACAATTCTCTTTTCCAGCTGCCCCAGCATAACCCTAAGGCTGGTATAGACATGTCTTCCCTCTTAGAGTGGGCTGTGTTGTTTATGAATGTGTTATATTTTTGTTTAATCAAAAACATTGACAAATAACAGTCATTTGGGTGGGCGTTGGGCATGCAGGCTAGGGTGTCCACACATAAGAGCCTGAGGCACATCAATGGGTAAGAAAAGAGCTGAAGGCAGGAGGAGATGGTGGCTGCACCATCCATCTGTGGGGAGCAGAGGCCAGAGGCTGACCCCCCTTCACTACTGTGTTTCAGCAAATAACTTCAAATACTTGAGAGATTTTCTATTTGAACCTTCCTTCAAAGTATTATGATAGTTTGCTTGTCAATGTAGACGGTGAAAAATATTTTACTGAACATTTTTTAGCTTAATTTATAGCTTCTGAATATGCATACAGTATTTGAATTTCCATTTGTATTAAGTTGGTACAAAAATAATTGTGGCTTTTACCATTATTTTGCACCAACCTAACACTTTTACACTCGCCCCTGCTTCCCTCCTCAATGTTAGAAGCAAACCTAAGAATTTCTACTTCCTGTTTCTGGTTCTGTGGATGAGGTTCACCAATTTTGTGTTATTTATTTTTTCTGAGCCAAGAATTAGGTGATAAGCAAGAGAGTGGTAACGTTAAAGGAAATATAAAAGCTTTAGATTATCTAAAATTGTCTTTTTCCATATACAATATGCACATATACCATCTGTATATGTATTTTATATTTATGTATAACATTTTATGTTAAGTAGACATTTTACTGTAACTTGATAATAAGACAGTCTACTGGTAGCTTGAGCAGTTCTGGTTGAAAAGAAAATAAATATTTTATGTTATTTTTCTGAGATAACCTGTGAGTGAACTAAAGATATGTTTCTACTGGGTCTTAGTTTCTTGAAAGGTTGTGTTATACACATTAATCCTGATTCTGACAGTACTTCAGAAGAGCATAAATATTAAAAATATGTACTCCTATACACTGAAAACTTTAAGAAGTCCCTCTCTTTGGGTGCACCAATGCACTGTGCTACAAACCAGACAGAGCCCTGCAAACATTGGTCTTCTACCATCAGAAATAAGAGAAGAGCTCTGTACTTCTACTCTTGTAACAAAGATAATATTCATCATATCTGCTTTCCCCTTTGGAATTAAGCAACCCTGTTTGGAAATATATTATGAAGTTTTCCTTACTCAGGGATGGGCAGTAATTGGGTCAGGAATGGCCATCAGATCCAAAGATGATGTTCTATAACTAACAGGCAGGAATAGTATCCTCTAGCGTGAAAATTACCTAGGGCAATCAGACACCTTCTCACTCTGTGTTTCATATTAAAAATATGAAAAGAATTTGGCAATATGAAGTTTAAGAGACAGGCAGAAGACAGACACCAAAAACGAGGCTCATTCTATTCACTGCTATTCCTAGGAACCAGTAGAGCCTCAGAAAACCTATAGAGGCCTTGAGACCAGTTCTGACCAATCAGCACTTTCATGGAGTAAATCCTTCATAGGACAAAGCACCATGGGAAGTTCACCCACATACCCTCCCCTGGGCCCCTGGGAAGTGTCTCAGACATGGAATCAGGATGAAAAGTCCTAGATCATTCCACTCAAGCACACAGAAGGGGATTTTTAACCCCATGTCATCTTAGGCTAAAGGTAGACTATCCAGATACAGGAAAGAATTCTTCATATGATTCAGTTGGTTTCAAAACCGAATGGAAACAAACCACAAACTTGTATTCTTCTGTAAATACATAGCCAAATATGTAGTATTTAAGAGCACCAGGAAGCCAAGCTCCATCCCCTAGTGTATAATCAGAACAGCAAATGAATCCATTCCCAGAATTATGATGGTATCCCTTACCCCTTAGAATATAGGTTAAATTCCTCTCTTCTGTGTTCTCATAGCTCCTAACACTCTCTGCCATTTAACATGCATCCCATCAGAATGGGTTGTTCCATCTCTATTCTCCCCACACCACTGTAAGCTTCAAACAGTTAAGTGCCTTGTTCTGTCTTGTCAATATCCATATTCCCTGTACCAGGGCAATACCTAGAAGATATTAGGTGCTCAATAAATGTGAGTTGAAGTATATTAAAATAAATTGAATTAACTGTGAGGTTTATTGTTGTTGTTATTTTGATTACAAAAGATCTCCACTTTTTTTTTTTTTACTCTCAAAATAGAAAATTGGAAGCACTGGATTTTAATGCAGTGGCATGTTTAAGGTAGGTACCCTAAATATGAAGTGTGGCTGGAATAAAAAAATTGTTTTGTGCTGCTGATTGCAAATTGCTCCTTAGTTTTTATAGTTCTATTTCTTCATTTCCCCTATCTCTTTTATTCACCCACACATATTTTAAAGGTACTTGCATTTTTCAAAAGATGGGCTCAGGTATTTACGCAGTAGACATGTTAAAATTAGATTTAGAGACATTTTTTGAATATGGGAGTAGAGTAGGTGCCAGTGTATAAAGATGTATAAAGAGTAGAAATGAGAGCCCAAGCAAAAGATACTATCCAATAGCCATCCAATTTAGTGACCACAGAGTAGTGAACAGGGGTTTAGGGTTAGGAGAGGATACTTTTAACCTTTCTCAGAAGGGGAATAACCTCCTAAGTTCACACCTTTGTTTAAATTTCAGAACAAATGCAGAGTAGCCTTCCCTTATATTTTTCCAACAAATTATACATAGAGAAAAGCAATCTGGTTACAATATGACATTCCTTCTAAGAGTCAATGTGCTTTAAAAAATGTAAAATAACAGAGGTGAGTGTTTTTCATGACCACCTCTAGATACTTAAGTTATAAGTTGTTGGCAATATTTACCATACATCCCACATAATGCACATGTGTCAAGAGCAGGAAGCCAGGGCGCTGAGTTCCACAATTTCTGATATGAGCTGGTACAAAGACAGAAAGCACACAGAATGGCAAATGCAAGGCCTGCATTTAACCTGCTTGGGGGATTTGGGTTCATCCACAATCCACAGGGATTCCAATAAGCTCTGGTAGGTGATGGTACATTAATATATTTTTCAACTGAATAAGAAATATAATTCACAATAGGGGATTTCACAGTATTACCATTTAAAAGTAATAGATTTACCCATGCTTCTCTAAAAATAGCCTGCAGATAGTTCACACTATTAGCCTTTCTTAAGGGTTATGTATTGCAGACATGCATTTTAAGTATGTCAAATCTACCTTCCCATATATGGCATTCCTTTTACGTGATGGAGATCCTAAAGATGTAGAAATCTGTCAGTCAGAAACTGGAAAGCTACTGATACAAGGATCTGATCATACTCTATATGGCTACTTGAGTAAGTATCTTGTTTAAGGTGAGTGATTGTAAAAGGCAAGAATAGGAAGATAGAGTCTAGGTTGAGGTGAGCGGTAGCAACAAATGTTGAGATGCTTGTTTCCATCTGAACACCCCCTCGCCAATTTCTGCTCCAGGGGTACATCAGAGCAAGAACTGCGTTAAAAAGTGAGTCCTACAAAAATGCTGCCAAATTATGTTCCTCAGAAGTGAGAGTTATAGCTACAGTCACTGGTCAACCAGACTGTGCATGAACTCTTTGCCTCATTTTATGGACTAAATTGTATCACACAAAATTTATAAATTGAAGCCATGTGATAGTTAATATGGAGTGTCAACTTGATTGGATCAAAGAATACAAAGTGTTGATCCCAGGTGTGTCTGTGAGGGTGCTGGAAAAGGAGTTTAACATTTGAGTAAGGGCTGAGAAAGGTAGACCCACTCTTAATCTGGGCGGGCACAATCTAATCAGCTTCCAGCATATAAAGCAGGCAGAAAAAGGTAAAAAGAGAGACTAGCCTTGCCTCCCAGCCTACATCTTTCTCCTATGCTGGATGATTCCTGCCCCTTGAACACCAGACTCCAGGTTCTTGAGTTTTGGACTCAGACTGGCTTTCCTTGCTCCTCAGCTTACAGACAGCCTATTATGGGACCTTGTGATCATGTAAGTTAATACTTAATAAACTCTTATATGTATTTTATATATATGTGTGTGTGTGTGTGTGTGTGTGTGTGTGTGTAAGTTTTGTCTCTCCAGAGAACCCTAATACAGCCATCACCCCCAAAGGCAGGGCTTTTAAAGAGGTAATTAAAGATAAAGTCATAAAGATGGGGCCCTATTCCAATAGGATTGGTGCACTTAGAAGATATCAGAGTACACACTCACAGAGAAAAGGGAATGTGAGGACACAGAGAGAAGACAGTCATATGCAAGCCAAGGAGAGAATCCTCAGGAGACACCACACCTGCCAACAGCTCGATTCGGACTCCAGGCTCCAGAACTGTGAACAATAAAGATGTGAACTTAGGAGGTTATTCCACTTCTGAGGAATAAATTACTACTGTTTAAGCCACCCAGCCTGTGGTATTTTGTTATAGCAGCTCCAGCAGACTAATGCATACTCATGTCTATGCCAAAATGGTGCTTTGGTTGCTCCAGAAACTACCCAAATTCCTGGTTCTTCTTTTCACTGCCACTTACTTGGCCCATTTTCTTCCCTTCTAATTGTCTGCTAACTCTTTCCACTCTCTCTTCTCCACCTAAGCAGCCTTCCCTCCATGCCTACCTTCCCAACTCCTTGCTTATCTTGTCTACTAAGTTTGATCTGTAGATGAAGATCAGCAAGGCTTTGAGAGGAACTCAGAGGCCCAGTGGCTATTTCCTAGTGCCCCAGCCTTCCTCAACTGGAGCGACTTTCAGATTCAGTGAACACAAATCCTGGTGAGATGAACGTGTCCTCACCGTGTGTGTCCATGTAGGTCAGATCGTCTTCAAACAATAATAACTAATATTTACTAAATTATGTCTTTGTGCACCAAATTATTTTCAGAGCTTTACATGTATTATCTCAGTAAATCCTTATAATCACTCCATAAGGTAAGTGTTCAATAAATGTGAAAAATAAGGCACAAAGAAGATAAGTAACTTGCCGGAGGTCACACAGGTAGGAAACTATCTGACCTTCTAGCATATCGTTGCCAGAATCTGAACCTCTCGATTCAAAATCTAGATTGCAACCACCACTCTTTACTTAGTGTAGAAAGACGTCTGTAATAAACAGAAGTGGAAATAAGTTTTGGAGTTAAAAGGCTTAACTTAGAGTAGCATTATTCTTTATTCTTTTTCATACTTTCAGGAAAACACTTAACTTTGGTTACCTCATTTTTATCATGGAAATTGCTATCTGAGAAGGCATGCATGAGTATTAAGTGAAATAACATGTGGGAAACACTTTGTAAAGACTAAAACACAAATTTGATTGGATTATTAGAAAGTATTGTGCTAAAGTTAAAGCAACATGCGATTTGGAATTCTAAGACCAGGTTTTGAGTTTGTTCTTTTTTCTAAATTTCATTGTTCATAAAATTTTCATTAATGTTTTTGTCATCTAACCCTGTATACCAAACTATATAGTAAGACTTAGTGTCTTAACCATTTTAATGTACTAGTGATTTTAGGGGGTTGGGATTTAGGAAGAGTTCAGCTAGGAAATTGGTCTTGGATCCATGTGGTGTCATCTGGAGCACCTTGGGCTGAAGAATAGACTTCCAAAACTGGTTCTTTGTGATGGTTAATATTGAGTGTCAACTTGATTGGATTGAAGGATGCAAAGTATTGTTCCTGGGTGTGTCTGTGAGGGTGTTGCCAAACGATATTAACACCTGGGTCAGTGGACTGAGAGAGGCAGACCCACCCTCAATCTGGGTGGGCACCATCTAATCAGCTGCCAGTGCAGGTAGAATAGAGCAGGCAGAAGAACATGGCAAGACTAGACTTGCTGAGTCTTCTGGCCTTCATCTTTCTCCTTTGCTGGATGCTTCCTGCCTCGAGCAACGGACTCCAAGTTCTTCAGCTTTTGGACTCCTGTACTTACATCAGTGATTTGCCAGTTAGTCTCAGGCCTTCAGCCACAGACTGATGACTACACAGTCGGCTTCTCTACTTTTGAGGTTTTCAGACTCGGACTGGCTTCCTTGCTCCTCAGCTTGCAGACAGCCTATTGTGGGACATCACCTTGTGATCTTGTGAATCAATATTCCTTAATAAACTCCCTTTTCTATATACATCTATCCTATTAGTCCTGTCCCTCTAAAGAACCCTAATACATTCTTTACTCATACTCTAATGTGTCAGTATCCCTTTGCCTGGCTCTTCATCTGATGCTTCCTTTTCTAGAGCTTCTTCATGCAGCTTAAGCATCTCAGTGAAGTAGTCTCTGGACACTACTGTGGATACTACTCTGGATAGTTTCACTACGTGTACAACAGCAAGCTTCCAAGAGGCAGGAGGCAGAAGCTCCCAGGCCAGATAAGAGTTACTCCAGAATTGTCATAGTATCAATTCACTGTACATGGTGAAAGCTGTCATAAGGCCTGCCCAGATCCAGGGAGTGGAGAAGCAAACTCAACCATGTGCTGGGGACATGGCAAGGTCACATTAGACAAGAGTATGTGGGACAGGAGTTCTTGTGGAGGACATCTTTGGAAAACAGTCTGCCATGATTACCATAAAGAATTTAATTGAAAGAAACAACTTAATTGCATTATTATACACAGATCACTTCTTTGAAGCATGTGATTATTGACTTGTTTACTATATAAATGGACGACTTTAGTTTAAAATGATGAATATTGATATGGTTTGGCTGTGTCCCCACCCAAAATATCATCTTGAATTGTAATAATCCCTATGTGTCAAGGGCAGGACCAGATGGAGGTAATTTAATCATGGGGGCGGGTACCCTCATGCTGCTCATGCTGTTCCCAGGATAGTGAGAACTCACAAGATGTGATGGTTTTATAAGTGGCTTCCCCCTCCAGTGGGCTCTCATTCCTCTCCTTCCTACCACCATTTGAAAAGGGATGTATTTGCTTCCTCTTCTGCCATGATTGTTTCCTGAGGTCTCCCTATCCCTGTGAGTCAATTAAAACTCTTTCCTATATAAATTACCCAGTCTTGAATGCATCGTTATTAGCAGCATGAGAATGGACTAATGCAAATATAAAATAAAAAACAATGTATTTAATATTCACTCACTCATTTTTCATCAAATATTTATTATATTCTTACTATGTAACCATTACTGAACCAGCACCTTGGAATAAAAATAAGACTCAATTTCTGCCTGAAGCAGCTCACAGTCCAGTGGTATCATTGACCTACTCAAATGACAGATAACACAGTACCATATGTACAAATAGATTTATGTAAAACTTCCCTGGCAGTTACTAAGAAATAAATAATAACAGAGTTCAAGAGTGAAAATAGGCCCTTCTCCCCCACAAAGTCTAATTTCCATCCATACTTTGCTTTCTTTTTAGGTTATTCTTGGCAATTAAAATCAGTATGGTATAGTTAAATTTAACTGCTTTCTAATTATTTTATGTTCTTTAGCTCTATCTAATAAATACAAATGCCTGGAAGTCAAACACTGAGGCCCGGAATAACCCTAGAATAATTATGGGCACACAAGTTATAATGAACAAATTTGATTCCTCAAAATCTGAACCGTTATTTAATACTCAGATATGTAGGCACCTGGTGATTCAAACCTTGGTGTAAAATCTGATATCTACAAAATCTTTTTTTTTTTTTTTTTTTTTTTTTTACCTCAACAAACTGTAGTAAAGGTCACAGCAGTGACAGGCTAGCACAGGAAATTTTTACCAAATCACACACACACAAAAGAAAAAGTTTCAAGGATATTTCTAGCATTAAAAATACCCTCAAGGGAAACAGAACCCTATTTGAGCAAAAACTCAAAAACAAAACAAAATACACATAAAATGCTTTTAAATAATTACATATACAACTTAAAAGTATTCTAAAAGCAATTGAATAGCAACTTTTCCAGAAGAAAAATCATATTTTCAGGCAAATCCTATTTGTAGCTACTGGTGGTAAATATTCTGTTCATGATTATAGTGAACAGTTGACAGAAATGAGGGTAAGTGAGCAAAGGTTGTGAGTTACAGCCATTCGTCATTTTCACATATACAAGCACTTCTCGTGTCAGCAAGATAATGGGTTTAATTGCATATTAATGTATGTTTACCGCAAATGTATTCCCTTCTCTTTTGCAAACTCACAAAACAATGCACTTCTTGTCCAGATGGTAAGATTACTATTATAGCATGGTTGTGAGTGGCAGTTTTCTCAATGGCCTTGGTTTTTAATTTTTTCTGGAACACTTCATGTAAATTTACATTAAAATGATTTTATAAAATGTCATACTCGTGCTTCTACCCAATAGAACTTAGACATCACTTATTTCAAGCATGCCTAATAGTTTTATCACCTGTCTACAGGTTTACATACCTTTTTCCTCCGGAACACAGAGTTCTGGGAGGCTGAGATGTCCTACTAAATAATCCCTAAGATTTATACTTTTTTTTCTTTCTTTTGCAATAGAACATTAAAAAAAACACCATTAAAAATCATTTTCTTATTAAGAAGCATCAGAGTTTGGTGTTTAAAACATATCTGCCTAATGTTCAAGATTGCTTCTAACTTTGTCTTGTAGTTAATTTCACTTGTGATGACCAGTCCTAATGTCAAATCAGAATAAAAGGGGTCTCCCTCAAATTATCTGTGTATAGTTATGGAGAGAATATCTCATATTTGTTATGGAGAGATTTCTGTTTCTGCTGATAACAAAAGGTGCCCTTCGTATTTGAAATTTAATCAATAATCATGCTCAGGGAATGAACCAGAATCTCTCTTCATCCCCAGCCAGCTTCTTCTCTACTAGCATCCAACATCCTCCCAGACAGATCCCTTAAACAATGCTGACTTTACGGCAATTGTAAACTCAACTCCCAATCCAAAATGGGATAAAGTGAAGAACTGTTTAGAATTGGTGCAATTTAAAATGGTTTATTTATCTTAAATATTGTGGTAATTAAATGTGACTATATTTTGAGAAACAATAGAGCTTAGGAAACTTTGTGCAGGGATAGAATGACAGTGGAAATGTGAATGTATATTTGTGAGTTGTGCCTTGTCTATGCATAAATTTACCAGCATGTATATACATCTGTAAACAAATTGATACCCACTCACTGAATCTGTATGTTAGATTTAATTTAGCCTTTATGTCCACACCAGCGACTACTTCAGAATGTCTTTACAGCAGGGTTCCATGTGATTGGAACAATGAGTTTGGAGACTTGACTTAGAGCTATATTTGCTTACTAAGCACAGTGTGTACTTATGCTGCATGTTTCTTTGGAGTAGCTACTGGGGATCCAACACAGACAATGGTGGAGAGCACCTCTGGGCAGTGCTCATAATCCCTTGGTGATGCACCACTGATTAAGGTAAAACAAACACCCTTTCAGCAGCTGGACTTTGGGAATTACCTGCCCTCTCTTTCTTTGTCCTCCCCAAGCTTTTCTGGACTATTGATCAAATGCTTGTTCCCGTTAACTCCTCTCACAAATATTGGCCATGTTAACAAGGCAGACAGAGGGTCATGTTCCCACACTCCCCCCATAGGCTTCTGCATTTCCTTCTTAGCCTCCTCCTCATTTTCAGCACTTTGGCTTCAAGAAACCAGCTCTTTGGAGGCACTCACATCACCCCAACAAAATTCCATAGGGCACCCACAGAGACTCCATTCCAAACCACCAGAGACACTGAATGGGTGGGTCTGAGCAGGCCAGTAGATGGATGAGGCTTTAGTCTTGTATAAAACAAGCCCACTTGTGGGTTGCTTTGTCTTTCCGAGCAGACAGTACTAATATCCTCACCTTCCAGTGCATGACCCCAAGCACTCACCTTCTAGTGCTCTGTGCCAGCATCAGGTACACAGTTCCAAGGGTTGCTCCATGCTGTTGGCGTCAGGGACAGGGAATTAGAAAACGGAGACTGGGTGTGCACTTGCCTCAGAAAATAGTCAATAGTGTCACTGTTAGATTCTGTTCTTTCTTCATGGGCAAAATATAGAATATCTATTAAATAACAATAGGTGGTGCCTTAAAAAAGACAGGGAATGGGGGCCGGGCGTGGTAGCTCACGCCTGTAATCCCAGCACTTTGGGAGCCAAGGAGGGCAGATCACGAGGTCAAGAGATCGAGACCAGCCTGGCCAACATGGTGAAACTCCGTCTCTACTAAAAAGACAAAAATCAGCTGGGCATAGCGGCGCACACCTGTAGTCCCAGCTACACAGGAGGCTGAGGCAGGAGAATCGCTTGAACCCGAGGGCAGAGGTTACAGTGAGCCGAGATCATGCCACTGCACTCCAGCCTGGGCAACAGAGCAAGACTTTGTCTCAGGAAAAAAAAAAAAAAAAAAATTGATAGGGAATGGGACAGAGCATTCCCTGTGACCCTCTGATAAGAATGAAGGGGCTGACTAGGAGTTTAGGAAGGACCACAGAAAATCTGCAGTTGATGGCAGGTCACCTCTTCCTAACTTCCTCACTCTTGTTCCTGATCTGTTCTCTTCTGAGGCCTTTTGTTACCTCTTCCTCTTCATTCTTACTTTTTTCTCAACAGCCACTGCCCAGTTGTGACAGCAACCCTTTTGGAGACCAAACCCTGCTAGATAAGGGCACACTGGTCAACACTGCATGAGAGCATGGTCCTGATTCCATTTTGATGGCTACAGGTGTTTTTCTGTCTGGCTGAGATGAACCATTGACAAGATGAAAGCACTGTGGAAATAATACTGACTTGGGGTTCAAGAGATTCCAGTTAAAATTCTAGCTGTCACTTGTACACTGTTATCACTTTAACAATGTGCTTGAATTTTTTGAAGGGTTTATTCATTTGTAAAATAAGGGCAATATTCCCAGTTTTAACTTGTTCTAAGAAGTATAATACTGCATATAACATTCCATGTATTATAAGGGCTCAGTCCATGACAGCTGCTATCATTATTTTAATAAATATGATTCTAATTGCTCTCACATAGCCTTCTGTTCTTTCTATTCTTCTACCCATCACTGCTATTGTTTGAAGGAAATGAAAAAAAAAAGTCAACAACAAAATTCTGTTATTTATGCTTTAGAATAGCAAAATACACTATTCAAGAAGACTGATCAGAAAATATCTTTACTTTTGCCATGAAAGACAAAGACTAAATTATTGGGGAATGAGACCTTTTCACTAACTCCATAGTGAAAAAGCACTTCTCTGACCCCACCCCAACCCCCAGCCCTGAAAGCTGTTTTCTCCTCTCTTCTTTCAGGGAAAGAGACCACACTCCTTAATTTCCACAATGTACCAGGTGCTTTACTAGGGGCCATTCACAAGATCTTATCTTGTTCTCACGAAGATTCTCTGTCTCCCTCAATCCTCCCCTTCCAGGTTTCCTTTCTAGTTAGAGCATGTTCTCAAATATACTTGCAACCTCTTTAAGGAACCAAGTGCTATCAATATGTTTTTTTCCTTCTCCCATGAGTAAGCTTCAAATGTAAAGAGGAAAAGCTAAATGTGAAATGATTTGCAAATTTCTATCTTCGACATTACAAAACAATTTCCTTTTCCATTCACCTCCGCCTTCATGAAAATACATGATGCTCTGCTCTATTTTATTTAAAGTTAAACGATTGAAAAAAAGAAATGTTAGAAAATATGGAGTTGTGTTTTACTCTGGCACTATTTGTCTTCTCACTATTTTTTTTTTCACGTTGTTCGTCAACAGAAATAAGAACCTCAAACATTAATAAAAATCCAAGCCCTGAATCTTTAATAGATACTCTGGCATTGCCGTAATTTTGAATAAGAGTCATGAAGGAAACATTAGACTTGTAGACTCCTATGTATGTGGAGTTAGTGCTTAGATAACCAAAAAGAGAGTTTTATATTCAAGACTCAATTTTTGGAATGAAATGTCTATCTCTATAAGTCTTACTATGATGGTGTCTGGCCTAACTCCATCCTGTTTATTTTTGGCCTTCACAAGGACACTTGTTTGTATCAGAAGGTAATTAAATAATAATAGAAGGATAAAAATTATAAACACACCATTCTTTCTAGGAGTATCTGTTGCCCTGGAGAATTGACATCAAGCCAACCTCAATGCCCTCCAGGGGTTGATTCAGGAGGCGGAGGCATGCTCAACACCGAGGGACAAAGGAAAGTCTATTGGGCTTTGAGTCTGAGCTTTTTCGGGCGCCGGGGGGGGGCGGGTGGGAGGTGGATTTTCTTATAGATGGGATAATTCTGAATTTCTTGACATGTTTCATCACTTAAGATAGACTCAAAAGATACTCCTTTCCAAAGAAACTGAAGCCCCTGACAGAGTAAAGGCAAATAAAATATGTACATTATTATTTACGTAATTTTCACCAATGCAGGAAAGATTTTTTTCCTTATAATGAAATCAAATATAATGAAATCTAAGAGGGATGGCATTAGCCATTGTTAAATGTGGAGGCGTCTCCTTTCTTGACATTCTTATTTGAGAAGTCCTTGGTAGGCTGTCTGCCTACTCCTAACCATTAAATGTTCTAGTAGGGGAGAGATGGGATGATTTGGAATCTAGGAGATATGGCATGGTTTAAATCCACCCTAAGTTATTACAGAATGAAAAGTTTAATCATCTGACAGCGGCTTAAAATGTCTAAAAAGAGCAGTGGCTGCTTTCCAAGTAAAATATTAGTGAAAATACATCCAGAGAAATGTTTGTCTAATGGAATTTCTTAATATAATATTGATACCAAATGGCTCCAGGTCAAGAATGCACGTCCCTGATGATGGAATAATGGACGCCTGCACATCTGATCCCAATGAGTGGTGCTAATCTCACAGCTAGCCCATGTCCCTCTTCTAACCACTTCAGATAAGAAAGAAGAGATGGGTGCTGGTGCTGGTGTGGTGACAGAATTCTCAGCTGGCCCCATATGGTACTGGGACGAACTTCCTATTGGAGAAAGAATACACAGACTTCAGAATCAATGGATTCTCAGATGATTTCTAAATCCATGCTTGATGCTAAAGACTTGGCCAGACTCCCTCTAAAAACCTGGCTTCAGATGAGCATGAATCCTGCATTTCTCTTTGGTCGGTTTCCCATAGCTTTCTTGGGATCTGAGCTGATGACGAGCAGTGCACCTGCCACTGCAGCCTCTATCCCTGGGGGAAAATACCCAGTAGAGTGTGTTGAAAGAGGTTTTCTCTTTGCAGATTGTTAGAATCTATGGTCTATGGAAAGTGATTTTCTGTTGCTTAAAGAATTCTCAAATTCTAGAAGATAGAGATGTTACATTGTACAGTTTTGAAAATTCTTAATTCCTGCCAGCTTTTAGTAGAATGTTCTGAAAAAGCAGATGTTGGACATGAATCCGCATACCTATTTAACCCAGTAACCAAGTTTTGGCAAACTCCAGTGAAATTTACCAAAACCAACCTGAAGTGAAATTAAGTGATAATAATATGGAGAAAGCAGATTGCTATTCTAGATAATTTGAGAAAACAAATTAACTCTCTCAAGAAAAATAACTGGTCTTCTGAAAATGTAAAAGAACTATCATTTATAATGCAGACATGACGTGTACTTTCAGAACAATCAAACAGTATGGGATTTCATCACCTGGACATAAGTGAGGGGCCCTCAAAGGATTCATCATCAGTGCCAAAATTATGAGCCAAACTTCATACATCCTTCCAAATTGTACAATTTTTACCCCAGCATTATTTGGGAGGAGTATTAATGTTTCTGTTCTCTATATCGTCTGATTAGCTCCCAAAGTGGCTCCAACCAAACCGTCAGTTTTAATCAAAGACTTTTGCTTTAAAACAAATAAGAGCTCCATCATTTTCATGTTTGACACTAAGACAAGAGGAGACAAGAAGGGGTGGTGTGACTACACAGCGAATTGTATGTCTTAAATGCTTTCTGTCCGTGTAACAAAGGAAAACAGCATAAAACAGTCACGAGTCACTAATGGTATAAAACCCGGAAATACCCATTTCCTAGGAAAAAAGAAGCAACGAACTGCGCATTATCTTGAATGTCTTTTTTGTTCATCCGCATAGGAAAATGCTTTTGAATGCATCATCGTCAGTGATTGGCAGACAATAATATTGTTCCTGTATAGTTTTGAAAGATTAAAAGGTAGATTAAAAAATAATTTAAAGGTAATAGTGTACATAGCTATTTCTCTTCAATTTGTGTAAATAATCAGTCACAAAAATGGAAAAAAGAAAAAAGTTCTCTTTGATAATACACACTGTTATGCAGAGTGTCTGTCATTTCAGCATAATCAGATGAATTTTTGTTTGCAAATTATAAATAATTCAAAAAGCTTCTTATTACAGTTATGTGGTTGTTTACTGTGGGAGGGAGGGGGAGCTCACTTCATTTTCCTGATGTACTCTCTGAAAATGGAGACAAAAATAAAGCATTTGGCACATTTAGTGGGAGTGCCTGTTCCAAGCTCAATACAAAAGGAAGACAAATGCAATAATTGGGCTGCATTTATGAAACCAAAATATAATTGCACTCAGGGATTTTACGGCTATTTCTTCATGTGTGACTGTCTGTATAACAGACTCCCATATAGTATGCCCATAGACTCTGCACTTGGAGGCAGGGTCATTGTTCTTACTGAAGGTCACCATTCGGATCTGACAAGAACAAGTCCAGTGTCCAAAAGCAAACTGCCACTTCGAGAAGCAATCAAGCAGCTTCCACAGGGCTGATTGCCTCCAACTCCATCTCCAGGCATTTAACAAAGTGGCAGCCAGGTCTTGATTAATCAGCAGAGGCACTAATGAACCAGTCTTGCCGGAGGTTTCCTGCTCTCTCTGATTCCTAACTGCCTCTTTAGTGAATGACTTGGGGCCTCAAGTGAGCCTTACACAGACGGCCCCATTTCTGCCTGGGCACAGACTTCTGATGACAGAGGAGAAAGTCCTGCTAACTGGTGCATTCATATTGCTTGTTGTTGTTCAAAATACACCTCATGTAAATATTTAATATGGGCAAGTGAAATGCAAGGAGATTGGGTAAGGATGTGGGCTGAGAACTTGACTCATGAGTTTCATTGTAGAGTACTTCTGAGGGTCAGAAACACTCTGTGCAGCTCCTAACACAGTCGAGGCACACAGCAGGCTCCCAGAACACACTACCGGGTGTTGCTTCCATTCGTCGTTAACTAGCTTTATGAACCTGGCAAGGTAAAAGGGAAAGTATGTCTGCGATTGGCCTCCCCAGAAGCACAGTCTGAGATGAGCATTCAAGTGCAAGTTGTTTACTTGGGGAGGTAATTCCACGGAGCTCTGAGAAAGGAGCAGGGAAGGGAGACAGGAGAGAGAACAACAACAAAGTTTGTAATATCAGCTAAATAACCACTGTGGGCAATGGAAGCTCAGTCCCACTGGAGAGCTCAGAGAACCAATGAGGACAGGTATCTGGAAGTTATCCCCAGGGCAGGATTACAGAGTGTTCATCTCCCAGCTCCTGTCAAGTCACTGGTTGAGAGCTGCTGGGGTGAAGGCAGTGGATCTACACCCTCGCTTGCTGACCTGCCATGTGCATGGGGCAGGCAGGCATGAGAGCAAGGTCCCAGGCCAAGAATCATGAGTGCTGGGAGTTGGGTGGTTCCTGGGAATATGGCCAGGCACTCAAAGCATCTGCTTCAACCCCAAAACCAATGCATGCTTGGGGTTCAAAAAACACATATCATCTCAATTTTTCTCTACACTTTGGATTAATCCATTGGTTTTAACCCCCCAAATATTCTCTGAGCTGTTGCTGAATCTGCAGCTCAAAAGCCTGAGTAGCAGGAACACATCGCTTGAGATTTTTAAATTTTCCATACATAAGCTGTAAAGCAGAATCATAGCCCTTCGGTATGTGAGGTGTTACATGCCAATTGTACATACCAGCTAGATGTGGTGGCAGCTGAAAGTAAATTTTCAGTGTCTCTAATGATGTTGGTGCTATAGACAGATTTTCTGGTACCAAAACCCTGGTCAAGCCTACACAAACAAACAGGTTATGAGAGCTGGGCCAGGGCCTCTTAGTTTCTGCTTAGACCCAAGAGGGTCTGAACACATAGACAAATGTCCATGGTGGAGAGTCGGGAACCACTGACACAGCCCTCCATGTTTGGCTGAACATATGCAGCTCTCAATACGACTTCACTATGCAAATGAACAACTTCAAATTTCAGTGAAAAAGAGCTCTCACAAATTCTCTGCCAGCATCTTGTTACTCACTAATTATGTTCTTTTTTATTCAAGTAAATTATTTCTACTTAATTCTGTCAATGTTTCACAGGAAACTACAACTTACTGATTATAAACTAGTCATCCACATTATTTTCTACCACAAAAAACTTTACAATCTTGATCCTACATATTTAGTATATCAACACTATGCATTGACATAAATAATGAAATGCACAGTGCATATCCAATCTACGGATGTCAGTCATCAGAACCAAAAGAAATTACAATAATCAGCAGCGCCCCTCGCTTCTCATTAATTATTGCCTTTGGAGTTTGAATTGGACTCAGTGCCTTTCACTTCCTGTTCTTAATTGTTGTTTAGAGATGCTGTGGGTGATTAAACAGCTCTTGCTTTTCATTCTAGAGGGGGCTATCTGTGGTGGCAGTCAAAATGTTAGGATCCCTTAAACAAATAGCTTCCTGTTTTGTGTCCCATCAGGATGCAAGTGCAAGTCTGAATCTATAAAGATCTTAGTGGTCGGTATCCTAGCTGCCTAATTGACTATCTCTCTCCATATGCCGCAAGCAAGTAATTAGAACAAAACAAAACATGTAACGTTTCTACCTCCAAACCACCTGCTTCCTGAGCTTCCCCAAGTCTTTATTGAGGAGTCGCATAAAAGAAACACTGAGAAATTGAGTGACTTCCAGGATCAAACATGTCAAAAAATTTCCTGCCACAAAGGTTAAAAGAAAAAAGGCTATTATCCAAACAATTCAGGCACCCACTACCCCTGCCTAAAGTGTCCGTGTGAATTATTTGCCAAATGTGATCGTTTTAAATTTCCCTTGCAGTTGTTTAGATAAAAGGTGGATTTATCCAAAGCATTTATACCTTAAAGATTCTTCATTCCACATTCTAAATAGTTGAGTATAAACATAGTCATATATTTTGCAACTCCCCTAATCGTGATAGTCTGAAATCTCATCTGCCTAACTCACAAAAACTTCAGTGTTTTGCAACATTTTCTCTTCCCAAACGTCGCTGTAGATTCCCAGGGAGGGGATACAGCAAGGGTGGGGTCCAGAGAAGTAAGTGAATGTTCTGAAGACACAGATGCTACGTGTGATGGCAAAGAATGTAGGCCACCTACCTCTGAGAGAACCATTCCATGTGTAGACTGCCTAGATCTGTCCACTTTCCTGCAGATGGTAGTAGTGTCATGATGGAGGGCGTTCTCTCACCAAAAAGCCCTTTGGGTTAATAGTGGGCTGCTTATGCTATAGGCTCTGGGTATATTGAAATGCCTGTTTGCCCAGTGTTGTGGCTGGATTCTAGGTCCCAGTTCTGGCCACAGTACGCTGAAGTGAGTTAAATAGCGTCTCCTCAAAATTCACATCAACTCAGAAACCCAAATGTGACCTTATTTGGAAATAGGGTCTTTGCAAATGTAATTGATTAGGGATCAAGATGAGACAAGGGTAAACCCTGAAACCAATAGCGCATGTCCTTATATGAAACAGAAGGGACACACAGAGGGAAGAAGAGCATGTGAAGACGGAGGAAGAGATTCAAGTGAGACAACTACAAGCCAAGGAGTGCCAATGATTGCCAGGAGCACCACTACTAGAAGGGGCAAGGAGGGATTTTTTTCTAGAGTTTTCAGAGGGAGCATAGTCTTGCCACATGTTGATTTTGAAATTCCAGCCTCCAAAACTGTGACAGAAATGCATTTCTGTAGTTTTAAGACACAAATTTATAGTGATTTGTCACAACAGTTGCAGGAAACTAATATAGACCTATCAAGACCAACCCATAGAGCTGCCCAGTGAAGACAAATACATGTCTGGATCAACACATCACGTTGCATAAACATAAAACCTATCACCATAGGGTGAGAGTGAGTCAGCATGTGCACTAGCAAAACTAGTACAAGCACATTAGGGTCAGTCAAGAATAAAAATCCTGAGTTTTTAATAGTTCAAAGACAGTTGTCTCTATTATAGACTACATGCTGTACATCTACCTTTCTAACAAGAAAAAGCCAACCCTCTGGCCAGGGCCTGAACCTCACCTACACCAAAGCCCTCCTATGGGATCCAATCTCCAGTGAAAATCCAGGCAGTCACCCACAAGAGAAAGGATACATATCACATCTACTAGGCAAACATTCACTGGAGGTTAAAGTAGGGTCTTCTAGCCCCGCCCCAAAGTATGTGCCTGTGATCATTGTATGCAGAAGAAGACTTGGTTGAGATAGATTGATAATATTTTATTGGATAAGCTTTTGCTCTGCTGAGTGATTCTCTGATAAATAAACTGAATTATAGCAGTTTACCTCTCACAGTTTCCAGGTTGGGGAGTGAGTGTAGTGTGGTTCTAGTTTTGACACGGTGCATCCCTGCATCCCCTAAAGTAATATTATCTTACATCTCACCTTCCCAGTCTTGTGTTTATAGAAGCCCCAGATAGAGGATGGGTGTCCTAAGCTTAATACTAATGCACTCTGTGCTCTGGTGCTGGGCCTCTGAAATCAGAATCATCATTCTCTTCCCTCTGCTTGTCTCCAGGTTTCTAGCACTTTAATGCCACTGTTAAGCTCTGTCTTCTGGTCCTTCTCACAAATCCCTAGGCGTGTTTTTTGTTTGTTTGTTTGTTCTTTCACATCTTCAGGAGATGCAATAATAAAATAAAAAGAATTTACTATAAACCATATTGTCATTTACTATTTGTATCAGTCATGTTGGAAAAGAGTACAATAAATTCTAAATTTTAAAATTCCTTTGCAGTGGGAGTTAAATATGCATATTTATTATAGATTATTAGTGGAAAATTATTATCTGGTGAATGTGTTTTCACGTTCTTATTTTAGAGGGTTGACCCCCTCATATGGTCTATTGAATGACCTTTCTGATTCCAAATTCCGTGCCTCTGTTGCCTTTTCATTAGAAGAAATTAGCAGGCCTTTCACATTTTTTGAAGGAAGCATCAGCTAGGGTCCATAGAAAAAGTAATGGCTTAGAAATATTGATGAATGCCAGTTCTCGCAGGGCACATCAACTCTAAGTGTGCCTGTGTATGCATGGAGAAAACGGCAGATCCGAATAAACATCCTGAAACATTTTGATGGAGCTCCAGGATCTGCTGGCTATCTGAATTTGTTGTATGCTTTATTTGTGCTCCTCCAACAACGAAGTTAACCCTTATTTTAGCTGCATGGGAAGAAAAGTTTCTATGTTACAAACGGCCCAATTATATTCATTCAAAAATGACTTATCTAGCCCCTAGTTTGTGTAACACATGACACAAAGAATGCTTGGTGGATGCCAAAACTATGCCCTGCTCTCCAGGATCTTTGTAGTAACAAGCAGAAAGACACATAAACAATAAATCAGAATAGAATAATAAAATGGGTCATAAAGTAACCTCAGACCCATAGCACCCCAATATTCATGTATGTTTGGGTATAACAAAGATTAGAGAGGAAGTCTACTGGGAATCTAGCTGCATGTGTGACTGAAAATCATTAAGTAAAATAACTGAAATCTCAGGGAGAAAAGGGTTACGACATACCAGATTGATGTGAAAACAAAGCCTGAGGATCAAGTTATTTTGAGCACAGATCAAGGATGATCATTCAGATGATCATAACAACCCATTTCTTATGAATGTGTGGCCAATCATAGGACCAGAGGGACTGTTACAAAAACTGAAAGAGCTAGGGTATCAAGTTCTTGATGAGTTTCCCGAATTTTCAAGAGTCAGAGGTGAGAAGTTTAGGTACTATTGCTTTCAGAGTGTACAACAAAGGTGGACAGGCTTCACCAATGAAGGATACTGAAAAAATCTTATTACAGTAGCAAAAGTGATATCAGGAGAGGATACCTAGGGCAGCATTGACAGGGGAATTGGGATACTGCTTTGGAGTATCCATAGGTCCTTTGCACCATCTTCAGAAATCTCAATACAAGAGATCTGAAGAGCTAATGTGAGAAAGAAAATGGTAGATGCTACATGGATGGTAGACATTGTTTAAACGAACAGATACTAGACAGCCTTATAGGTCTTCCAGAAATACAGGGGAGAAGTTTCTTGCAGATGCTGAAATTGCAGGAGGAAGAGAAACGTATGAACAGTTTTGTGGCTGTCTTACTGAAAGGTAAAGGTAGGATTTTTTTCCCCCAAGGCAATAGTGGCCCAGGAAACACATATGATGCCAAGGAGAATGAAATAAGTATAGGAATAGAGTGGGAAAAGACTTGTGTCATGTTGAGGAGTGATTCTTTTCAGCTAGAGTCAACAGAAAAGATTTCCTTAAAAGGGGAAATGTTGAGTCATATATGTTGTTGGGGCCGGGAGGACAGGGATAAATTCTGGCCTCAGGAAACAATATAAGCAAGAGCTTGGTAGCTGGTATTGAGAGAATAGCATGCAGGCTAATATAGGCAGAAGAAAAGCTGGAAATCATGGGTGGGAAAAACAAGAGTTAGGAAAGAATGGATGGACTGAATCACAGAAGGTCTCAATATTATGCTAAAATGTTTGAGGTTTATGTGCAGATGCTACCTAGTCACTCTGTGTGTGTGTGTGTGTGTGTGTGTGTGTGTGAATTTTGAAGATGGAAACGGATGACATCTGACTTGCATTTTAGGAGGAAGAGAAAAGAAGAGCTGTGGCTGGCCCCCAAAGTAGTTATTCACACCTTAATTACCAAAACCTGTGACTATGTTCCCGTGCTGGCAAAAAGTAAAATACACACACATATATGTATATGAAGATTTTGTATATGCGATTAAATTAAGGATCTTGAGATATAGGTTGAGTTACATGAGTGAACTCAGTGTAATCACAAGGGTCCTTATAGGGGAAAAAAAAGACACAGAGAGGCTGAGCAGGAGATGCTTTGATGAAAGCAGAGCTTGAGTAATGTCATTGCAGAAAGAGCCCGCAAGCACAGGAAAAAATCAAGCTGGAAAAATCAAGAAACAGATAGCCCTCTACAGCCTCCAGAAGGAACAGAGCTTAACAATGAGACAGCCAGGTGGGAGGGGGGTCCCCAGAAAAACTCCAATCAGCCTGCCCACTGGGGTAGAGCCCCGGGGAAGGTCGTGCCCTTTGCAGAGGGGAGCCTGGCCCCTTCTCTTCCTGTGTGGAACCTGGGATACAAGCTGCGGGCAGGAAGTGCTCGAGCACGGAACTCTAGCCTTGCAGAGGATCCCTGTTTCTCCCCATTTTTTTCCCTTTTCACCCAATAAAACCCTGCTTTACTCACCCTTTAAACCATCTATGAGCCTAAATTTCCATGGCCTTGGGTCAGACAAGAACCCAGTCTTTAGCTGAATTAAGGAAAAGTCCTGCAAAACCAACATCTTGATTTTATCTCCTATGAAACCCACATTGGTCTTCTGACCTCCAGAAAGGTAAGATTTTCTTTTTTGTTGTTTTAAGGCACTAAGTTTGTGATAATTTGTTACAGCAACAGAAGGAAACTAAGGCAGTACTCAACGTGTGTGTGAAGTCTGTGTGAGGTGCTTTATACGAGTCCTCTCTTATTTAGTCTTCACAAATGTAAGTTACGAAAGCACTAGAGTAGGAATTTGAGGTTGAAAATTATTAAGTAAATACTACTAAATAGTAGAGCCTCACTTGATCTGTGTATCCACAGAACAATGTTTATATGCTATATCATGATGTCTTCGCTGAATTAAAGTTGAGATAATGGATGAAATGTGGGAAACAGGTAAAATAAGCATGAGCTAGATTCACCATCTATAGCAGACTACATTGGGACACATGGCTTCCCTAACAGTTGACATAATAGGTAGAAAAAGTATTTCCAATAAGATGTTTTGGGAGTCAGCATAGAGAGCCTTGTGAAAAAGCCTGGGACTAGGTAGAACTAAAGACCTCAGTTTTAATTCCTCTGTCATTTATGATATGACCTTTGGAAAGTCTATCCTATCCTATTTTCTCATCAGCAAAATGATATAGACAATACCTAGACCAGATAATCATTGCATAGATTATGTCAGCTATTGTTGTAAAATCATTAGCCCAGTCCTTTGCATTTAGTAAATACCATACTAAATGGTAATTTATTAATAGTAGCATTAGTATACTATTACTTGTTCACAGAACCTTATGATAGTCATAAGTGAATATATTATTCTCATCAGCAAAATTATATAGATAACACCTAAATAACTATGGTAGAGATTATGTCAGCTATTGTTGTAAAACCGTAAGTCCAGTTTTTTTGCATTTAGTAAATACCCTACTAAATGGTTATTAGTAGTAGTATTGGTATAGTATTATTTGTTTACAGAACCTTATGGTAGTCATACATAAGTGAATATATTATAAAATAAAACAATACAGAGAAAAGACCTTAAGGAACCAATTGCAAGAGGGGAAACAAAAAATAATTTAATGAAACTCATAATGAATTGAAAATAAATACACCTAGTCCTTGTTCTTTTAACGAATGTAAATTTTGGCCCACTATAAAATATTTTTAATATATTAAATATTGAAAGAGTTAATATTAAAATCAAAATATTGGCATAACCATTGATTTTTGATATTCATAATTTATGGTATTAAATAGAATATTAAACTGATCAAAATGATTAAATATTTTAGTCACTTAAAAAATATCTTGCTACCTTATTTTACTTTTTTTAAACTTAAATTGATTTTAACTATTCTGTTTTGTACTTTTTTAAGTCTGGAAATTGTGAAGCATCTAAACTTTCAACAAGATCTATTATTTGGAGCAAATTCAATATCCAAAAATGTGTGGATCACTCACACAAAAAATGAAATGCTACAAAACAATATTGTTGAAGCCAGTATATTCTCATTCTGTCTAGTCCTTTCTTCTGCCACTACATCAGCTTGCCTGTCTCTTAAATATCACACAAACAGAGAAAAGAGTGGGTTGAATTTGGGGCATTCTTTACGTTCTACTTTTACAAGTCTGTGTTAACTTTTTGGCAAATATTATGCATCTGATTAAAAACAAAAACTTAAAGAAGCCATTAAATATTTTTAAACAAAAATGTTAATGATTGTTTAATAGTTCATTTATGAATTTTTCATAATTTATGTAAATATTCCTCCATTGAAGGCATTTAGACTGTGCCTTGTTCTATACGCCAACCCTATTTATCAATTCTTTAATTTGGAGTTCTTCTGTATCACCTTCACTATTATGATTTTAGCTCCCCCCATCATAAATTGCTAGGCCAAGTTCAACTTAAGCCAGGAACACTTAGATTGTCTGCTAGTAAAGAAATGAACAGCTAATGAATAAGAATTCTTAGTACAGACCCTGAAGGCACCATTAAGAGACAGGGCTGGCCGGGCGCGGTGGCTCAAGCCTGTAATCCCAGCACTTTGGGAGGCCGAGACGGGCGGATCACGAGGTCAGGAGATCGAGACCATCCTGGCTAACACAGTGAACTCCCATCTCTACTAAAAAATACAAAAAACTAGCCGGGCGAGGTGGCGGGCGCCTGTAGTCACAGCTACTTGGGAGGCTGCAGAAGGAGAATGGCGCAAACCCGGGAGGCGGAGCTTGCAGTGAGCTGAGATCCGGCCACTGCACTCCAGCCTGGGTGACAGCGCGAGACTCCGCCCCCCCCCCCCAAAAAAAAAAAAAAGAGAGAGACAGGGCTTAAATAAGAACTTTGTAAGTATTTCTTACACAAATATCAAGTTGGACTGATATCCGTAAACAGAAAAGAGCATTAATTTGTGGCTCATTTCTACTTCCCACAAAAAACAACCACTTATCAGCTAAAGCATAAGATTATTTGACTTGCCAACTACTTTCTCTGTGTGAACACATGTAACAGGTCCTTGAAAATAGCTACAAAAATGAGTTTAACATAAAATTGAAAATATTCGTTTAGTATTTATTTACACTAAGCACTGAGCTTAGTGCTGAGGAGATAAGGGAACAAACAAACAAGACATGGTCTTCAGTTTTAAGAGGCTTCTTGTCAAGCAAGAGAGACAGTCGACTGAATAATGTGTTAATAGGTTGATGCAAAATACATCACTGGATACTTAATACCTTTCAGGCATTGCTCTGCCTGCTAAGGAGATACAAATATGGTTAATTTAACATAGAGACCTGTCCTCAATGAAGATAAAAACATGCAGATGTATAGCAACAAATTAGTGTGGTACCCCAGATATGAGGTAATAAGACTCTTCATATCTGCAATATTCTTTTCAAGGGAAACAAAGACAAAAGACAAACACAAGCACGGGTCAGTTTACAAAAACCTGATAATTCTTCCTCACAACCATCTAGGTCATGAAAAACAAGGAAAATCCTGAGAAACTATCATAGACTGGAGGAGATTAAGGAACATAATAACAAAATAAAATGTGAAATTCTGGCACAGAAAAAAAAAAAACATTATTGGGTAAAACTGGTGAAATCAGGAATATAACCTGGAGTTTAGTTAATAGTAAAGAATTAATGTTGGTTTATTAGATTTGATAGATGTACCACATTAATGCAAGATAATAATAGTAGGGGGAACTGAAACTGGGTGATAGGTATGTGGGAACTCTCTGTACTATCTTTGCAACTGTACTGTAAATCTAAAAGTATTCCAAAGTAAAACATTCATTGAAAAACAGATGTGGAAGTCTTTTGGTTGCTGGTCTAGCATGTGAGGAGCTTGGAAGTCATCACTTTGTCCCAACAAGTAAAAAGTTGAACAAACATTACAAAATCAATAATTCTTAGATCTGTCAGAGAACTGAAGTCACAGTGCAAATCACTGCCCTCAAATTTGGAAGGCAGACATGTGAATATCGAAAATTATAACTTACTGAAACAGAAACTCACAGGCAGAAGTCTCCTTGGGAGCCAGTACTGGTGTAGGAAAACTTGGGCTGTAATTGATGAACTGCTACAGGTTCATTATTGACAAGACTGAGCGTTAAAGACTCCAGGAGGATGGTGCTTTGTTAACCTGGGTTCTCCAGAGAAACAGAACTGACAGGATGTACATATATAAATACATTTAATATAAGAATGGACACACATGATTATGGAGACTAACAAGTCCCAAGATCTGCAGTCCGCAAACCAGAGACTCAGGAGAGCAAATGGTGTAGTTCTAGTCTAAGTCTGAAAGCCTGAGAACCAGGAAAGTCAATGAGGTAAGTTCTAGTTTGAGCCCACAGGTATGACAGCCAAGAAGAGCCAAGCTTTCAGTTCAAGATTAAAGGCAGAAAAAGACTGATGTTCCAGCCCAAGGAGTCAGGAAGAAGTTCCCTCTTAATCAGTGTTTTTGTTCTGTTCAGGTATTCAACTGATTGGTGAGGGCCACTCACAGTAGGGAGTCGGGGAGGCAATTTGCTCTGCACAGTCTGCTAATTCAAATGTTAATTTTTATCCAGAAACACTCCCACAGACACACCCCAAACAATATTGGACCAAATATTTGGGCACCCAATGGCCCAGTCAATTGGACACATAAAATTAGCCATCACAGGAGCCCTCATACTTCTGTGTTTTACTTCCTGGAGCACTACCAGGTCCTCACAGTGAATACTGGAGAGAAATTCCTTCATAGTTCTGGCAGGAGGAGAGAAAAAGTATACATTCAGAAATACACTAAAGCATTCTATTAGTTTCCATCTAACTAACATCATTTCCAACTTTTAAAAAAACATCAAAAGAGATACTAAAAGCACAAAACCTAGTTTGAAGGGATAGAACAAGCATCAGAACCAGACTCAAATATGTCAGGGATATCGAAATTATCAGACTGGAAATTTAAAACGACTGCCAGAGGCATTCGAACCAGACTCCATCTTGAATAGGGGCTGGGTAAAATAAGGCTGAGACTTATGGGTGGCACTCCCAAGAGGTTAAGCATTGTTAGTCACAGGATGAGACAGGAGGTCGGCACAAGATACAGGTCACAAAGACCTTAATGCTAAAACAGGTTGTGGTAAAGAAGCCGACCAAAACCCACCAAAATCAAGGTGGTGATGAAAGTGACCTCTGGTCATCCTCACCGTTTATTATTTGCCAGTCATAATGCATTAGCATGCTAAAAGACCGTCCTGCCAGTGTCATGACAGTTTACAAATGCCATGGCAACATCAGGAAGTTACCCTATATGGTCTAAATGGGGATGAAACCCTCAGTTCCAGAAATTGCCCACCCCTTTCCTGGAAAACTCATGAATAATCTACCCCTCATTTAGCATACAATCAAAAAATAATTATAATTACTCAAACAGTCCACCCTGCTGTTCTGCCTATGGAATAGGCATTATTTTATTCCTTTTTTTTTCTTACTAAACTTGCTCTCACTTTATGGACTCAGCCTGAATTCTTTCCTGTGTGAGGTCCAAGAGACCCCTCTTGGGTTCTGGATTGGGACCTTTTTCCAGTAACACAACTATGATTAATATGCTAAGGGCTTAAATGACAATGTGTAAGAACATATGGGTAATGTAAGAACAAAGACTAAGTTCTAAGAAAGAATCAAAAAGAAAATTAATTAAAAAAAGACATTGTGACATAAGTGAAGAATACCTTTGATGAGCTTATTAGTAAATTGGACACAGCTGAGAAAAGAATCTCTGAGCTTGAGTATGTCTATAAAGAATATGTCTATATATACTGCATCTCTGAGCTTGAGAGTATATCTATGTGTAGATATATAGATATATCTATGTGTAGATACATAGATATATCTATGTGTAGATACATAGATATATCTATGTGTAGATACATAGATATATCTATATGTAGAGATAGATATATCAGTAGAAACTTCCAAAACTGAAAAGCAAAGATAAAAAAAAGCTGAAAAAAATGGAACCCCAAAATAACTGTGGGACAAAAAAAGGCATAACATAGGTGTAATGTATATAAAAGGAAGGAAGGAAGGAGGAGAAGGAGTGGGGAAGAAAGGACGGAAAAGAGAAATAAGAGAAAGAAAAAAAGGAAAGAGAGAATATTTGAAACAATAATGACTGAGAATTTCCTCAAATTAATGCCAGACACCAAACCACAGATCCAAGAAGTCTGGAGAACACCAAGCAGGATGAATGTGTATACATAGGCATATTATATCCCAGTTATAGAAAAATCAAAAATTAAAAGAAGATTCTTGAAAGAAACCAGAGGAAAAAAATATCTTACCTATAGAGGAATAAAGATAAGAATTACATCTGACTTCTTAGAAATCATGCAAGTGAAAATAAAGTGGAGTGAAATATTTAAAGTACTGAGAGAAAAAAATACCAACCTAGAATTTTATGCCCTGTGAAAATATTTTTTAAAAATGAAGAAGATATTAGACTTTCTCAATCAAACAAAAACTAATGGAATTTGTTGCTAGTAGACATGCCAGCAAAAAGTGTTAGAAGAAGTTTTTCAGAAAGAAGGAAAATTATATATGTCATAAATAGGCATTTATGTTTAAAAAAGGTATTAGAAAAAGAATAAAGGAAAGAAAAACCCTTTCTTAAAATTTTAAATTGATATAACAAATAATAGTTTGTTCAATATAATAAGAGTAGCAATGTATTCAATGTTTATAATATATGTATAAATTGAAATAAATTATAGCAGTGATTCAAAGAGTGGGAGAGAGGAATTAAAATATTTTGTTATTATAAGGCACTTGTACTATTATACTATTAAAAGGTACCTGTGAAGTGGTATAGTGTTATTTGAAAGTGGACTTTAATTAGTTGTCAATGTATATCGTCAACTCCAGGGCAGCTATTTAAAAAGACCAAAAAGGGCCGGGCATGCTGCCTCATGCCTGTAATCTCAGCACTTTGGGAGGCCGAGGTGGGTTGGTCACCAGGTCAGAAGTTCAAGACCAGCCTGACCAATATGATGAAACCCCGTTTCTACTAAAAATACAAAAATTAGCTGGGCATGGTGGCAGACGCTTGTAGTCCCAGCTACTAGGGAGGCTGAGGCAGGAGAATCACTTGAACCCAGGAGGCGGAGGTTGCAGTGAGCCAAGATCATGCCACTGCACTCCAGCCTGGGTGACAAAGCAAGACTCTGTCAAAAAAAAAAAAAAAAGAAAGAAAAAAAGACATTAATAATATGCTAAGAAAGAAAAGAAAATTGAACCATATAAAATGCTCAACTAAAATAAAACTGGCAGAAAAAGAGTGGAAAACAAAAATAGGAACAAAGGACAAAGGGAATAAATAGAAAACAGTAAGAAATACAATGGATAATAATCCAACATCAATAATGTCTTTAAATGTTAATAGTCTAAAAACACTAATTAAAAGGCACTGATTGTCAGAGTGGGTCAAGGAACAAGACCTAACTCTATGTTTGCTATAAACATAAAGACACGTATAAATTAAAGGTGATGGATGGAGAAAAATACACCATGCTAACACTAATCAAAAGAAAGCAGATTGGGGTGGCACATGTAGTTCCAGCTACTCAGGAGGCTGAGGAGGGTGGCTTAAGCCTGGGAGTTCAAGACTAACTTGGCAACATAGCAACTCTGTCTCTAAAGTATGACAGAAAGAGAGAGAGAAAGAAAAGAAAGAAAAAGAGAGGAAAGAAAGAAAAAGAGAAGAAAGAAAGAGAGAAAGAGAGGAAGGAAAGGAAGGGAAGGAAGGGAGGGAGGGAGGAAGGAAGGAAGGGAGGGAGGGAGGGAGGGAGGGAGAGAGAGGAGGAGGAAAGAGAGAGGGAGGAAAGAGAGAGGGAGGAAAAAGAGGGGGGGAGGGAGAGAGGGAAGGAAAGAAGGAAAGGGAAGGGAAGGGAGAAAGAGAAGGAAGATAGAGAAAGAGAGAAGAAGAGAGAGGAGAGGAGAACAAAAGAAGACTAGGTATATTAATTTCAGACAGAATAGACTGCAGGGGAAAGAAAATTATCAGGGATAAAGAGCAGCATTACACAATGATAAAGGCGTCAATTCTCCAAGAAGGCATAACAATCTTCGATATGTATGTACCTAATAAAACGCCAAAATACATAAGGTAAAAACTGACAGAACTGCATGGAGAAATGGATAAATTCACATTATAGAATGTTTAACACCCCTATGTAAAATGGAGCGATCCAACAGATAGAAAATCAGTATGGACATGGCCCAACACAACACTACCATCAATCACTGTATATAATTGGCATTTGTAAACTACCCAATAACAGCAGAATATATATTCTTCTCAAAACCCATGGAATATACACCAAAATAGACCAACTTTTGGCCATGAAACACATCTTAAACATGTAAAAGACTGGAAATTTTACAATCTCTGATCACAGACCGCAATGAAATTAAACTATAAGTCAATAACAGAAAAATAGCTGAAAAAAATGTAAAGTACTTGAAGATTGAACAATACAATTCTCAATAACACATGGACTCAGAGGAAATCTCAAAAGAAATAGAAACTACATTCTGAACTGTCTGAAAATGAAAATTTAGCTTGTCAAAATTTGTGGAGTGTGTGAAAGCTGTGCTTTAAAAAATGTGTAGCATTGAATGCATATATTACATCACTGATCATTAGAAAAATGTACATCAAAACCCCAATGATATACCATCTCATGTCAGCCAGTATGGCAATTACTAAAAAGTCAAGAAACAACAGATGCTGGTGAGACTGTGGAGAAATATGAAAGTTTTTATACTGTTGGTGGGAATGTAAATTAGTTCAACCATGGTGGAAGACAGTGTGGTGACTCCTCAAAGGTCTAGAATCAGAAATACCATTTGACACAGCATTCCCATTACTCTTTTCATAGAGGAGTGTTACCTAAAGGAATATAAATCATTCTATTATAAATATAGATCCACATATATGTTCATTGTAGCACTATTCACAATGACAAATACATGAAATCAACCCAAATGCCCATCAGTGACAGACTGGATAAAGAAAATGTGGTACATATACACCAAGGAATACTATGCAGCCACAGAAAAGAATGAGATCATGTTCTTTCCAGGGATATGGCTGTAGCTGGAAGCCATTATCTTCAGCAAACTAATACAGGAACAGAAAATCAAACACTGCATGTTCTCACTTGTAAGTGGGAGCTGAACAATGACAACACAAGGACACAGGGAGGGGAACAACACATACTGGGGCCTGTCATGGGGGTAGGGGGAGGGAGAATATCAGGATAAATAGCTAATGCATGCAGGGCTTACTATCTAGGTGATAGGTGCTGCAAACCACCATGGCACAAGTCCTGCACATGTATCTCGGAACTTAAAATAAAAAATAGAAAAGAACAAAGATCTAAAGTCGATCATGTAAGCATCCACTTCAGGAAACTAGAAAAAGAAAAGAAATTAAATCCAAAGTAAACAGAATAAAAAATAATAAAATTGGAGCAGAAATCAATGAAATTGAAAACAGAAAAGTAATGAGAAATTGAACAAAATCAAAAGCTAGTTCTTTGAAAAGATCAGTAAAATATATAAGCCCCTATCATAAAAGAAAACAAAGAGAGAAACAAAAATTAATATCAGAAATGGATTATGGGAAATCACTACAGATCCCATAGGTAGCAAAAGGTTAATAAAATAATAATATAAACAACTCTATTACATAAATTGGATAACTGGGTAAAATAAATCACTTATTTAAAGACACAAACTTCCAGAAGTCACACAAGAAGATAGACAATTTCAATAGGTCTACATCTATTAGAGTTAGTGAATCAGTAATTAATAACTTTCCAAAGCAGAAAGTAGCAAACCCAGATGGGTGTGCTGGTAAATTCCACCAAACATTTAAAGAAAACATTTATAGCAATTCACTACAATCTCTTTCAGAAGACAGAAGCAGAGGAAATACTCCCTAAGTCATTTTATGAAGCCATCATTATCCTAACATGAAAACCAGATAAAGACACTAAAGAAAGAAAACTACAGACCAATATTTCTCGTAAACATGCAAAAATACTCAAAATATTAGCAAATCAAATTCCACAATGTATAAAAAGGATTATTATGCAACATGAGTAAGAGACATTTATTCTAGGTTTGCAAGGCTAGTTCAACATTCAAAAATCAATTAATGTAATCTAGCACATCAACAATAAAGAATACAATTTACATTATCATGTCAATAGGTGTAGAAAAAGCACTTGACAAAATGTAACACCCATTATGACAAAAACTCTATCAAACTATGAATAAAGGAAATTTTCCCTTACTCTCCAGAGAACTTTTACCAAATAACCTAGAGTTAGCATTATACTTAATGGTGAGAAACTAAAAGCTTTCCCTCTAAGATCAGGAACAAGGCAAGGATGTCCCTCTCATAAGTGCTTGTCAACATTATATTGGAAGTCCTAGCTAATGCAATAAGATAAGAAAATGAAATAAATATACACAGATTTGGAAGGAGGAACTAAAACTCTGTTTGTTCATAGACAACATGATTGTCTGTGTAGAAAGTCTAAAAGAATCATCATCATCAACAACAGAAGACTCCTGGAAAAAAAACGTTATAAGGTTTTTGGATATAAGACTAATAGGTTAATATACAAAATTCAATTGCTTTCCTATATATCATCAAAGAATAAGTGGAATCTGAAATTAAAAACAAAATGCCATTTACATTAGCACCCAAATAAACAAAATATTTAGTTATAAATCTAACAAAATATGTACAAAATCTATATGCAAAATGTTAAAAAGTCTAATGAAATAAATTTTAAAAGGACTAAATAAATGGGTGACACTTCTGTCAGACTTAGAATATTTTGTGTTCATGGATAGTAGTACTCAATATTATCAAGATGTCATCTTTTCCCAGATTTATCTGTAACTACAGATTTAATGTAATCCCATCATTTTTTGTGATAATGCCAAACTGATTCTAAAGTTTACATGTGGTTGAAAAAGACTTAGATAAGCCAACACAACTTTAACAGAAAAGAAAAAAGTTGAGGATTCTTACCACCTGACTTTAAGAGTTACCTTAAACTACAGTAATCAAGACAGGTGCTATTGGCAAAAGAATAGACAAATAGATCAATGAAACAGAACAGAGAGCCAGGAAATAGACCCAGATTATATAAATATATTCTACTCATCATGGACAAAGAGGCAAAAGCAATACAATGAAGCAAAAATAATATTTTCAACAAAATGTGTTGGAAGAACTGGGAATCTACATGCAAATAATAATAATAATCTAGACATGGACCTTACAACCTTCCCCCAAATTAAGTAAAAATGGATCGTAGATCTAAATATAAAACTAAAAACTATAAAACTTCTAGAAGATAACATAGGAGAAAACCTAGATGTCCTTGGATATTGTGATAGCTTTTTAGATACAACATCAAAGGCATAATTCATTACAAAATTAATTGATAAGCTGGAGTTGATTAAAATGCAAAACTTTTGTTCCACTAAGGGCAATGTCAAAAGAAGAAAAAGACAAATCACAGACTGGGAGAAAATATTTGCAAAAACAAAATCTAATAAAGAAATTGTAAGCAAAATACACAAAGAACACTTAAAATTCAACTATAAGAAAACAAACCATACAATTTAAAAGATGAGCCAAAGACCTAACAGGAAACTCACCAAAGATGATATACAAATTGTAAATATGCATATAAAAAGATGTTCCATATCATTTGTCATTAGAGAAATGCAAATCAAAACAATAATGAGATACAATTACACAGCTATTAGAATGGCCACAATCCTCAACGTTGACAACACTAAATGTTGGTAGGATGTGGAACAACAGAAAGTCATTTATTGTGGGAATGCAAAATGCCATAGCTACTTCGGAAGACAGTCTGGTAATTTCTTACAAGACTTACATACTCTTACCATATCATACAGCAATCACACTCCTTGGTATTTACTTAAAGGGGTTGAAAATGTGTCCGAAGAAAAACCTGCACACAAATCTTCATAGCAGCTGTAGCTGCCAACATTTGAAAGCAACCAAGAGTCCTTCTGTAGATAAAAGACTCCAGAGAATGAAATATCATTCAGCCCTAAAAAGAAATGAGCCATCAGGACATCAAAAGACATAGAAGAACATTAAACATATATTACTAAGTGAAAGAAGTCCATCAGAAAAGGCCACAGATTGTATAATTCCAACTATATGACATCCTTGAAAAGGTAAAACCATAAAGTCACTGAAAAGCTGTGATGCTTATGGGTTGAGGGAACAGCAAAGCACAGAGGATTTGTATGGCAGTGAAACTATTTATGATACTATAATGGTAGATATATGTCATCATACATTTGCCCAAACCCACAGAATATATAACACTAAGACTAGAACCTAATGTCGACTATGGACTTTGAATAATAATGATGTCACTGTAGGTTCATCCATTGTAACAAACGTACCACTCTGGTTCAGAATTGTGAAGTGGAGGGAGGCTGTGCTTGTGTGAGGCAAGGGGCTATATGGAAAATCTCTGTACCTTTTGCTCAATTTTTCTGTAAACTTCTTTGAAAAATAAGACTATTTAACAAGGGGGAAATATGGTAAGCAATATTATAAGAGTGTTTACAATGATAAGATCATGTTTACCTTCAGTTCTAGAAAGTTATGTACAAACTGCCAAGGAAACATCTTGGTGTGACTAATTCTACTTCACCAAGAAGATACTTTTTGAGGTAAGTCTCCACAGCTGAGCGGAATCTGCCACCCACTGAGGAGGATACAAGACATTAAAAGCGCCCAAAACTGATTATTGAAATACCATTCCATGTTTAAGAGACCTGAAAAATAATCACAGTGGCTGTGCCGGAAGAATGAAGAGTTTTCAGGGAAACTGACCCATTAGGCCCAGAATCACAGTGCTGCAGGCCCACAATACTTTTAAGGACCCGCAAAAATGCCTGAATTTTCTTTAACATTAGAAGAAAGGAAAGAGCTCTTAGGTCTATGAAAAAATTTTAATATATAATAACACAATTTATAACAATGTAGTAGGATAATATTTTTAAACTATTTCTCTAGTCTTCATTTTATTTATTCTATATCTAATCTATCACTGCCTAAAAATAGTGAGATAGTGAAGGATTTAAAGTGATATAAATATGTGAGCAATTCTTCCAATTTAAACTAACTTGTATCTAATTTATTAATCAGTAAACACCAACATGCTAAATGTGCATAAGAGTTAAGATAAAAATCTAAATCAGTTTACATAAATATTTCACTTAACATGCAGAAAGCTGATTAAAGCCCAAGTTTCTGCAACTTTCTTCTCTAATAAAAGCAAAGATTATATATTTTTCTGTTGATCACACATGCCCTTAAGTTGTGGTCTGAAAATATTTACAGATTCAAAATGTAAGTGTGAAGTAAAGAATTTGCCATGTTGTTACAGGTTTCTGTGCTACCATTATGTATAGCAGTGTTCACTGTTTCTAAATAACTTTCCACACTTCCGTCAGACGTAGAATCTCTAGTAGAATCTCTACTTATCCTTATCTTTCAACAGCAAAACCAACATACTACCTCAGAAACTTTCTCTCTCTCTCTCCTCTGAGCATTAGGACTGCAGAGCTTCATTGCTTTTAACTAAGATATTGTCTCTAAATAAAATGAAAATACTACTCTAAGGGGAAGATACTTAGCCTCAAATTTTGTACTCCTCCTTACAGTGAGGAAAGAATGTAGAGAGATTGAAGGCATTGGCTGGGGTGGTGGCTCACACCTGTTAATACCAGCAGTTTGGGAAACGGAGGCAGGCAGATCACCTGAGGTCAGGAGTTTGAGACCAGCCTGGCCAACATGGTAAAACCCCATCCCTACTGAAAATACAGAAATCAGCCGAGTTTGGTGGCACATGCTTTCAATCCCTGCTACTTAAGAGGCTGAGGTGGGAGGATTGCTTGAACACAGGAGGCAGAAGTTGCATTGAGCCGAGATTGCACCACTGCACTCCAGCCTGGGTGACAGAGTGAGATTCCATCTCAAAAAACCAAACAAACGAGAGAGAGAGATTGAAAGCATCCGATAATGGATATATTTAATGTAAAAACAAAAACAAAAACAAACTGAAAAATATAAAAGCAGAATAAGAAGCTTTAATCTTGTTCAAAGTTTCTTTCATTGACCCTGTGACAACGTTAAACAATGTCTTAATCCATTCAATCTGCTGAAAAAATACTATAAATGGAGTAGCTTATAAACAAAAGAAATGTTTTCCTTATATTTCTGGAGAGCTGGAAACTCAAGATCAAACTGCTGGCAGATTTGGTGGCTGGCAAGGACCTGTTTCCTGGGTCATAGATAAAGCCTTCTTACTGTATCCTCACATAATGAGAGTGGCAAACATGCTCCCTCAGGCTTATTTTAAAAGAGCCTCAGGCCTCTTTTGTTAACCCTCATGACCTTCTCACCTCTCACAGTCCCCATTTCTTAATACTATCAAACTGGGGATTAGGTTTCAACAGGCAAATTTTGGGTAGATATAAACATTCACACCATAGCATTATAAACATGTATATACATATGTACATACATGTATGTTATGAACATATGTATATAAACATGCATATGTTACATGCATTTTATCATGTATTATGTATATGTACAACAAAACCAAGTCTACTCACACAAACAATCGCTGCCTGGAGTGTGACTGCGCTTCTAATGCCCCTCCACATTATTAAGTAGAAGGCAGTAAGTAACACAAAAGAAAAGATCTTGGAGCCAGCAGAGGTTTGGGTTCTGCCCAGACCCCTCCTGATTCTCCACTTTGCATGGTGGCTGTTCTTTTTACCACTCATGAACACTCCCATCTAAAGCAAGTAGAGATTGTGTCCAAGGCTTGCACTGACCTCAACATCTCCCAATTTTTTGCACCCTTTCCTATCTTGATAACAATTCAAAATCTCATTTCTCTCTGAAAAATCTGTTGGGCCAATCATGCCTGTATCTCAGAGACTCACTTTTAAAACTGGACCATCAGCATTAAACCTTCCATTGCAGTGGAAGAGAGGGAGAGGAGATTTGATTTCTGGGGAAAGCCTCATGTGGACTAGCAGAAAAGAGACGCTATGGAGGCTTTACACTTTCCCACATCAGAGACGTCCTTCATATTCCCTAAACAACTGTGTGCATTATTAAGCATTGATCCTATGCAATGATCACTGTACTTTATTTATCTTCATTCGTAGGATTTGAAGTCATTTATGCAAGCCTTAATATCTTTAATGAATAAGTAATGAATTCACATTTATCTAGGGTTGAAATTGAGTTTCTGCAATCTTTTACCATTTGACAATCATTTATTCTCTGGTAGCTCACTTTTAAAATTTCCTTGGCCCACTCAGCCTCCAGAGAGAAAAAAGAAGTCTGAAAAAAGGATGACTTTTCTGCTCTCCTGAGTGTGAGTGTATGAGAACATTAGAAGAGCAAGCAAAATGACATCATTCCCATTTTCTTATCTAGAATGTCTCAAATGTGGCTGATCATTTGAATCATCTATGGCTATTGCTATTAGAGCTGACCTGCAAAACCCCCAAAACAAATACCACCAAAGCTAATGAATTATAACCTCTAGGGAATGAGCCTGGGCTTCCACATTTTGCTTTGTTTTGATTTTTAACAAGCATTTCCAGTGATTATTTAATCAGGCAAAACTGGGAAACTGATCTAGTCCAAAGGAGAAAAGACTGCTAAAACTTCTCACACATCATAGACCATTTTGATGGTATTGTATACATGTTTTTAACTAACCCAGGGCTAACAAATTCAGTTCTAATTGCATTTCTAACTTTTTAGGGAGTTCGTTGTATCTAGGACTATTGATGAAATTCAAGTACCTGAACCCCATGAGCAAACACATGGGGAAAAAAGTGGGCTCTTCTCTTGATGCCCAAGTTTAGCCAGTGCCAGAAAGCAGTGATGGACTCCATATACCATGTTCTGTAAAGAGCTCCTTCAGAGAACAAGAGATCGCCCTGCACCAAAATTGGACAGAAGACTCATAAGGAATGTGGCATATGTTGTGCTCCTAAACTCATTGCTTAATCTATAGCACTTTGGGGGAAATTAAATAATTTTCGTGAAAGGCAAATATTTAAAAATAGCCTGTCTTTGAAAAAGCTGGAGCTCTCTTTGCGAGACTCTGAACTGTGCTGATTTAATGTAGCCGGAAGCTTTATGAGGAGAGAAGCAATCCTGGATGGACACCAGGATCACCATACGTTTTTTACTAGGAATTTCTTGGAGCTGTCACCAGTATCAGCACAGGATATTCCAAGAAACTACTGCCAATGGAAGTGAGATAAACTGCTGCAAGAAGCCCCCTGGGATGCTGAGCAACCGCCAACTGCCAAGGGGTGTTATTTAGAAGCTTCCAATGTGTTGTACCTCTGAGCTGTTGGTGGTAACCTCTGTAGAATGGAGCAGCCATTGGAAGTTATACAAAAAAAAAAAATCAGACCATAAGGTTACTCTCTTCATGGTATTATCTAATCTCACCCATATCATCCCAAGTAATTCTTTTTTTGTTTTGTTTTTTTGAGACAAAGTCTCTCTCTGTTGTCCAGGCTGGAGTGCAGTGGCACAGTCTCAGTTCACTGCAGCCTCCATCTCCTGGATTAAAAAGAATCTCCTGCCTCAGCCTCCTGAGCAGCTGGGACAACAGGCGCGCACCACCACACCCAGCTAATTTTTGTATTTTTAGTAGAGACGGGGTTTCACCATGTTGGTCAGGCTGGTCTGGAACTCCTGACCTCAGGTTATCTGCCTGCCTCATTCTCCCAAAGTGCATTATAGGCGTGAGCCACGGCACCCAGTCCCAAGTAGTTCTTGATATCCTGGAGAAAATTAGATTCAAGATAAACCTGGTATACTACATACCTTCAACCATACATTCATTTTCATTCATGGTATATGTATAGATCCCTTAGTAGATACTGCTACATCATTTTCTGGGTGCTGGAAAGAGTGGCATGAAGTAAGTGGATGACTGCTTTTATTCATTTATTTATTTTTAACCAAATGTGGGCTTCTTCCAGACAAGTGTAGCAGGGTACAGAGTGATTGTAAGTATGGACTGTGTACCCCGAGTAGACAAGGAAAAAGGTATGAACCATGGGTGTAAAACATGATTAGAAAAAAAGTTTTAAGAGCAATAACTTGAAGGTCTTGCAGAACTAGATAGAGATGAATGGAGGAAGGTGGTGGTCAGTGAGTGAGATCCTTGAAATCAAGGTCTGGAAGTTATGAATTATTGTGATGATCAAGGATATGACCACAGTTGAGGGAGGTAGAATGAAGAATTTACAGAAACTAAGGAAGTCAAGGAATAAAAACACCAAGTCCTGGATATATTGTTCATGTGGGTACTATATAGGCTTTAATTAAGCAACTTGAGTTGGTCTGAAGTTACTAGAACTCTTGTTTATAGTCCTGAACTGGGTCTCAAATGCCTGAATTCCTAATGATGAATATGGAAACAAGCATACATCTAGAAGCCATGAGCAACAATCTAGAAAGTTTGATAAGGTTAGTAAATATACCTGTTAGAAATGTACAAATCCCTGCCTATTTCAATGTATTTCACCTATCTAAAGAAGAGCCTGCAATTCTGACCATTGAGTTTCTCCTTCAGATAAAGACATTGTCTCCCACAAGCTTCCTATTTAGATTGGTGCAAAAGTAATTGTGGTTTTGCCATTACCTTTAGTAGCAAAACCCCAATTACTTTTGCACCAACCTATAAATATATCTAGCATAAGAAACAAATGATGGACAGGACATCAACCCATGGCAGTTTAAGTAATTAACCAGTTGTTACCACCTAGTCTGGAGCAAAACTCTAGAAAATGAGGCAACTGGAAAACAATGAGGAGAAGGCAAAGAAGGTTATCTAGCAATGACAGCTTAGCCAGGGAGCCCTGGTTTCCCTAATACAGAGTAGCAGAAAACTCTGGGAAACAGAGTATAATTGGGAGTACATGGCTCATGTGTAAAATGAAGATAATATTTCTTTTGGGGTATGAAGTTTAAATAAAATAGCACATGTCAAATATCTGGTGCTCATTAGATGGTCCATATATATCAGCCTTCTTCCTCACTTGCTCTTCTTAAATAGAATATATATTTGTATTTCAAGATGATTTTACCTACAGCAATACACACACCAATATTACTCCGAAAGCCACAGACGAAAGAAATAATATCTTCCTATTTCTGTGTACCTTTTCTTGAATCATTTATTTGACTGGGTCTTTAGAGTTAAATTAATTAGTCTTTTGGCTTCCTTATGAAAGGTATCCTGTCTTCAAATAAGATGTTTTTCAACAGCATATCAAATGAAAGAAGCCTTACATGAATGAGAAAATAGTGCAGGATTCTGTTTATACAAAGTTCTAAAACAGGCTAAACTCATTTTTGATGAAAAGATATCAGAACAGAGGCTACTTTTGGAATAGGAGTGGAGGATGTGTGGAAAAGAGCACAAGAGAACTATTCAGATGATGGTAATGTGATAGCAATATTCTATAGCTTGACAGGGGGTAGAGCTGCAAAACGTTTCAGATTTGTCCATTTCATATATAAATCAAAAGAAAAACTATAAACAAATATTGACCTGTAATTAGTCATATACATACTAAAGTATTTGGGAGAAAACTGATGTGGGTAAATTACTTTTACGTACATTCGAAAACAAAAAAGATAAATTGCTGAATGTGTAGAAGGATGTATAAATATGTAATAAAACACTTAAAACAAAAATCCATTGGTAAAATCTAGGTGGTGGCTATACAGGTTTCTACTGGAAAATTCTTTCAATATTCAATATTTAACTGAACATTTTCATAATAAAACACTAGAAAAAATGAGATATTTTCTCACTCATCTTTTCCTGGTTCATATTCCAATTCTTGATGAAAATGTTGACATTCTTTATAGTTCTTACCAATGAACATTTAAAAAATGGCTACATCCAAGGGTGAAACAGATGCATTTTCATCAATAGAGAAACATATGTTCAGCCCTTCGGTAGTGCCTGTAGAAAACATTTAATATTGCAGGGCTTCTTGTCACTTCTCAACAGTTGTCAGGTTGTCAACTCCACATCCCAGGTGCTCAGCAAACTGTAATTTCCAGAGCTCTCTGGCGGAGGGCATATAGATCTATCCAGCTGACCTCACATAAATATTATAGAAATCTGTCTTCCACGAAAAGGGAGAAAAAACTAAAAGGATCTGAATTCACCGATATTTTAGTTGCTCAGGTGTTCAGATTTCATGGCTCCCTCAAATGCAATACATTTTTACAAATATAGAAACTCTCCCTGACCTAGTCTACGGACTAAGGAGCCTTGGGTTTCAAATATTCAAAATATTTCAGGTGATATCAGTTCCTGAAAGATATTTTTAATAGAGCCGCTCTAACTTTTAAAGATCAAAGAGGAAGGAAATGACATGTGACACCATTATGGAATTTATCATTCCTTCCTCCTTGAAATAATATTCACGCTACCTTTCTTGTTTCTTATCCTTATACCTCCTTCTCTCTTATTTCTGGGGTGTTCCTAGTCTCAGCTTAGGGGTCTCCTTCCTTTTCCTATTTGCATTCACACTTAAGCTGATCATAGTTACCTAGTTTCATAACATTTTAAATATCATCTATGTGCTGATGATCAATATATATCATTTAAACCCAAACCTCTCCCGATTTCCAGTCATGTATGCTCAACTGTCTACTCAGTGTGTCCAGTTGCATGTCTAATAGGCACTGCCAACATTAATATGTTGAAAACGAAGCTCTTGAGCTTCCCCCAAGATCTGATTCTCCTGAAGTTTCCTCCTTATTTATATAACAGCAATTCCAACCTTGCATGTACTCTGACAACAGCTTTTGGAGTCATCCTTAGGTCCTTTCACTCTTGCACAGACCGCATCTAATCTGTCAACCCATCCTCACAACTTTGCCCTCTCAATATACATAGTATCCAAACCCTTCTCACACTCTCCATTGCTCCTTGGTCTGAGCTCCCATGATTTCCCAGGTGAAGCATTACAGCCTCCTAGACTAATCTCCCTGCTTCTGCCCTTACCCCACTTCCATCTATTTATTCACAATCTAACACCAGAATGCCCTTGTTAAATATGAATGGAAATAGCTCACTCCTCTGCTCAAAATAATCTAGCAGGTTCCCTTTTCATGCAAAATAAAATCCAAAATCAACGAAAGCATCTACAAGGTTCCACACAATTTGGTCCCTCATTTCCTCCTAATCTCCTATGACCCTTCCCCTCTCACTCAGCTCCAGCTATACAGGACTTGTTACTGAGATTCCTCATCTGTGCCTTCACTGCACACCAGCTATTTCTTCTTGGAACTCCCCTCATTCACAAAACTTGTTCTCTTACATTCCTCAGACCTTTGCTCAAATGTCAGTGTAGCAGTTAGCTCTTCCCTGACTATACTGCTTAAAACTACATGCAGCTACCCATTCCCACAACACTCTCTACCTTCTCTCTTTGCATTATTTTTCTCTGTAACACTCATCACCATCTAACATATTCATTGTCAAACACCATCTTACAGCAATGATATGAGAGTGAGGCATGTTGCTGTGAACTACATCCACTGAAGGCTAACAATATTTACCGAAGGTTCTGACCATCAAATTGGGTTAAGTCAGTTTAAGACAGTGTAATTTCGATTAGTGCTGTTACTAATTTAGTGTGATTATTTTGCACAACACTTGCTTTCATTGTCAAACACCATCTTACAGCAATAATTTCTTAATTATTGATTAATTTAAATGATATGATATTTGTAAAGTGAAGTTCTCAATTCATTCATGTATTTAAAAATATACATTGTGTGCCTACTTTTCTAAGGTCTAGGGATCAGAAATTAATAAATTAGACAAAAATTCCTGACCTCATTGACCATGTATTTTAATATGGCTATGAAGGCAAAGCATATATACATACTTATGTACATGTATAAATACATTAAATTAATACTGTGCAAAACAAGTTCTTGACCTCAAGGACTGAAGTAACAGAATAGAGTAAGAACTGCTGAAATTGCTGGGTTTTGCACAGTATTCATTCGAGGGCAGTAGATCTGTTGCTTAACCCCTAAAAGATCATAACACCTGTGTTTAAGCATTACTAATTCTATAAATTAACAACAAAATAGACTACATTTTTAATACAAATTATGGTTAATTTTTCCATATATTTATACATCCTGTTACTTACCTAGAATATTTTAAATGAGTCAGTACAATACAACACTCAAGACAGATGTATTTCAAGATTTAATCAAGCTTGATAAAATGTCACCATTTAAATTATTTCTTCTAAATTTTTAACTCTCACAACTTGATTTATACCAAAGGCACCCAAAAGTCTACTTGTCACCATAAAATGAATTTTGATAAAGGATGAAGGTAAAAGCATGGACATAGAGACATTTTAGAATCGAAGAAAATCTAAAGACTATCCTCCTCAGACCATTTTCATTATAGCTGAGGAAATAGACAAGATGTTAAGAAATTTGTCTTAACTCACCAAAGTGACTCAAAAAGAATAAGGTCTATAATCCAGTGCAGTGATTCGAAGTCTCCAGTTAATTTTCTCTAAAATCCTATTAGAACTTGATGTTTTCAGAAGTGCTGGGAAAACCCCTCAGTCAGTCAGTCCAAAAATAAATCTATTCATTCTACTTCTCATTAATTTATTTTTGAACAGTCACACTTCCATTCCACCTTTGAAGACTTGCAAAATGCCTGCCTCTCTGTTATACAGTTGATCAAGGATATTAAAATAAAGAAGGAGCCCACTCATTACTAAAGAAGAGACAATAAGTGCCCTCTGGAAAATGAATGTTCCATATCACTTACTCAGTGCTAAGATTTTCTTTCCTTTATTTTCCACATTCGTGGACACTTGGGGCCCATGAAATGGAGGAAAACCAACCATTCCATAAGTATGCAAACGCCAGCCTAGCCAGGATGTAAATTTACCTTCAAATACTTTGATGTCCAGGGACTGCAAATAAGCTGCAGACTAAATTTGGCCTCAGAAATTTCTTTGCCAGATCAGCACAATATCAAAAAATGTAAAAAGTGAATGCACCCATTCTCTTTTGACTTGTACTGGTTATTTCAGTTATTTGTCTTACCAACAGCCCCTTGCAGGCATTTAAGTATGTGGCTTCTGTGTGCCTCATAGTAGTGAGAAATATGTACCTAGAATGCTGGATTAGAATCTAAACCCCTCCGAGGGCTATTGCTGTTACCTTGAGCAAGTTATTAACTTCTCGCTGGCCTGGTTTCCTCACTGATAATATGGGGAGGATGACAATAGTACCTAACTCACTCTATTGCTGAGGATACATGAGATAAAGCACTTAGAATGTTCTTGGCTACATTAATATCTCTTGGGCCTTTACTTTGTGCCCAGCATGGTATTAAGCAATTTATATGCATTGTCTCATTTATGACGTATATATTATCTCCATTATGCACATAAGGAAACTGAGTCTTAAAATTCATATTGCAGTAGTTCCCCCTTATCTGAAGGGAATATGCACCAAGATCCCCAGTGGATGCATGAATCAATAGATAGGACTAAACCCTATATATGTCTTTTCCTATACATACATACCTATGATAAAGTTTCATTTATAAATTAGGCACAGCAAGAGGTTATTAACAATAAATAATAGAACAATTACAACACTGTACTACAATAAAAGTTATGTGAATGTGTTCTGTTTCTCTCTTACTCTCTATCTCTTTCTCTCTTAAAATATCTTATTATACTATCCCCATCCTTCTTCTTAGGATGATATGAGATGATATATTGCCTATGTGATGAGAGGAAGTGAAGTGAATGACAGGCATTGTGACACAGCATTAGGTTACTATTGACCTTCTGTATTCCTGAATCAGTGTAACCATCCCTTGTTTGCAGTAAATGGCTTGCTGTCACTTGTTTCAGGAGATCCTTTACTAAAGTTTCCATAAAGGCTCGGTGCTTTCTGGTTCACACATTGCCATCAATTGAGATTTTTTTCTGCTCATGTCTTCTACCCACAAATATAATCCCTTTTTCCTCCTAACTACTTATCACTTACTTTGACCACAAGTTTTGCAGTTTGAGGTGTGACAGCAAAACTAGCACAAATTTCTTTTTGTTCTTCACAATATTATTGGTAGACGATTTGTTCTTATTGTAGACCTCGGCCACTTCAGCATATAACCTTTTTTTATTAAGTTTAGAATTCACCCTTTTACTTAAAAGGAACACTTTACTTTTTCTCCTCGGCATATCCAATTGGCCAGCATCACCACTCTTGCTCTTTGAAACCATTATTAAGTAAAATAAGAGTTACTTTAACGCAAGCACTGTAATACTATACAAGTCAATCTGATAACCCAGAGGACTACCAAGTGACTGACAGGAAGGTCGCATCCAGAGTGTGGATACACTGGACAGGGGAATGATTTGCGTCCTAGGTAAGACAGAGCAAGATAGCATGAGATTTTATCATAATACTCAGAATGGAATGTAATTTAAAACTTAGAAAGTGTTTCTTTATAGAATTTTCTAGTTAATATTTTAGGATCATGTTGATTGCAGGTAACCGAAACCAGGGAAAGCTAAACCTCAGATGAAAGGATGACTACAGTATTTTACCAAAGATTCTGTAATTAGTAAATCGTGGAGTGAGGATTTGAGTGAAAGCAATATGACTTCACAACCCAATTCTTAGTCAGTACTGTGTGCTGAACACTCAGTTAATTTCACTTAGCAACACACTTCCATGCCATTATACCCCTTCTATATTTACCAAGCATTTGGATTTGATTTTGTAATATTTCTCTCTGATATGCAATAGCTGCATTCTTATCTGAGTCAAATGGCAAATCTATTATTTTTCTCTCACCCTTTGCTTCTTTTACAAGAGCTGATGACCAATAACCATTCATTTGACTCTCAAACGTCATCATTTTTTTTTTTTGTCTGCATGATTTCTCTCTTCAAGAACTACTTGGGGCTGGGCATGGTGGCTTACACCTGTAATCCCAGTACTTTGGGAGGCCAAAGCATGCAGAACATCTGAGGTCAGGAGTTCCAGACCAGCCTGGCCAACATGATGAAAACTTGTCTCTACCAAAAATATAAAAATTAGCTGGGCGTGGTGGCATGTGCCTGTAATCCCAGCTACTCGGGAGGCTGTGGCAGGAGAATTGCTTCAACCTGGGAGGCAGAGGCTGCAGTGAACTGAGATAGCACCACTGCACTCCAGTCTGGGCAACAGAGCAAGACTCTGTCTCAAAAAAAAAAAAAAAACTGCTTGGATAATGGGAAAATATGTGCATTTTCTTGCATTCAGGTGTAAGGAACACATGAAGGCACACTATTTTCATTATGATCTTCAGATTCATAAAGGTTTGGTCCACAGAACATATCAACTAACTATTTTGCAATCACCTAAAGATACAAGGAAGTAATCACACTGGGTCATATAGAATTTGAGCCCTATAGCAGAACAAAAATCTTGCTAAGAACATTTTTATTAGGCAAAAGTCTGAAATTTTATTCAATAACAGCAACACTGAGGGTGTGCAGGAAACTCTGAAATAAGATGAATATTATAACCTGAACAAGCTCTAAAATTTATCAACTCCTACTTCATAATGCTTTGATTTATGAATTTTTATAGCTCATAGATTCTATTATCTAATTATTGAAAGAACTTAAAGTTATCTTTGTCATCTTCAAATTTTTAAAGGAATCTTATATTATATAAATTAAATGTTTGCCAAGGTTTATAGCTGTGTAATAACTATCTATTTGAAAGGACAAAACTTTCATATTTTATTCATAAAATCAATCATTTATAAATCAGAGCTTCTCACATTGCGGTTCTTTCTAAGGCTGGAGAAGAGTGGTTTCCATCTAATTTGTAATCATGGTACTTGCCTCATAATGTATCTTTTGCTTTCCAATGGCAACTTCAGAGTTTTCTTGCTAGAGTCCATCTGTAAGGCTTATTTCATCATCCTCCCCGCTTGTAGATTATGGACTGGCATGTCATAAACCCAACTTGAAGTGGAAATTCTTACTGTGTTGCAAAATAGCTTTTCATGTGATTTTTGTTTTTTCCAGCACCTGGGTTCTTAGGCATTCTCTGGGAACCAAAAAGATGGCATAGAGATCTCTCTTCCACATATAAAATATGTTGGACTTGGTTGCTCACAGACATGAAAGACAACCCAAAGACAAAACAAAGGAAGATGTACAGCAGATGCTCCATGATTTCTAAGTTAGGAAATGTCTAATCCTTGAGACTAGGAAAATGAGAGCAAAATGATAGAATCACGGAGCAAAACAGCAAAGGCACCTCAAGGGATTATCTGGGGGGTTGCCTTTCAGGTAACCAAAAGAGTTCCTTTGGAACCTTAACCATCCTGCTTAAGGTTATATGGGCAGTACAGTCAAGGAAAATTTGACCCTGCATCCCAGGCTCTTAACACAGAATTCTTTTCACTCTCCACACTGTGCCCAGGTGACAGATTTAACATAGCTTTAGCACATGGTCTTTTCAAAGTGATATAAATTAATCTCTTGTAGTAGTATCTATGTCAGTAACATCATCATATCCTTGACTCAGGCACTTTTTCTGTCTTTAATTGGCAATAAATTCCAACTGTTTATGGACACTTATAAGAAAAATAATCCAATTGCTGCTTCACAAAATAGCATATACTTAAAGGATATTTTGTTAATAAAACATTTGTGAAATTGCCAACATTTTAAAAATAATTTTAGAGCATTTGGGAGACAAACCACCATGATTCATGTGGAAAGGCTTTCAAAGCCCATGATGTTCCTTAAATAGCTATGAGACCTCCTACTGTTTATGTTTTATTTGTGATCCTGTAGACAGATTTGTTGCTTCACGTCAGCCTTGTTGTTATTTGTGTTGACAACAATGTACAGGCTATATAAACTTAAATCTACCTCCCCAGCAAAATATATATTGGAGGTATGTACTCATAAAATTTTTCAATATATACTTTAATTTTCATCAAGGGTTTTTGTTATTATCATTGTTTGGGGGGACTTTGTAACTAGCAATAGATTACACATAAAAACCCAAAGAAACCAAGAATTTTAAAAATGAGAGAGATTCATATTTTCTAAAATGAAGTCTTTTACTGTTAGACAAAATACCTTGGGCCAGGTGTGTACATTTTTTGCTTTGTTCTTTTATGTGTATTATTTATTTTTTAGATATAACCTAAGTTGCTTCTTTATTTTTAAAATATGTAGGCTATAAAAGATTTCCATTTATGTTTACTTTTTTATTGAGCATGTAAAATTTATGCCATCTACTTTAATTTTCTATATAGAAGCATATTCATGAAAGAATGTCCTGTACATTATTTGTTGCTTTAAATATTTCTCCTATTTATCACAGCTTTTGATATATTGTTAATATCTGACTCAAAATATTTGGCATTCTGCTTTGACCTTGCTCTTTATGAGTTCAAGTATGTGATTATTCTATTTTTACAAGTATGTTTTACACTATTCAGAATAAAATGCAATTATAATGATAAAAGTATTGAACTTTCACTTCAATTTGATAGTCAAAATCTCTCTTGTGACATCTGAACACATTTGAACAAATAAAGGTTAAAAATACCGGCCTATACCCAACAATAACCTCCCATACTTTGTAGGAAAATGAAGCATTCGGGCCTTGGAGTCAAGAAACCTGTGCTCCAGTCATTGTCAGGATTTTATATTATCATAACATTTTTTCTGAAAATCTCAAAAGCACTTGTGATTTCCATTTTTTTATCTATTAGATGTTGATGATAATACCTGTGCTACCCTCTTACGGAATTTGTAAATGTAATTATTAAGTATCTCCTATATTCCTAATATATACCTGATACTTTTTAAATCTTCATTTGAATGTATGTTAATCACAAGCAGGTTTTCTTATCTCTAGATCATAGAGGAAGAAATAAAGATTCAGAGAAGTTAAATAGTCTTATTTTTAAGTGGCAGAATTGGAGTTTACCTCAACTGCCTAATGACATGCCCTCATCTAGTATATAATAAGTTGGAGGAATAGAAAACACAAGTGGTTTTCAGTTTTATTTCACTTAATTTTTTAATTTAATCTATATGTTATCAAAAAATAAAGTCTCCTGAATATTGATAAGAATTTTCCAAAAATATTCCTCATACATTGAAATACATTGGCCCATATTTTTACATCAGTATGCATTTCTTATACAGTTTGATGTTCCTGCATTTCAAAGCACAAGATTATGATCTTTTGATTTCAAAAGATGAAATTCCACCAGGCATTCTGTTGATTATTTCCTTTGCCATGCAGAACTTTCTAGTTTGATGTAGTCCTACTTGCTTATTTTGGTTGTGTTGTCTGTACTTTTGGTGTCACATCTATGACATTATTGCCAAGACCAATGTCACAGAGTGCTTCTCTGGTTTTTCTTGTAGAGGTTTTACATTTAAGTCTTCAATCCATTTTGAGTTACTTTTTGTGTACAATGTAAGATAAGAATCAAATTTCATTCTTTTGTATGTGTATATCCAGTTTTCCTAACACCATTTGTTGAAGAGACTATTCTTTCTCCATTGTGTGTTCTTGGCATCCTCATTGAAGATCAGTTCACCATATAAATGTGGGTTTATTTCTGTACTTTTTATCCTGTTCCATTGGTCTATATGTCCATCTCTATGCTAGTATCGTAATGTTTTGATTACTATAGATTTCTATTATATTTTGAAATCAAAAAGTATAATTCCTTCAGGTTTGTCCTTGCTTCTCAAGCTTGATTTAGCTATTTGCAAAATAATCAAGAGATTGAAAAAGCAACCTACAAAATGGGAGAAAATATTTGAAAACTATGTATCTGATAAGGGGTTAATCTTTAAAATATATAAGAAAGTCCCATAATATCAAGAATAAAGTTAATAACTCAATTAAAAATGGACTAAAGACATGTATAGACATTTTTCTAAAGACATACAAATGGCCAAGAGACAAATGAAAAACACCATTAGTCATCATGGAAATGCAAATTGAAAACACAATGAGATATTACTTCACACCTGTCACAATGGCTATTATCAAAAAAAAGAGAAAAAAGTGTTGACAAGAATGTACAAAACTTGGAATCCCTGGACACCATTGCTGGGAATATAAAATAGTGCAGCCACTATGGAAAACAATATAGATGTTTCTCAAAAATATTAAAAATAGAACTACCATATGATTCAGCAATCTTACCTATATGCAACTATCTAAAAGTATTAAAACCAAGATCTTAATTGATCTTGCAACAGTATTTATTGCAGCAGTATTTACCACAGCCAAGATGTATAAACAACCATACATGGATAAATTGATAAAGAAAATGTGGTATATACACATAAGGAAATACTATTTAGTCTTACAAAAAGAGTTCTGAAATAATGACAGCATGATGAACCTTGAGGACATGCTAAGTGAAATAAGCTTGCCACAGAAGGACAAACATAGCATGATTCCACTCATGGGAATTATATATAGTCAAATTCATAGAATCAAAGTATGGAATGGTAGTTGCCAAGGGCTAGAGGGAGGGAGAAATGAGGGCTTATTAATTAATGGGCCCAAAGTTTTAGTTAAGCAAGATAAGTAAACTCTAGAGATCTGCTGTAGATCGTTGTACCTATTGTACCTATTGTCAACAATAGTGTATCGTGAACTTAACTTCTTGGAGAGTAGATCTTATGTTAAATGTCCTTACCACAATAAAATAAAATTTTAAAAGAAAGAGAAAATAATGTACTCTCTCTCTGCCCCAAAAGAAAATAATTGTACCCAACAATCAAGTAGGCAGAGGAAAACACAGGTCTTCCCAAAGAAGAACTTCTCCTCAATATCTATTCATTATTTTCTAAACATCTACTTAATACCTATGATTTGTAGTGCATTCTGGAGCTACATAAAATATGGTCATAAAATATAAAATTTGGAAATTGAAATGTTCTGTAGGGATCATTTAGCTCAGCTGTTTCATTCCAGACATGAAAAGCATATTTTATTTATTTATTTATTTTTGAGATGGAGTTTCACTCTTGTTGCCTAGGCTGGAGTGCAGTGGTGCATCTCGGCTCACTGCAATCTCCACCTCCCAGGTTCAAGTGATCCTCCTGGCTCAGCCTCCTGAGTAGCTGGGATTACAGGCACCCGCCACTATGTCCAACTAATTTTTTGGTATTTTTAGTAGAGACCAGGTTTCACCATGTTGGTCAGGCTGGTCTCGAACTCCTGACCTCAAGTAATTCACCTGCCTCGGAGGCCTCCCAAAGTGCTGGGATTGCAGGCATGGGCCACCACGCCCGGCTGGAAAACTTATTTTAAAAAACAGGCATTCAAATTTACCTATGCTCTAAGTCTCTTATACCTAGATCAATAGTGCTGCCAAAGCAGTTTCAAAACATTGTTGCTTAATACTTCTTTATAACATATAATGCCAGCAGGCCATCACACCACACATTCAATTTAGAGGTAAAGAATCCTGTCCCAGCCAGATGATTTCTCATGCATGAATATAACAGAGAGGTATTTTCAGACACTCAAGAATAGAATGAACATTTTTTTTTCTTTTTTTTTGAGATAGAATCTCGCTCTGTCTGTCGCCCATTCTGGAGTGCAGTGTCGCGATCTCGGCCCACTGCTACAAGCTCTGCCTCCCAGGTTCACGCCATTCTACTGCCTCAGCCTCCCTAGTAGCTGGGACTACAGGCACCCACCAAAATGCCCGGCTAATTTTTTGTATTTTTAATAGAGACAGGGTTTCACCGTGTTAGCCAGGATGGTCTCGATCTCCTGACCTCATGATCTGCCCACCTCGGCCTCCCAAAGTGCTGGGATTATAGGCGTGAGCCACCGCGCCCGACCTGAACATTTTTCTTGAAACATAACTTTCTTGATGCAAGTACTCTGTAATACTAGTAAATCTAAAACTATGCAAATGACTACTTTTATTTTTTTAAGAGTAATGGTAATCAAATAATAAAAGTAGAAATAAATAAAAATTTAAAAGTAGACTGGATTTTACATAAATCACTTGTGATTTATATTTTTAAAAGACTAGTCGTAATAAAATAATAAAGGCAGAAATAAATAAAAATTTAAATCATGGGTGCTTTAAATGCCCCATGCTTCACAAGGACACATGTTCTTTATTGAAACACACTAATTACACTGCCGAGCTGATCTCACACACTAGCCCTGTGCATCAGGAATTCAGCCCATGGGTTATGCATCCGGATGGAAACCCCCTTACATGTTCACCAAGCCTAGTGTCGTATTCTTATCAAATGTCACAAAACACATAACATAATGTCCACAAATCATGAGGTGTCCACTTATTGCCAAAAATACGTAGGAAATAAAATTAATTTTCAGTCAAATGGAAAAGCTTCTTTCCCAGACATATTGCTGAAATATCAAACTTCTGTTAAAAGGATAAACTATTATCTGGAAAAGTTTTCATGTTATCTGAAAGTTAAATAAAAATCTTTAAAAATGGAAGATAACCATCACAATGTATTTCTTTGTTTTTCCTTTGAGCTTGTTTGTGTATCTTAAGCATTTAAAGACGGCATCCAACAAATTAGTACTCACTTTGAAAAACACACCTTTTTTCCTTTACTTTTAGAATTTTACTTATTGCCCATCAAGTTCCGCTTCCACTATACTTTATATTTACATATATATGCCTTTATTGTGAGTAAGGTAATTTCATTCCTTGAAATGCAGAACTCCATGTATTAGATAGCCGCCTTTTTAAAGAAATGAGGAATTCTGGAATAATTAAATTACTTCTTAAAACTTAAAAATATTTATTACTGACAATGCTCAGATCAGACCAAATTCTCTCGCTTACATATTAATATTCTACCTGTTCATTGACTGATCTAAAATTTCCACTCAATTTTAAATCTTCCCTTTCGCAGAAAATTTTATTTGGATCATTATCTTTGTCTTACCTTTATCAAGGATTCTGACTGTCTTGGGAAGTTGGAAAGTTTAAGTATAATTTTCAGGAAAAAAAGTCATGTCTCTCACACAGATACAAAATGATCACATGTAAAAAAAATTTATTTAACTCATAATTGATGGAGAGCAGTAAGATGTTATGACTGGTTCAAAGTGTGTTTTAGAAGCTTCAGTATTTGTGGAGTGGTGAGATTCCTGAGTTAGATACAAAATTAGTACATGCCCCACAAAGCCATAAATGTTTGGCCTGATCTGTTCCATCAGGGAGAAATTATTTGTATCTCCACTTGTGGTTTCAGTTTACATGCAGGTGCACTAAGTCTGCGCTTATTGTCATGAGTAAAGAAAGACCTGGCTGGGCCGGGCCCGGTGCCTAACCCCTGTAATCTCAGCCCTTTGGGAGGCCAAGGCGGGCGGATCATGAGATCAGGAGATCCAGACCATCCTGGCTAACACGGTAAAACCCCGTCTGTACTAAAAAATACAAAACATTAGCCGGGCGTGGTGGCGGCGCCTGTTAGTCCCAGCTACTCGGGAGGCTGAGGCAGGAGAATGGCGTGAACCTGGGAGGCGGAGCTTGCAGTGAGCCGAGTTCGCCACTGTGCTCCGGCCTGGAAGACAGCAAGACTCCTTCTCAAAAAAAAAAAAAAAAAAGGCCTGGCTGAACTATCTAGTATCTAGAAAATCCTGGGTAGTCTTCACTCCCACGTGACATTTAAGTACATGCCACTCACCCTTTTGTTTAGGTTCATCATTGACATAATTTTTCTGCCGGGGTAATTTAAAAACTAGGCAACTATCACCAAAATTCAAGAAAAGATTATTTTTTGTACGGTCAAAAATGTGTAGTTTTCTCACTGAAATCAATGCTATGCATATGTAGCTCAGATTCCCCATCCTTTTCAGCAATTCCTCTCAGAATGTATAAAAATATGAAGAGCAAATGGAAAAAGGTAGTTACTAGATTTCACAGCAATGTTATTGAAATTAACTTTGAAATATATGTAACTGTTAAATCACATATTCCCTTTAAAATATTAAGAAGAAAAACAGACAAGCAGTAAAAGGGTTTGTGTCTGCGAAGTGGGAGGACTAGTTCCTTCAGAAAGTCCACAGGAAGCGCCGCAGTCAGAACTAAATGTGAATACTTCAGACGGGAATTAAGTTTCCTTAAAGGCCATGAGATAGTTGAAGCCTATATATAATCATTTGTACTTCTCTGATAAAACTCAATTCCAAGAAAACTTAGACATAATTGCTCCCACATTTGAAATTTGTGTAATGAATTGCTGATTGAAATTCAATGACTTTCACAAGTCTGATTTTTTCCCATGTCAGTTTCTTTGAAGATGTATTGATGTAGAGAAAATGATTCAACGCTTTGAATGCAATTCAACATAGTATATGCAATTTTCAGTTCATTGAAGCAGAATTGAGCTCAAATATGTGGATTGGTATTTATATCTATAGGGAGGGGAATGTCTTTCCTTCTCTTTTAGGTTCTGATGTACAAAGCATTTTGATGACTTCGATACATTTCTTTTAATCAACTTTGAAGATAAATCAGACATATTTGCTAAAATTATTGGAAATTTTTTTTAACCTAGTTCTGGAAAAGAACTTGACTTTTGAATGGACATTCTCATAGTAGTAAAGAATACCAGTATTACTTGGGGAAAATGTGGAAACTAGATTTTCATACAACCACTCCTAATCATTTTAAATATATACAAAAATGTATATATCTGGAAATATAAGAAAGCTGTATTATCAGGAAAAGCAGTCTAGAAGAAAACCCCTTTTTTTTTTGTAATCTTACAAAAACATTCTAATGAGTGGTTGGACAGGGGAGACATGAATAATATACCATAAAACCTCACTGAAAATCCCAGCCCCATCGCTGCTCTTGCCACATGGAGGGCGGTTATTCCCCAGAACTCTAATTATCTCACACCCAATCCCACCTCTGAAACTCCCCAAAGCCCTCATCTACACCGGCTGCATTTCCGTTTGTTTTTTGTCCAAGCCTCCCGGATCTTGGTTTCACTCTCTAACAGTTTTCACCATCTTGGTTACTGCCTTCTACATAATGAGGGTAGAACCAGGAGAAAGGGGGAATTTCAAGTGGGGAACGTCAGGATACTCTTCAGAGAGAGGAGAAGGGGTAAGATTGTTTTATTATTTTTATTATCATATATTATATTATTCTCCCTGTTACCCATGGAACTATTTTAGGTTGGGTGGTTTTGTGGGGGGTTTTTTTTGTGTTTTTCCTCCATGGCCATCAAGACAAAGGAAACAGAACATTGTAATCAATTTATTTTCTGATTCATGTTTTAGTGATCATGAATTATCTTTCATTCCTGCCATGCTGCACATTGTTCCGTGGCCATTTTCTTTACTCACAGTTTCTTGTGCCTAGAAAATCTTTCCACTTTTTATTTTCATCTTGCTAACTCAAACTCCTTCAAGTCTCTACAAAGTCGCTTCCCGAAGGCTGCTCTGTGCCCAATTCGTGCTGAGCGCCCATCTGGATGTTCCCATTGCACCCCACATGCTCTCTGATTACAACAGCGGCTGCATTATATTACCATGACCTGTCGAGGCATATTAGAGGGAAGTTTCTGAGTTTGTTTTCATGTGTTGTATTCCCAGTGCTCCCTGCAGGGTGGGCTGGGGTGCATAGTAGGGGCTCAATGCAATTATGTTGATCAGAATTGAACTGAACTGAAATAAAAAGGAATAAAAGAATAGAAGGTAGAAAATGGTCTGGTCATGCAGGACTGAAGACAGAACAGGAGCAGTCTCCCACATGAGCACTGGGACTCAGGTGGGGAACACTATAGACTGTTTCTGTGGCTTGCTTTGGCCAATTAAAAAAGGCAGAAGTGTCAGTGTGTTGTTGGGGCGTAGATCGCAGTGGCCTTGTTTGGTTTCTTTTGTTCTATTTTGCTTCTGTCACCGCCATGAGTAGGCCACGCCTTGGTGTATAGAGAGAAAAAACAGTTTCCCCTCCAATATGTTCAACATTCACTGCAGAATACCTCTGTGGCCATATGTGTGGGGATTTTTTTCCATAATCTTGAGATGCCAACTGGGTGTCCCAGTTTGATTCAATTCCAACACTGATCTGAGTTTGTGCAGACACCCCATAGGTTAAAGGCTCAATCTCATATGACTGTCCCTCTGCCACAATTTCAACTACAAATCACAAGAAGTCGGTTCCCAGCTTACCCAGAACTCTGCCTCACTCGTATAACAAATGAGAGGTTTCCATGACCCCATTCTTGGGTTCAGTTAATTTGTTAGAGCAGCTCACAGAACTCACTTGTTTTTACCAGTTTTGTATCTTAGTAAAGGACATGATAAAGGATACAATTTGCTGTGGTTCGAATATTTGACACATCCATATCTCATGCTAAAATTTGATTCCTGGCCAGGCGCAGTGGCTCATCCCTCGAATCCCAGCGCTTTGGGAGGCAAAGGCGGATGGATCACTTGAGGCCAGGAGTTCAAGACTAGCCTGGGAAGCATGACAAAACCCATTTCTACAAAAAACTATAAAACAGCCAGGTATGGTAGCATGCACCTGTAGTTCCAGCTAATTGGGGGGCTGAGGCAGGAAGATCACCTGAGCCCAGGAGGTCAGGGCTGCAATGAGTTGTGTTCACACCAGTGCACTCCAGCCTGGGTAACAGTGTGAGACTCTGTCTCTAAAAAGAATAGTAAAATAATAATAATAATAAATAAATTAGCTGGGCATGGGGTGTGCTTCTGTAGTCCTAGCTACTCTGGAGGCTGAAGTGGGAGGATTGCTTGAGCCCAGCAGTTTGAGGTTACAGTGAGCTATGATCCCACCACTGCACTCCAGCCTGAGAGACAAAGCACGGTGCTCTCTATAAAAACAAATTTAAAGAAAAAAAAAAATCCTAATGTTAGAAATGGTGCCCAATAGGGTGTGTGAGTCATGGTGGGGGACCAGATCCCTCATGAATAGATTAATGCCCTCCCTTGGTGGGGTAGGAAGGCAGTGAGTGAGTTCTTGGTCTAAAAGTTTCCCCAAAAGCTGGTTGTTAATAAGACTTTGGCACCACCCTCCCCTCTCTTTTGCTTTCTCTGTTTTCTGCCATGTGACCTCTGCACACGCTGGCTCTGCTTTGCCTTTCACCGTGAGTGGAAGCTTCTTGAGGCCCTCATCAGAAGCAAATATTGGGGCCGTGTTTTTTGTACAGCCTGCAGAACTGTAAGCCAAATAAACCTCTTTTCTTTATACATTATCCAGCTCATATATTCCTTTACAGTAACATCAACGTTCTAAGACATGGATACACATTCAGATAAAAAGACATGTTAGGGTGAGGTCTGGACGGGTACTGAGTGCAGGAGCTTCTGTCTCCATGGAATGGGGATACATCACCCTCCCAGCATATGGATGTATTTGCCACTTGGATGTGCTCTGAACCTTGTACCTTTGAGATTTTTATGGAGTTTCGTCGCATAGGTATGACTGATTATTAACTCAGTTGCCAGTCCTCTCCTCTCTCTAGAGAATGGGGGCTGGGCCTGAAAGTTCTAAGCCTCCAATCTTGGCTTGGTCTTTCTAGCAACCAGCTCCCATCCAGGAGCCCACCAAGAGTCACCTCATTAGAACATAAGACACTCGCATCACCCAGGAAATACCAAAGGATTTACTGGTTCTGTGTCAGGAATCGGGATCAAAGACCAAATATTAGAAGAAAAGATTCTCCTTCCATCTCTATAGCGCAGTAAATTACAAGGGCTTTAGAAGCTCTGTACCAGGATCTGGGGGCAGAGACCAATATAAAAAATACTTCTTATTTCACACCTATCCAGTTCCCCGAGCCAAGGAGGATGAGACACATGAGACAGATAGATTTACTGGACCCAGTGCCAACTAACCCACCATCCTGCAGAGGGAAGCAGGAGTGTTCCATGGCCATGGTCCAAAACAAAGCACCCAACAAGGTCCAGCCTGGACGCACTCAACCCCAGCCAACCCACAGATTCATGATCAATAAGAAAAGCCTGTGGTTTTAAGCTGCTGAGATTTGGGGCCATTTTTTACACAGAAAAAAATGGATGCAGATATCAACAAGCAGGTTCCTAAGGGGGAATGATAAATGGTCAACAGGTTTCTTTAAACACAAAAATATATTCTACTTTGTTAGTTACAAAAACTGTGAAAATCAATGCAATTTAAACAAGTGATTAGCTATACTTACTCTGAGCACATGAAGACAGATGAACCCCAGCTCTGCCACCTGCTAGTTTCAAGATCTTGAACATGTTACCTGCCAACTCTGAGTCTCAGTTTATCTGTAAAATGAGAAAATAAGAGCATTTACCTGAAAGGCTATTGCAAATAATACACAGAATACATGTAAGGAGCTTAAAACAATGCTTATCAAGCATTATCCAGGAAATACACATGAATCATTATTTATAAACATGTAAGATGACAAAGATAGTTAATGCCATTGTTGGCTAAGAGTATGCTGGGTGGTTTTTATAAAAAATAAAAAATTGCCTTTTAAAAAATAATGACAATGAGAATACCACATATCCGTAATTTAAAGTTTTGACCAAAGTTTTTTAAAGGTGCATACATTCTGAACATTATACAAAATAAAAACCAAAAGCAATAAGATAGAGAAGAGAACAAGGACCATAGGTGTGAGAACAGGGACTAAGTGTCAACTCATTGGACTGAAGGATGCAAAGTATTAATCCTGGGTGTGTCTGTGAGGGCGTTGCCAAAGGGATTAACACTGGAGTCAGTGGGCTGGGAAAGGCAGACCCACCCTTAATCTGGGTGGGCACCATCTAATCAGCTGCCAGCATGGCTAGAATTTAAAGCAAGCAGGAAAATTATGAAAAGACCAGACTGGCCTAGCCTCCCAGCCTACATCTTTCTCCTGTGCTACATGCTTCCTGCCCTCAAACATCAAACTCCAAGTTCTTCAGTTTTGGGACTTGAACTGGCTCTCCTTGCTCCTCAGCTTGCAAGTGGCCTGTTGTGGGACCTTGTGATTGTGTAAGTTAATCCTACATATATAGGGTTTCATATATATATATGAACTTGTAGGATACATATATATGCATGATGTATATGTATGCATATGCATACATATGCATATGCATATGTATATGCATGATGTATATACATATATATGTATATATATATACACATATATGTATATACATACATATATATATGTATATATACATATATACATCATGCATATATATGTATCCTACAAGTTCTGTCCCTCTAGAGAACCTTGACTAACACAATGGGCTTTAGGTTTAGTCCTGACTTCCTCTCTCAGTTCCACAGCTCCATCACTTGCAAACTACATGATGTTAAGCAGCATATTAGATATCACTCCAGTTTTTTCCAACTTTTAAATAGGGAAAATAGCACACATCTTATATAGTTGCCATAAAGAGTAAATGTGATGCTGCCTATAAAGCAACTGGCTCATTTCCTCACACATGCTGGGTGTAAAATAAATGATTGCTTCCTCCCTGATACCCTGAGTTTAGGAGACCATTTTCCTTTTGGGCTTTTATTTCTTCTATGGTTGCATATATTGTGCTAAAGTAATGGTTCCATTTAGGCAAATAATTTCCCAATTAAGATTTTTTAAAACCACATCAGTGATTTGTCATTGTTTAGAGAACAGCCTCATTGTCATACAAAATGTTTTCCTTTTCTAGCCATGTGTACATTATTATGTGGCCATCATTACTCTGAAATTAAGGTGGTTATTATTGACCAGAGTTATACATACACATCTTCTACAAGATGCTAAAATAACAAAAGCAAAAACAGTATTGTTTTCTGAGGGACTTATTTTCCATAAAAATATGGATTGGGTTTTCTATCTGCATCCTGTCATCTGCAATTGCCTTTATTGCTGCCCAGAGTGCCCTCAGCAGTCCCCATGGTGCCATACCATTTCCTTGCCGGCCCACACAAGGGACCTTTATTTCTGAATCACTCATCGAGGAGTTAACTAAATAAAAACCAATGTGCTTGTGAGACTTTGAAGTAAATGTGTATTCTGTTATATGCCAGCTGTCCAAGCAGATATTTGACTCAAATTGATTTCAATGACAATGTTAGGTTTGGATTTACATTATTTTGACTGGAATTTACTTATGTAATTCAATATTTATTAGCATGCAAATTAAGTAGAGTGAACAAATTGTTTCTCTTTCTTATGGAAGTTTCTGTCTCCTTCAGAAATAAAACATGTTCTCACTTATTTTTCTGTAAATATTTTAATTTAAATTTTTATTGGGAAGAATATTTTCCAAGCATATTTTAATGCATTAATAAACATAATTCTGACAGATGGAGCTTTTCTTGGAATTGATGTTATTTTTGCCTAAAAATAAGATCAAGTCTTCCCTATTTTCAAAACAACACCGTTATTGTTGCTGATTCAGGCTAAAATCCCTTGACTTTATCGCTAGATTTCTTACGTGAGTGGCCTCCAACCCCTCCTTTGGCCTTAGATCTGATCTTAAGGCTGCAGATGTTTTACCTTCAATTGAGTTAGCTGTTTTGTGGCCCCAGAAGAATTTGAGCATTCAGAAAACAAAAACTTTTAATTGCTTTACAACTAAAACTCCACGACAATAATATATTTCAAGTAGAGGTAAGTGTATGGCTCTACTGTCTACTATAGAAAATTCCTGCCCTGAGTTAGTACTTCACACCATACTTTGTACAAATGTAACACAGAAGGGCTTCTGGAAGGCTCTCACAGCAGCAGTGAGTACCAAATTGATGAGGATAAACGTACTCTTTTCTTACAGCATTCTATTTTTCCTTATGAAGTATTACAAGCATACAGAAGATATAGACAAAATAAGCACCGAAGTGCTTACAATCAAGCTTTATTAAAACAACATTTTTTATCATTTTTTCCTCTTTTGTAAGGAAATAATGCATGTCAAATATAGATGAAGCCCAGTAATGTATAAATACAAAATACACAAATTTAGTATTCCCATTCTCTTGTTGCTGGAGATTTTAGTAACTTCAGATTTCTGTCATATTAAAAATTCTGTATCCATGTTTCCATGTGTACAGTATGTGAGAATTTCTCTGGGTTACAGTCCTAGAAAAGAAGGTGTTACCATAAATTATGCACAACTACAGGTTCCAACTACTAGAGAATTATTTAAAGCAGTTGTGTAAATATCCCTGCTCCCAGCAGTGTTTGATTTCTTCTTCAATCACGTGTATGACTGTCAGGTTTCTTCTAAGTTTTTCACTTTTACACTTATGATCTGGTAGCTCATTGTATTTGTAGTGATCACTTATCTGATTTTTAACGATGTTTGGCATTTTATAATTAACTGATTTGGATTTCTTTGTTTGGTTTGTTTGTTTGTTTTTTGAAACGGAGTTTCACTCGTTGCCCAGGCTGGAGTGCAACGGCGCCATCGCGGCTCACCACCACCACTGCCTCCCGGGTCAAGTGATTCTCCTGCCTCAGCTTCCTGAGTAGCTGGGATTACAGGCATGTGCCACCACATCCAGCAAATTTTGTATTTTCAGTAGAGACAGGATTTCTCCATATTGGTCAAGCTGGTCTCAAACTCCTGACCTCAGGTGATGTTCCTGCCTCGGCCTCCCAAAGTGCTAAGATTACAGGCATGAGCCACCACGCCCAGCCCTGGATTTCCTTTCAATTCCTTATTATATTCTTTATCTACTTTTCTGTAAGATTTTTAAAAATCGATTTCAGGAATTCTTGGTATGTTCTACATGCTGATTTTAGTCTAAATCCTGACTCTTTTGTTTTTTCCTTTTACCTTTGGGGAAGCTACCATTATTGGGAGTGTTAACAGAAATAGTACATTTTGTCCTGTTTCCCCTGTTCTGCTTTACTTTTCCTGCTATGTGCTTTTTAAAGAGAAGTGGGCAGATGTAGGACAGAAGATGATTAGAATTAAGTCATGGATATGTATTTGCTACCTTTCCTTCCTTTTGACTATGAAAATTAAGAATACTTCCAAGGCCCAGGTACCAGCCTTTTGGCTGAAGGTAATGATTAAAAATTACTGAGATGTAAGCCTGGCAGAGAAAGACAAATACTTTATGGTCTCTTATATGTGGGGAATCTAAAAGTCAAACTTAAAGAAGTAGAAAGTAGACTAGTGGCTATCAGAGGCTGGAAGAAGGGAAGGCAGGGAATAGGAAGATGTTGATCAAAGGGTACAAAGTTTAGTTAGACAAGACGAATAAGTTTCAGGGATCTGTTACACAGCATGGTGACTACAGTTAATATTAATGTATTGTATATTTCAGAATTGCTAAAAAGGTAGATTTTAAATGTTTTCATGACAAAAAAAGATGAGCATGAAGTGATGGATAAGTAGCTGATATAATTATTCCACAAATGTGTACATATATTAAAACATCTCATTGTACCCCTTAAATATATACACTTATTATTTTTCACATCAAAATAAGGTAAGTTATCCTAGTTAAAAGAAAATGACTAAGAATCTTCCAGAAGCACAAATTCTATTTCCCCGACTACTTCACAGAATCAGGAAATAATATAGCAAGGAAGGATCTCTGAGTTCATTTAGGCTGAACATTCCATTTTAGAAGTGACCCCAAAAGTTTTAGACTTGAGTTTGTCTCAGTAAGACAGATTTTTTATCTGCCTCCATCCTTCACTCTTCACCACTTTTCTCTGTTTTCTTTTGTAATACTTACAGCTGTAATTATCTAACATTTACTAATTATTTTAATATTTGTTAAATCACATGTTAAACTTCTGTCTCCCTCCCATGATGTCAGGTAAGCTTAATGAGGACAAGGACACTGTCTCACTTTGTGCTGAATTCCCCATTACCAAGAATATTAGAAAGTGCTGATTACATAATTATGTAATGTCCTGAGTGCCTACTGTGACAGCTACATTAGAATTTGAGAATAAATAAATTCATTAAAAAAAGTTCCCAACTGTATTAATCCATTTTCATGCTGCTGATAAAGACATGCTTGAGACTGAGTAATTTATAAAGAAAAAGAGATTTAATGGATTTACAGTTACATGTGGCTGGGGAAGCCTCACAATCATGGCAGAAGACAAAAGGCACATCTTACATGGTGGCAGACAAGAGAGAATGAGAGCTAAGCAAAAGGGGTTTCCCCTTATAAAACCATCAGGTTTTGTAAGACTTAAACACTACCACAAGAACAGTATGTGGGAAACTACCCCCTTCATTCAATTATCTTCCACCAGGTCTCTCCCACAACATGGGGGAATTATGGGATCTACAATTCAAGATGAGATTTGGGTGGGGACATAGTAAACTGTATCATTCCATTCCTGGCCCCTCCCAAATCTCATGTCCTCACATTTCAAAACCTATCATGCCTTCCCAACAGTCCCCCAAAGTCTTAACTCATTTCAGCATTTAACTCAAAAGTCCACATTCCAAAGTCTCATTTGAGACAAGGCAAGTCCCTTCTGTCTATGAACCTATAAAACAAAAGCAAGTTGGATACTTCCTAGATACAATGGGGGTACAGGCATTAGATACATACACTCATTCCAAATAGGAGAAATTGGACAAAACAAAGGAGATAAAAGCCCCATGCAAGTCCAGCGGGGCAGTTAAATCTTAAATCTTTTCCAAGCACACAGTACAAGCTGTCGGTGGATCTACTATTCTGGGGTCTGGAGGAAAATGGCCCTCTTCTTCCAGCTCCACTAGGCAGTGCCCCTGTGGGGACTCTGTGTGAGAGTTCCAACCCAACATTTCCCTTCCACATTGGCCTAGCAGAGGTTCTCTATGAGGCCCCCTGCCCCCCTGCCTGCAGCAAACCTCTGCCTAGACATCCAGGCATTTCCATACATCCTCTGAAATCTAGGCAGAGGTTCTCAAACCTCAATTCTTGACTTCTGTGTACTGACAGACTCAACACCATATGGGAGCTGCCAAGGCCTGGGGCTTGTACCTTCTGAAGTCATGGCCTAAGCTGTACCTTGGCCACTTTTTACCCATGGCTACAGCAGCTGGGACACAGGGTACCAAGTCTTTAGGCTGCGCAGAGCAGGGAGGCCCTGGGCCCAGCCCACAAAACCAATTTTTCCTCCTAGGCCTCTGGGCCTATGATGGGAGGGGCTGCCTCAAAGGTCTCTGACACGCCCTAAAGACATTTTCCCCATTGTCTCGGCAATTAACATTTGGCTCCTCGTTACTTATGCAAATTTCTGCAGCCAGCTTGAATTTCTCTTCAGAAAATGGATTTTTCTTTTCTATCACATCATCAGGCTATGAATTTTCTGAACTTTTATGCTCTGTTTCCCTTTTAAAACTGAAGGCTTTTAACAGCACCCATATCACATCCTGAATGCTTTGCTCCTCAGTAATTTATTCTGCCAAATACCCTAAATTATCTCCTTCGAGTTCAAAGTTTCACAAATCTCTAGGGCAGGGGCAAAATGCCACCAGTCTCTTTGCTAAAACATAGCAAGAGTCACCTTTACTCCAGTCCCAACAAGTTTCTCATCTCCATCGGAGACCACCTCAGCCAGGATTTCATTGACCATATCATTATCAACATTTGGGCTAAAACCATTCAGCAAGTCTTTAGGAAGTCCCAAGCTTTCCCACATTTTTCTGTCTTCTTCTGAGACCTCCAAATTGTTCCAATCTCTGCCCGTTACCCAGTTGCAAAGCTGCTTTCACATTTTTGGGTTTCTTTATAGTAGTGCTTCACTACCCAGTACCAATTTACTGTGTTAGTCTATTTTCACACTGCTGATAAAGACATATCTGAGACTGGGCAATTTATAAAGAAAAGGAAGTTTAATTGACTCACAATTCCATGTGGCTGGAGAGGCCTCACAATCATGGTGGAAGACAAAAGGCATGTCTTATATGGTGGCAGACAAGAGAATGAGAGCCAAGGGAAAGTGGTTTCCCCTTATAAAACCATCAGATCTCTGAGACCTTCCTGGCTAACACAGTGAAACCCCAGCTCTACTAAAAATACAAAAAAATTAGCCAGGCACAGTGGCAGGTGCCTGTAGTCCCAGCTACTCAGGAGGCTGAGGCAGGAGATGGCGTAAACCCAAGAGGCAGAGCTTGCAGTGAGCAGAGATCACACCACGGCACTCCAGCCTGGATGACAGAGCGAGACTCCATCTCAAAAAAAAAAAAAAAAAAAAAAAAAATCAGATCTCATGAGACTTATTCACTATAGTGAGAACAGTATGGGGGAAGCTGCCCCCCATGATTCAATTGTCTCTCAGAGGTTCCTCCCACAACACGTGGGAATTATGGGAGCTACAATTCAAGATGAGATTTGGGTGGGGACACAGCCAAACCAGATCACCAACTTAGAAACTGTTGGTAACTTGTCAAATTTCACACAGTTAACTAGTTTAGGGACAGCAATTGTGTTTTCCTACCTCCAGGTCCACTGCACATATCCAAATTTAAGAGAAGTGCCAGAATAGAGAAGCAAAGCAAAGGATTTATAAACAGCTGGGATCTGGGCCAGCAGGTGATAGGTTGTACGTTTATTTAGAAAATAAATTTGAGACATTTAATTTATGGATTGGATTAGTCAAGATAATGTAAGAGGAGATTTACATGTAGCTCATGGAGCTTAAGCTCTGAAGCCCCTCACCTACATGTTTACCTACCAAAGCCCCCGGGGGAAAGCCCAAATGATGAATTTACATGGTCATTTCTGAATCTGCCAAAGTCATCAGTTTATACCAATGCCTCTTTCCACACTAATTTCATCTCTGTCACATGTATCCTCGTGTTGAGTAAATTGGTAATAGCCACAGGAATTTTTGGAATCTACTATGAGATTATTGAGTTCTGGATTTTTTATTTTGGAATGTATGCAGTATTTTCATATGGTTTGCAGCCACTTTTGTTTATGGTTAGAGGATCGCTAGTTGCTTCGAGATAATAGGAAAAGCTTCCAGGAACACAGCTACCTGTGTAGACTCTGCTGGCATCGTGACCTGATGTGCGGCACCCACAACAGAACTCATCACATGCCCTACAATCAGAATGTCCTGGAGTCTCATCATTTCAACCTATTTGAAATTGGTCCCTGAACAAGAGAGCCGGAAATGCCTTGAAATCTTCCTTATATCTGAAAAAACATGATAGATCTTTTCCTTAATGTAATATCAATTCTAAAAATGTATATGTCAATACCAGTGTGAAACTAAACCTTTTTCATGCCATGAAAAATAAAATGTATTTTAAAAATCAGTTATTCTACAAAACAAATCTTAAGGACCTTTCTATTCTCTCTATAGCGAATGATACCAGAACAGCACTGTCATATGAAGTCACAAATACCTCTAAGCCTAAAAAATATAGAAAACAGTGCTTTAAGAGATACAAATATATATATATATATATATATAATGCTGATTTTCTGGTTTTATGATGTTTGTTACACTCAGGGTTTTTTTTTTTTTCTTAATATCTTGATATATGGAAGTCTAATAGAGGCAGAGGTGAGGAAAATAATGACTCTGAGTGGCTGTTTTATAAAAATTTTCAACTACTGTCTCTAAAACACAAAGGATATTATGAAACTGTCTCTATATTCTGACTTCACTATGTTGCCTGCTCTGGCATATACTGTCAGTGCTCTATTTATATCTGCACACATCCACAAGGAAAGAGAACTCCTGAACTATGGACCACTTAGACCTAAGGGATACCTGTGACACACTCCATCCAACACACAATTTTTGTAAGTGGACATGCGACATTCTCTAGGAAAAAAAAAACACATACTAGGCCACAACACAAGTCTCAATACATGTGTTAAAATCTTACAAAGGGGGTGTGGAGTAAGATGGCTGAATAGAAGCCTATACTACTCTTTGTCCCCCCCACCTCCCACCACAGGGACACCACATTTTAACAACTAACTACACACAAAAAGTACCATCCCAAAAACCAAAAACCAAGAACCAGGTGAGCAATTACAGTACCTGGTTTTAAATTTATGTCACTTAAAGAGACATTGAGGAGGGTAGGATGCTTCCCTGTCACAATGAAAAGCAGAACCTTGCTATACTTGGCTGATGTTCACCCACAGATGGAGCATTTGGACCAATTCTAGCCAGAGGGACTCGTTTGTCTAGGCCACAAGGACTGCAATTCTTAGGGAAGTCCTAGTGCTGAGTTGGGCACAGAGCCAGTGGACTGTTGAGGGGTAGGCACATGACCTACTAAGACACCAGTCAGGGTGGCTAAGGGTGTGTTTATGCAACCCCTCCCCTACCCACTGGCAGCAGCTACATGGCACCGAGAAATCTGTGTTCTTGGGAGAGGGAGCGCACAGTGACTGGTGTACATTGCATTGAACTCTGCTAGGATGCCCTATCACAGTGGATCCCTGGAAGGATTCATCACCTGCTGACTTAAGAGTCCCTGGGACATGAATAACCCAACTGTGATACCCAGGGAATATGCTGTGGACCTTGGACTCTGAGACATGCTAGCTTCAGGTGTTATCCAGTACATTCACAGTTGTGGTGGCCACAGTGAAAGTCTCTTTCTGTTGTAGAAAAGCAGGGGGAAAAGTAAAAGAGAGTCTATCTTGTACCTTAGGTACCATCTTGGCCACAGTGTGTAGAGCACCAAGCAAGCACTGAGGGGTGGGGGTGGGGGGCATTCTTGAGTCCAGACCTGGGCTCTTGGTCAGCTTTTCTAGACCCACCCTGGGCCAGAGAAGAGCCCACTGCCCTGTAGGGTAAGCCAGTCACAAAAAGACTAATAGAATATAATTCCACTTATAAGAGGTATCCAGAGTAGTCAAATTCATATGGACAGGAAGTAGAATGGTTGTTGCCATGGGCTGGGAGTAGGCAGAAATGGGCAGCTGTTGTATAATGGGTATGGAGGTTAAATTTTATAAGATGAAAAAGTACTGGAGGCCGGGCACAGTGGCTCAAGCCTGTAATCCCAGCACTTTGGGAGGCCGAGGCGGGCGGATCACAAGGTCAGGAGATCGAGACCACAGTGAAACCCCGTCTCTACTAAAAATACAAAAAATTAGCCGGGCGCGGTGGCGGGCGCCTGTAGTCCCAGCTACTCAGGAGGCTGAGGCAGGAGAATGGCGGGAACCCGGGAGGCGGAGCTTGCAGTGAGCCGAGATCGCGCCACTGCACTCCAGCCTGGGCAACAGCGTGAGACTCCGTCTCAAAAAAAAAAAAAAAAAAAAAAAAAAAAAAAGAAAAAGTACTGGAGATTGGTTACACAATAGCATGAATGTGCTTGACACTATTAACTGTACACATAAAAATGGTCAAGATGGTAAATGTTATGTGTACTTTGCCACAATTAAAAACATGTATTAAAGTTAAAATAATATGTTAAAAATCATAATAAAAGAGAAATGTGTTAGGCCCACGGGCAGGGAAGTCCTAAGATGTTAGGTTCCTGACAGCACTTCTCAGCCATTATGAACATGATCCAGTTGATCACAGGGACAAACAGTTCAGCCAATCATTTATGAAGTAGATAAGGAACCCAAAGGGTTGATGTCTAGCCTTGTCATAGGTAAATAAAGGAGACACCTTGAGTCTATGTAAGTCCTATGGGGAGTATGGTTTCTTGCACTAAGTGGGTTCCTGAACAACAGGAACTATTAAATACCTCAGCTTCCTTTCCTTTGTGTGGACCAAATCGGAGGCATGTTCACACTGTCCCCCAGCCATCTCCAGGAGTGTGAATCCCTGGTTTCTTCTGTGTAACTTGCTCACTAATGCAGCCTAGATTGGCTTCCTTCCCATAGCTCTCCTGTCACCCTCCCCCACTTCTTTCCTGGTGCTCCCTCGAATACCTCCCAAATAAATGACTTGCACATCAATCTTTATCTCAGAATCTGCTCCTCAGAGGACCTAGTCTATGGCATCTTTAGTACCATGTTTCCTATTTTCCCTTTTGTCAAACCTGACTTTTGTAACAACCACACTGCATTCAGTTTAGAGAGACAAAACTGTGGGAGTGAAGAAACCCCAAACTGGATTTCAGGCCACCAATTCAAATCTTTTAGCAAGTCAGTTTGAATGTGTACATGTCATTGTCAAATTAAAAAAAAAAAAAGCAAATCTAAATTTAGGTGAGGAGAGATTTTATCTTACAGGATGACTGAGAGAGGGAAGGGACTATTGCGATAGTGGGAGGGTAACTATTGCAATGAGGAAAATGCCTCAACCATGCAATCTGCATGTGTCTCAAAGGTTAGGTAGAAAATAGCTTTTCTTTTATAAGGAGAAGGAAGCAAAGCAAAAAGAACCAGTGAGAGGAAATGGAATACACCAGATAAAAAGTGGATCAAGCTGACAGTAGAACAGAGAAGTTTTACCCCAGTGTCAGCCTTCTCCTGATATGGGCCCTGCAAGAGGGGCTGCCCATGCCCACTCGAGGAAAGCTCAGGAACCTGGGGGGAAGAGAGAAGATCTGCCAAAAAATAATTGGCAAACTTTTGTTCCAGTGGATAAGAAGAACAAAACAGCTCAGCCAATCGTGTATAAAGTAAATAAGGAATCTAGAGGGTTTGTGTCTAGACTTGTCGTAAGTAAACAAGGAAGGCACCTTGAGTCTTATCCAAGTCACGTGGGGAGCGGTGGTTTCTTGCATGAAGTAGGTTCTTAAACACAAAAGGCTAAGATTTCTTAACTTTCAGTTTTCCATGATCACAGAGCTCAAGTAAAGTTCAACATTGTCTTCACTTTATCCAGTCTCAGCTTTAGTTTATTTGCTTGCAGGAAAAAAAAAAAAAAAAAAGGAGCTAACTGGCAGTTTCTACACTTTTTTTTTTTTTTTTCCTGGAAGGAAAACTCTTTTTAAAAGAAAGCTTACAGGAAATTGTATATGCAAAACAGTTACAATGGGAAACCTGTTCTGCTGGAAGAAGCTTACCAGTGGCTAGCACTATGCTTCCTGGCCCCCAGTGTCAGGCCTCTGAGCCCAAGCTAAGCCATCATATACCCTGTGACCTACATGTATACATCCAGATGGCCTGAAGCAACTGAAGAACCACAGAAGAGGTGAAAACAGGTAGTTCCTGCCGTAACTGATGACATTCCACCATTGTGATTTGTTCCTGCCCCACCTAATTGATCCATTGACCTTGTGACATTCCTTCTCCTGGACAATGAATCTCAGGAGCTCCCCTCAGAGCACCTTGTGACCCCTGCCCCTGCCCACAAGCAAACAACCCCCTTTAACTGTAATTTTCTATGATCTACCCAAATCCTGTAAAACTGCCCCACCCCATCTCCCTTTGCTGACTCCTTTTTCCGACTCAGTCCGCCTGCACCCAGGTGATTAAAAAGTTTTATTGCTCACACAAAGCCTGTTTGGTGGTCTCTTCACACGGACGCGCACTAACACCCAGCACCAGCATCCTTGTAAGGACCCAGAGCTCCTACAGCATATCTAGCAACTGAGGAGGCAGGCTTAAAGTTCCTTTCAGCTTCCCTGAACTTTAGAAAGGGTTCTTCCTGATGCTAGGCCTTGACCTCTCTTTCCTTAGAGCATTTACCTTAGAAAACTTGGAATTGCAAGTTCTTTCTCTGCCCCTTTAAAATATTCTCAAAGTCTCTTGACAGTTTTGCAACCTGGAAATATCTTTCTTAAGGACCTGGGAGCTATCCCTTTGAAATGTCATCATTGAAGGAGATAGCTTCCCTATCTCCCAGTCTCCGTGGCGGGATAAGACTCTACATTTGTTGTCGATAAGCACCAACTAGCAAGTTCAGGTAGCCTAATCTTTTTGATCAACCAACCCCCTATTGTCCTCAAGTACTTTTCCACTACTTCCCTTCATCTCTTAAAACCCTTCTTGCCTTTTGTTTCGGTGAAGTTAAGGTCAGTCCCCCTCCCCTACTGCAATAGGCTTGAATAAAGTCTTCCTTGTCTGCTTAACTCTGTCCAAGGCAATTTTTCTTTGACGCAACTTCTAGGCTAAATTATTTGCATGTTCCCTTGTTACTGCAACCTTCTACAAAACTTAAGAAATCAGTGGTAAGGTGTAAGCTTTGAATTCAAACAAACTTGGAAATAAAGACTCTAAATTACTGTTGCTCATTATAAAAAATAAAAAATACAAACAAAAGATGACTAGAATTGAATGAAGAGGTGTTAACATAACCAGAGAATCACAGTGATATTCTCCTCCCTTGTTTTACTTCTGAAATTCCTAGAATCTTATTGTGGTTTCTCTCACAATTTCTGCTTATGAAGTCTCTTGGTTCTGTTTGTGTCTTGCTACCCTAAATTGAAACAGCAAGGCTGAGATGGTCACTGTTATGTTCTGTCCCCATGTTTAAGGTAAAGGTTAGAAAATTCTTGAAAATTGCTTCTAAAATAGGAGCATTCACTAAGCAGGTCCTCTTTTCATTTATCCTCAGAAAGTATGTTCACTAGGATATTAACAACAACAACAACAAAATCCCTCTTTTAACAGCATAGTGTGGCAAATCTGGTCTCTGAAACCAAAAGTGAATGAAAAAACGAATTAAAAAAAAACAAAATAAACAGACCCAATCAACTAGCAGCTGCAGAAAAAGGCCCACTGAATTTCCAGAAGAAAAAAAAAGTCTTTTAAAGTCTATTTAAAATAATGCTCTTTATTATTCATTCCTTTTTGCCCAGTGCCTCCCCAGTCCGCTTCACCACCTTTCAGCAGATTTGCATATAAATGGCACTCTTTTTATTTCTTCCGAGTTCATCAGCCCCTTGTTGCTTATTCCCCACCTGAAGTCTAATCCTTGCTTTGCAACTTCACAACTGGTTGCTGTGGAAATGATTATGTTGTCACAAACAGAGGATTAGAACTTCAGGTGGAGAATAAGTAGCAGGAGCAGATGAACTCTTAATAATAAGGATGCTGGTATCATGCAAATGCACCTAAACAGAAGAAAGAGAATTTTCAAGGGAGGGGAAGGGGAGAAAAATGAGAAAAGTCAAAACATGATTGCTACACATGTTTGAAGTAGAAAATGGTTAGCATTTAAAAGTGAAAAATCATTCTGCCATGAAAGTACGACTCAGGGGTTAAAATAAAAACACTTTATGCATTAGTAGGATGAGAGGAAGGTTTTTTGGATTCAAGGACTTTAAATATAAATGGAAGATGTAGCAAAAAAAAAAAAAGAAATCAAGACTAATACACAGGAATGTTAGCAATCTTGATCTCCAAAATAATTTACAATAGCAAAGAAAATGGCATAAGCTTCAAAATTGTCACTGTTACTTAAAAATATTATCTGGAAAGGTCACTGCCAAGGTCAAGGAGCAACTCATCACAAAATAATTGCAGTGCATTTATACAGCTTTAGAGTTGCACTTCTACCAGTGAAAATATAGAAAGCGAGAGTTTCTTTATTAACCAGATCAACCAACCAGAGAAACTTGAGGGGAAAGCATTGGGGAGCTTGATTGGCTGGTGAATGGGATAAGGTCAACCAAAGGAGTCCACTTGAGAATTGTCAACCTGCACTTGCCCTCAATCTCTGCAGGAGGTCACAGCTAAGTTCTTGAAGAGACTGAGGGCAGCATATAGTATTTGGAGTTTGCTTTTCTTTTCTCTGTTACTTTCCTAAACAGTGATACCTTCTCTTATTTTCTGCTAATTCTATAAAGAGGATAAATACCTGCATTGTATAATTGCTTTTGTACATTTATGTGGGAGTCCTTTTGAGGGAATGGTGCTATTTGCACTTTATTCCTCAGTGGATACAATCATCTCTCCTGTGCACATTTCCCCATAACTGTGTGCCTGGAATATTCATCTCTTTCTATAAAGCCAGTGTAAAATGACTCTTGTTTTCTCCTATCTAAGTAAAACTATAACACTGTCATCCATTCAAAGATAAATTGTCAATACTTACTAGAATGTTCAAAAGCATCAGTGAAGCTCTATCTAAAGCTATAAAATGATATTTGAAGCCATCTGAAGATACTGGCAATCAGAGATCCAAGGAATAGAAAATTACAGTAATTATTAGCCCTTGTGCTTGAAAACATCAATTTTTTTTTCTTGTCTAAAATTGTGTGATCTCTTTACTTTTGAGATTCGTAGGATGCATTAAAGAGAAGTTTCTTTGTTCATAATCAGATAATAGTATTTTTTTAAAGGGTAGGAGAGGGGAGGAGAAAGAATGAGGAAATATGCCTTTGCTCTTTGCAATGCCGCTGGTGTACTTTGTGCCTTCCAAGTGGGCACCTTAGCAAAACTGGGAGCTGGACAGCGAGAAAGCTGTGTGCTTTGACCTTTGATTCTGGCACCAGAAACTAATGTTTCCAGGCTTGGGCTTCTGCTCCAGGGTCAGGTCTGTGCCTGGGGGAGAGCAAGCTGTCAGTCACACTGCTACATGCTGGGCTGGAACAAGAGGACAGAGAGCTGACGGTACAAAGGACCCTACGTAATAGCCACTCCCGCCCCTGGAGTGGTGGCCTGCTTCAGAAGATGCCTCGCCTTCATAGAAGTGTTCCGATGCAGTTTCCCAACAATCCGAATATGTCCTTGCCCTTTTCAACCAGCTAACCTTCCCCACGAACCCTGAGAGCAGTTATGCCCTGGACAATAGACAAAAGTACTTGGAAAGCAGGCTCGGCCTTTCCATTTCTCAAAAAAATTAAAGGGTTTTTGAAAAGAGAGAAGACGAGGACCTTGGCAACAAGCTAAAGGTAAAGCGGGGAAGAAGGACGTGGGTTTGGTTCCATCACTGTGGTGTGTTTCTAAGGAAAGGGAGAAGTCTTTCCTGAAGCTGTATGAAATCAGGGAAAAAAAACAATGGAGCTGCCCGACACAGAAGATGAAGAGCTACTCAAGGCAGCATAGATGACAGAAAACTGACAGTTTCCATCCATGTGAAAAAGCAAGTTAAACTCATTTACAAGGGTCAGTCTGCTCCCTTTCAAACCAATTCAAGACCTGTACCAAGGACTCCAGTCACTCAGCTGGCTGACTAGCATTTTTAGCAGGGAATGTCAGTCAAATCAGGAGTGGGGCTTTTTGTCTTCATGCTTTTCTCTTCGTGTCCTTTCTGCCGAAAATGAGCTTGAAACCTAGGGCTCTGTCAATAAGAAACTTCAAAAGCACCAGTTTGAAGTGTAGCTCCCAAATTAGTTTCTTATTTAGATGTTTAGAATACAAAACACTTCACTGGGGAAGTTGAACAACCAACAGCAGGTACTGATGCCCTTCATTCCTTCAATAAACGCTTTGAGAGAGCTCACCGGCAGCTGGGCACTGTGCTGGGGGCTGGGGGAATAGAAGCGAAGAAAACAGAAAACCTCTGTGGATCTTCATTTGTTCAGAATGCAGATGACACCAAACAGACACATATGTAGTCAGTAAATGTTGAGCCATAGGAAAGCCTCGTGCATTAACTGAGGACTAGCAATTGGCATCATTCAAGTCCCACGTCCTCCTAAAGACTAGAGTGCACCCAACTAGAATGCAGACCTGGAAATGCCACTCACTGTCCTGAGCCTCATGGTCCTGATTGCCACAATCCAGCAGCATAGCCTGTGGGGAAGAGCTCAGACCTCAGATCCAGACTCTAGAATTCAAAGCCTGATTTTGCTACTTAGTATCTCTGTGATGTTGAACAAGAGATTTAGACTCTCTAGGCCTGTTTCTTTCACCTATGAAATAGGTACAAGAAACTCTCCTTCAGCCATACAGAATTGAAGGAGTTATAAGAACTTCACCCAGCACATGGTAGGTTCTACACATGTTCATTATTGTAACAACGGACCACTAAGTTCAAGGTGCAAATCCGGTGTTCCAAGGGATCACGATACAATTCTTCTATTTCGTATGCTTTCTACCACCTCACCCTTCCACCCCACTTCTCCATAATCACTCCACTTCTTCAGGCCATTAGTTGTCTCAAGAACTACCTCACTTCTCCTTTTCTTAGCTCTGTGTAGTTTATTTAACTCTTGGTGCTTTTCTGCAACAGTAAAGAAAAAATTTTTTAACTAAATTAATTTGACTTTACAATTCCACTGAAGCTCTGAAATAGTTTAGGATGCTTGCGTGATTAATGGGAACTGCTGTCGACTTCACTCCCATAAAGTCCTATGCATTCGAGAGCATGAAAGTAATTGCATATCACCCTGTGTTCCTCAAGGTCTCTCCAAATGAATTATAGTCCAAGGACAGGTGTGATTGCATTCTTTGGGAATAGAAGGTGGGAGGAAACTTTCCAGAGAAAAATAAAGCATATCTCAAATGATTTCATACTGTTTTGCTTCATTGAATGCTTGTCAGTGACGGTTAACTGTGTCTTCCTCTGACTTGTCACCCATATTATGATGAAGCTGTCCCCCAGATGTAACCACATGCCACCACTTGTGTTAAAGGAGATGAGCATTTCTGGTGGTAGAGTACCCTATCCTGCACCCACAGATAAGCAGCTAGGAGCTCGGCAGCTTTTCCTGCAGAGCTCCAGGTGACTCTTGTGCTGAGACTTCCATCACCATCTGCACCATTCATACATTTCTGCAGATTAATCTGCTCATATTAGGCATTTATTTCTTTCCCTGTTTCCCTTTTCAGACCAAAAAGATAGATGGTTTTGGGGCACACCCTTTATTCTCCTGATCCAAAAATTTGATGAGGCCCCATCATTTCTATGATGTAATGTCCCTCCTTAAAACAAGGTGGGATGTTATCATGCGGCAGGATAGTGTTGAAGGCACTGGTGTGTGTGTAAAATGTGTGTGTGTTTGTATGGTTATCTCCTTACACATTCACACCAGGATAGATTTAATTTGTAATCATCTCTTTACAAAGAACTTGAGAAACAAGGACAAGAGATACATACATACATAAATAAATAAATAAATAAATAAATAAATAAATAAATAAAATTTTTAAAAAAGCACTTGGGAAAAAAAATTTTACAACACTATTTCTCTTCTTTTGTTCTTTGTAATTGAAGGCATTAACATGAAAGCTGGATCTTTCTTTCTCTGTTCATTTGCTCTAACTTTGTTCTGTACATGGACTAACTATTGTCTTTTTGCCACTTTGCCTTCCCAACTAAAATCTGTGTGAAGTGGCTCTTTGTCTTTGCATTTTGCAATGCTCCTTTTAGCATGGTGACCCAGAGGGCACCAGCCCTTAAGGATTCTGCAAATTTTAGGGACATGCCAGGTAGTCAGAAGAAGCTCAATGAGCAGGCTCGCTCACCCTGAGTTACCACAAAATTCTGCAAGTCTCCCAGCAAACCCACACTGGGAATAAATTTTCTTAGCTATTTCTCCATGTTGACAGGGCAGGTACCAGCTCACTTCTGAAATGCAAACGAATTGGCTTCAGTGACATCAGTCACTGCATGACCCTGGGGTGCCATTCACATAGACTAGTGTGTACACCACAGTCTGTGGGAGCTCTGCCAGCCAAATCTCTCCTTTTCCACTCTGAGCTTCATAAAATGTGTCACAGAGCCCACACTCCTGGCTGCTCTCTCTCCTTCCCTTTCGATAACACCTATCTTTGAGAAAGGATCTGATATTAGCAATTTTACTACAGTGAAAATGTAAACTGATGTTAAATTATTCAGAGTCATTTTTAAAGCCCTCTAATCACAGACTATAAGCCGTCACTTGCTCAATAAACGTTATTGCATTCCTTTTAAGTGTCAGGTACTATGCCCTATTCTAGAATTAGAAAAACTATATTTGTAGAGTGCTTTGCAATTTACCAAAACCTTTTCTTGGTTGAGTTCGGAATTCTGAGTTGCAACCTAACAGAAATGAAGTCCTTGCTTTGTTTCATTCATAATTTGAACACAATTATTATTCTGTATTTCACATGAGATTTTAAAAATCACAATGTTGCCTCAACCAGATTTCCAGTGCAAATAAACTTTAAATAGACAAAAATAAATATTCTAACTTAACAGTAACTCTTTGAACTGAAAACAATAATCAAATCAATAGTCCTCTAATAAGTGAAGTGAGTGAGAAAGAAATTGGTGTTATTCAGCAGAACAAAAAGTGCTGAATTTTATGTGAAAGATCCTTTGAAAATGGCAGTCTTACATAAAATCTTATATTAAATGTGGTCCTTCAAGAAAAAAATTTTATCTACTGTTTTCCAAGCACAGAGATTAGTACCAAGAATGACAACTTAAGAAAGTCATTATCCTAGCCCAGGCACAGTGGCTCATGCCTGTAATCCCAGCACTTTGAAAGACTAAGGCTAGAGGATCACTTGAGGCCAGGAATTTAAGACAAGCCTGGGCAACATAGTAAGACCCCTGTTTCTACAAAAAAAAAAAAAAATTAGCTGGGCATGGTGGTGCATGCCTGTAGTCCCAGCTACTCGGGAGGCTGAGGTGGGAGGATTGCTTAAGCCCAGGAGTTCAAGGTAGCAGTGAATTGTGTCATTCCACTGCACTCCAGCCTGGGAGACAGAGTAAGACCTTGTGAAAGGAAAGCAAAGAAAAGTGAGAAGAAGAGAGGACAGGGAGAGGGAGAGAGAGAAGGAATGGGAATAATCGAAAAAAGAAAAGAAGAGAGAGAGAAAGAGAAAGAAATTATCCTAGGTTTTGAGAGAAATTATTTAGTTTCGCAATAACATACAATGCTAAGCCCCAAAATATCACCAGTCTTAATTTAGGAGTGAGGGGGAACACCACTGACAGGGTCTTAGGGGTGTCTTACAAGGGAAAAGTCTAATTGGGATCGGTATTGGGCTTTGAAATTTGTGCTCAGGTCATTTCAAGGCAGGTCTTTCAACACAAGGAACAGTTTGGGAGTGGGCAAAATTTGTGATATAATAATTTAAGATAAGTGGATGCAACAAGACCAAGGAAGCCAGTTTTGACAAGTAAACTGTTAGATAAGCAATCTGTTTACTCAGGTGAAGAGTACTGTCTCCAATAAATTGATCTGTAGGAATTTCCCAAAGCAAAAAATGAAGATATTTGCTGGTATATCTTATCTTTCCTAGACAAAAGTTCCCTAGAGTAAACAAGAAGTCATAGTGATCAAGGTATTTTACAATTTCATCTACATTATGTTGACACGGGTGTTCTCAGTTCATAGATGTCTTTTGCTTTCCAAGATAAAGCTGTTAAAGTAGCAGACAATCTTTTTTGTAACGTATTTACTTATACCTTCAGAAGTCATTATTTTCTCTTTGTGAAACTCACTGTGGTCTGTAATTTAGGGAATGCGAAGGTGAATAATAAAAAGGCCCCAGCAATGAGAAGCTTAGGGTATAAATATCAATTAGATAAAATGTTCATAAAAATGTAGTGCCATAAAAGGAAAAAAAATGAATTCCTAAGGGGGGAAGTTTCTGAAAAGAGAGAATATTATTAGCTGAGAGATTGGGAGATAGTTTTGTAAAAGGGTTGATGACTTTTGAAAGCGATAAGATTGGATCATGTAGAGATGAAGAGATGGGCATCCCCAACGAATGAATGAGCCCAAGCAAAGAAATGGACATTTGTAAAAAATGCAAAAAAAATGCTTAGTGCAAAAAACGATCAAGTCATAGACAGATATGGGAATTACAGTGGAGGAATTAGAAACCTAGATACATTTTAAAAATATTTTTTATTTGTTGACAATTACAAAACAAATGATAATTTAATATATCATTTTATACAGGCCTATGTTCTGGAAAGACTAATCTGGGAGCTGTATGAAAGATGTAACTGTCTTCAGTTTCTGGAAATATTGCATATTAATCGACAAACTTTTCTACTGCAACATACCTAACCATGTTGAATAAAATATAACAAACTTTCTCTCAAGTACCCAGCTTGCAGAAAAGTAAGGGAAATCTACAGAGGCCAAAAATTGATGAAGCTGAGTCAGCACCTACTACCAAGGACGTCTGATCCACCACAGCTGTGCAAGGGCCCAGATGAAGCATTGCAATCCTTGAAAGATAACAAGTTAGATCTAAGACACCTTCTACACACATCTATGCAGAGAATGCTTGGAAATCTAGGGGCTAATCTTCCAGCGTAAGGGCAGAGCAGTAAAGAAAATCTAACAGCAAAGGAAGAAAATAACAAACAGAACTGAGAACTGATAAAGCAAAACCATACCTACATAAAACCTTGTCATTTAATTAAACTGGAATTGCATGTCTTAAGATCTTCACTTATATTTGTAAAATTTATATGTTAAACTAGATTTTTATATATATACACACAGATACATATATGATCATTAAATTAACATTTTTACCTGTTTGTGTAAGTTTTAATTACAAAAAAGTAAACATATTAAAAGTAGAGGGAATAATACGATAAACTCTCATAGAGCCATCAACAAATTTCAACAATAATCAACAAGTGTTAAATCTTGCTTCTAAAATCACACTATCTCCAGAACCAAATGATTTGGAGGCAAATCTCAGATACCTTTTAATTTTATTCCACAAATGTTTCAGTATATATCTCTAAAGGGTAAAGACTTAAAATGTCCACATTGTCATGATAACACACACACATAATGATTTTCTGATATTATCAAATATCCAATCAATGTTCAAAATTCCACTTTTTTTGTTTTGGCTTAGAGTTTTGAGACAGGATGCATTTGGTTGAGATGCCTCTTCAATTTTAAATCTACAGTTTCTCTGCTACCTTTTTTTTTTCTCTTTCCCTTTCTTCTCTTTCCTTGAAATTTGCCTGCTGAGAAAAGCAGGATGTTTGTCCTCTCAAGTTTCTCACTTTAAATTTTGCTGATCGCATTGCTGTCATGTCATTTCAGGTGTGCTTGTTTGTTTCAGAAAGAATATTCCATAAGTAGTATTGTATACTTCCTTGAATCACATCAAGAGGTACATACATAACCAAACACATGGCTGTCTTTAGTTAAGATTAATCAGTTGCTTTAGGAATTGTCAGCTTGATTTATGTATTATGAAAATCCCCGCTGACTTTTTACTTTGTTAATCACTGCTTGGCCTGATTTTTCCATTAATATTCTAATAGCCAACCTATCTTTAAAAAAATAACTTTTTCAGAAAAATTTTTTATTATTCTGAATACAGTACAGACAGGAAGATTGAATTATTGCTTGATTTTTTCCCTTTATTTACAAGTTTTCAGAATAAGGAATTGGTTTTCTAGGACCTTCCAAAGATCACCAAAGAGATTTTCGGAAGTATCATGTGTATCATTTAAGTATATGATTATAACAGTTTTTACTGTGTTTCAATCCATTCTCTTTGGAGTCCTTCTGATTTTGTCTGTGACAACATTCTTATCTGTGGATACAATAAAATATGCTAGGCTCATCTGGTACATTTCCTGTCTGAGACTTGAAGTCAGTAACTTTTCTAGGGAGTCGAGAGACCACATTCTAGGTAGTAGAAATGACTGTTGCTCCTGGACCTGTCATTGTTTTTAGGCTTGTTCAGTGGCCAGAGTTCACAAATACAAACATTTTTAAAACAGAACATATAAGTTCATACCGATATTTTCAATTCAAACTTACAATTCCAGCGGTTTTACACCACTTCTTTCTTCTGCATTGCATTTTTTCTGATGCTAAAACTCCTAGTTGCTAATAAATATTTGGAATTGCATATAAACAAGTACACACAAATATACAGAAAGGTGAATAAAGGAGAAAGTCCATAGACTGAAAAACCATTGAGAATACTGTTCCTTAAATGTTTCCCAGAGAATTGTATGGCCCATGCCTCAGTTTGACAAGGATAAACATTTTTCTTTTATTATATTTTTCTTTTATTATATTAAGATTTTTCTTTTATTATTTTTTATATTAAGATTTTTGAAATACATTTTTTATTATATTAAGATTTTTGAAATACATTATTTTGATCAAAAATTCAAGATATTTAATTATTTTATTTTAAATGTAACACGGTATATTTTTCTTTTATATTAAGATTTTTGAAATACATTATTTTGATCAAAAATTCAAGATATTTAATTATTTTATTTTAAATGTAACACGGTATCTGTTTTAATTATGTGTACTAATCTAAGCAATGAATTTGCTTACCTGGGGAAGTTCTCCTGTCTCTGTTGGTGAAGGATCCTTGTCTCCAGACTTTTTTATTTTTATCATGCATACTTTCAGTAGAAAGTTTAAAGTATGCCTTCAATATTTTTTTTAATTTATACTACACTATTTAAGCATGGAATTTAAAGATGAAATTAAAATGAACAGTATTTCAAACATGTATTTATCACGTTTTTGATGGTACAATAAACTTTTCTGCTTTCAGTGTGCAAACACACACACATAATTAATCCTGTAATTTAGACTTAGTTTTTATATGTTTTACTAATTATGACAGCTACATGCTATCTTTAGCTAGTACCGCAAGGCACAATATATACTTAGGGCAAATTTCGTCTTCACCGAAAATGGAAATATAGCCATATTTCAAATAGTCTTCTTGTTCATTTAGATTGTTTGAGGTCTATTCCTTGTCAGATCTGGTTAAATTGTCATTATGTCCTGTTGCAACGTGAGTGACAAAAAACTTATACTAGAAATAGAAGTATCAGTTCTGCCATTTGTTTCCTTGTGCTTATTTATAGTCTTCTAATTTTACTAGAATACGTTAACTTTTTTTTTATTTTTTTGTTAAAGCTTGAGAAATAACCTGTAAATTCATTTATCAGTGTTTCCCTAACCTGAAACATAACATACTACGTGGCTAACACGGGAGTAAGCGATGGTGCTGCTGTCCATCCCCGGGTTTGAGGAGCTCCCCACTTCCTATTCATTGTCTGGGAACACAGGAGTAGGGCAGAGGGCCGGTGCCAAGACCTACATTAGATATTAATAAAACTGATATTCTTTTTCTCTTTTGTTTCTGAAAATAGGATAAGTATAAAGGGAAAACAAAATCTAAAATTTTCTTTCTCCGTGTGGATCATCTCCCTGGGTTGTATGTATCCCTAGATTCTGTAGGAAAACAACACATGAGTCATCTTCACGGCCAAGCCTCATAAAGCACCTTGTCTGCACATTACAAATACCTCCATTCCCTGCCAATATCTTGATAGGACTTCCTAATGGGACATGCTTCGCACACCCCACTCCCCCGCCTCACCTTCTGCTGAAGCTCACACTTGAAAATCACTGAATGGGAGGCTGGTGGCAGAAATCCAGGAGGCAAATTTAAAAATGAAAGCATTGAAAAAAGGGTAGAATAAGAGGAACGTATATGGCAGCCTGAAGGACTTAACCTGGCAACTGATTCCATATGTGGAATAAAGGGGGAAAATGTTGAAGTTTCATGACCAGGTACCTGGAAAACTGGGGTGGGATGGTAACGTAGGCAGATATGGAGGAAACCATGTAGGAGTGATTTGGGAGTGGAGAAATCAATTCATTTTTTGGCACCAAGCCTTGTATGTAGAGGTTCCCCTGAGTATTTGTTTGGGGAAGTGAAACTGGAATTTGGTGGGTGGCTAGGCCTGCAGATAAATATTTTAGGATTGGTTCACAGATTTGCAATAATGGAGGCATATGATAACCAAAATAAATAATGTAGACATTAAAGAAAATAATGAAAACAAAGAAAAAAAAGTTATGTAGGGAATTATATTTAAAGGTTGAAAGAAGGACGATAATGCACTGAGTTATTATTACTTTTTTAATCAGGAAGATGGAATGTCATCAAGGCAAAATAAGGAGAGTTTCTGTGACAGGGTACTCACTAATGTGCAATGTAGAAGGGAAGTTGCAAAAGGGTGAGAACTAGTGATCCATTATATTTGGTAAGTTTAATATTATTGCTTTATTTTTCTGCTTTGAGAGAAAAAGAAATTCCCAGATAGCTGCATGAGTTTCAAGGTAATAAGCAGGAATGGAAACAGCAGATGCAGATTTCTCTTTAAAGCAGTTTGGTGGTGATAGGAAGAAAGAAAAGGCAGACAGGTTTGATTTTCACTTGATAACAGATGCAACAGGATGAGGTTTCAGTCAGTTTTTAGATTTAAGAAAGACCTTACAGGACGTACAAATTAAACACACAAAAAATATAGAAAGTATTATTGATAGAGCACTGATATCCTCTACATAAGCGTCAAATCTGCATTCATATTTTCACATGAGATTCCGTCTAAGAAGGAAAAGTACTGCTAATCCTGGGAATTTTAACACACCCTAAGGGCTTTACAATGATGACAGCTATATGTTTACATTCGACTTCATCTGTAAGTGCTAGAAATAGTAGACAAGCTGAGAAAGTGGTTTCTTCAAGTTCCAGGGAAAGCAAGCAGGTCTTTAGTTCCTTGTCACTAATCTACTCCTCCTCTGTCTGGTAATCAGCAGCATGCATCAAGGCAAGCATGTAGCCGCCTTCTGGGGGCTTGAGACCTAGGTTGGGCAAGGGATGCCCTGCAGGCCTGGATTGATCCACCAGGAGAACTCCAGTGCATCATGATTCCTGCTGTTGCTCACCCTCTTCCCTGAAAATGTGCGGTTTCACAGTATGGTAAGCATTTTTCCCTGGAACAGAGCCTTAAGAATGGTAAGCATCTTTCCCTGGAACAGAGCCTTGAGTGGCATGGTTTATTCCTCGCAAAATTGGTGCTTGAATGACTACTGGTGTATTGTGTACCCTGCAACTTATATACATGGAAAACTTGCTATAAAGCTTTTAAAATGATTAAAGAAAATAGACATTACAGGTATTTGTTGACAAAATTTATAATCTTTTCTTGTTTTTGCTTTCCAGTGTTTAAAAACTAAACATTTATATCAGTCCAGAAAAAGCACATGGAAAAAAAAATCTGAAATGCAAGTCCTAATAAAAGAGTCCTAATAAAAGAGGCTTGGAAATTTGAATAGCAAAAGAGAGACATTAATTAAACCATTGGCATTAAGGATCCAAAGAATCAAATCTTAATCATAAAAGTTATTCCTGTACAGAAAATATTAATGGAATGTGGGCTGAAGAAAATGATGCAAAGAATTATGAATAGGACTTGACATTTTTATATGAGATATAAACAAGTAAATACAGGTATTTAGAAAATGGAATATATAACAACCTGGTGATAAGATGACTTAATTGGGAATAAATTAAATCTAGATGTAGTAAACCGTATACATGCATATTTTAAAAAGGATAATAATTTTGTGTGCTAGGAGTCTGCCTTTTATCCCTAACTATGGTAATTTTAATTGTTTTCCCAGAGCTCCATACTCAGGCAGCATGCATCTGCAACTGGCCTTTCCAGGGTGTAAGCATCAAACCTTGCACAAATAAAAATCCTGCAAGTACATGTTCTATTGATTCTAAGAGCTAGAAAGTCAGTCCACTTTAAATAAAAGGGTACTTTATTAAGGAATTTAGTATGATATGCTAAGAAGGTCTTCTCAGAAACTCACAGGGCATTAGCAATTCCCTCTTACTCTCTTCTCTCTCTGTTGCTCCCTTCATCTCTCGCTTTCTCTCTGCTTTTGATTCTGTTCCACTCCATATGTTGAACTCATTCAGTTCCCGCTAAGAAGCATCTCTTTTCCTCCTTGTTGGAGGCACGGTAAGAGACACAGGAGTAACCCACTGTATGTGTATATAAACTGTCCTGTTGAAGCCAGATTAACTGTAATCCTGATGTATCATGACCACCTGTGGACCAATCAGTCACTGAGATCAGGTCGATGGCATCAATATTGACTGGAAGATTAAAAAATAAAGATGTCCACTGAATATATTTTAATTCCTTTCTGATACTTTAAGCTCCTATTAGATAGCAATTTAGGAAGAAGTTGCTCACTCATCACTTCTGGGTAGTGGCATTTGCTACTGCATTTTGTTAGCCTGGTAAGGTTGAGAGTGCTGGTATATTTTAAGGAATTATCTACTGTACAAGTAGTAGAAATCTTCATTCTTGTCCTCTTGCAGCTATGGTGCCGTATGATGACCACCATCCCAGTCTGCCAAGGATTGAGTAACTTCCTGCAATTTAGGACTTTCAGTCCTAAAATCAGTACAGTCCTGGACAAACCAAGATGGTTGATCACCGTAGGAGAATGGAGATCTGGCTGCTACCACTCACATATACTCGTAGAACATTGATTGCAAGGTAATTTACTGGCTGAAGCAGGCGATGCATTGCTTCAGTGGGGCTGATGTTGAAAACCTTCAGCTTCCCAAGACAGCACGGATCAGGCCTCCAGGAGCATTGCTCCTGCCCAGTGTCACAGGCATGAGACATGAGTCATCTTCTCTGAGTGGTTCTTCAATGTAATTTGGAAAATGTTCTGGCTATCTAGTTATAAGCTTAAATCTTCAGCCACCCCAGGTAGTCCATGAACTATAAAATGTCCTTACATTTATTTTCTTCCTAATAATGAAATGAGTTATGATTTTTGCACCAAGAATCATGATTGATACACTGTGAAAGTTGGAAAATCAGTTTATCTGAGCCTCAATTTCATCACCTGCAAGATGAGAATAATGCTCTCCCCAGCTACCTTGCAAAGTTGCTATGAATCTCAAAAGGGATGATGTGTGTGAAAATACAATACCTGTACAATTCTGTAAATATGGTAATTATTAAAGAATCCACTAGACATGATGGAAAGGTCTTTAAGTACTCTGAAAAATAAACTTTCTAACTTTTCGCAAAATTGATCTTGAAAATATTCTTAGGTTGCCTAGGTAACACATTTTATCCTGATAAATAGGTTTTGGTATTTTTATTTCATCATCTTTTGTAAACTTATCCCCAAATAACATATATTGAGGAACAAAAGGAAAAGTATGTTGCTTTTTGACAAAGCATCTGAAGTAATCCCTATCTATGATAAAAAAAAAAAGGAATGTGTGTCATCATTTTATTATGAGATGATGACGTAAAGACTGTCAACTATCATTGTATTAAAAAATTAACTGGTTTTTTATCTGTTGCTTATATAAGATAATGTTGTGAAATAGCAAGACTAAAACAAGAATTTCATTGCAGTGGAGAAATCTATTTTAATTAATATCAGTACAGCTTATACTGGCAAGCCCTTTTATAAAGCCAGACCATTAAGAAATGTTTATGGTCAGATCTGCGATTCAGACTCTATTGACCACTCTATCTGCCTTTTCCATTCCATTTTTATAGATAATCCTGTGATTCAAGTCTGGAAGCTCTGTCCCAAAGGGTTTTTTAATGAAAGGACAATATATGTAGTGACTACCAATAGAATGGTTTGCCCCATGCACCCCCTCTTTTGGTAGAAACTAGCCTTCTTTCCATCTACATATTTGAAGACGACTCCTTATTAACTAGGTGTGACCAAAGTATTCGACTCATATCATAGCATACTCTCTTGCTTAGAGTTCATTGGTCTAAAGATGAATGCTGCATCTAGGTTATGTAATTATCACTCTATCTACACAAGATTTTCTCTTCCCTAATACCAGAACCATTGTAGTGAGATAGAGTGTTTTAAAAAAAAAAAAAAAAAAAAAAGATTTTTTGAAGGATGTTATCTGTTAAATTTCTCTAATGGATGACAAAGTTAGATGAAAAATTTTGGTGTTGCTGGTAGCTATGATTACTGGCTATTTAAGAAAGTATGTCTTCAATGCAAAAAAAAATGACATGTAGAAAGTAGTCCCCAGGCATTGGTCCTTAATGCTCCAGAAGTCCCTAATGCTCCACTCCACACCTGGTTCTTCCTATGAGTTGGCTGCAGCATCAAGCCACTGACAAGTCTTCCTTAACCCAGGGGTCTTTAGAGTCAGAGAGCCTGAGATTCCAGCCTTGTCTTTGTTCCTCCTGATCATGTGACCATTCAGTCTCTAAGGCCTAGTCTCCTCATCTGTACAACTGAGTCAATATGTTGTCATCAGATTATCACTAGGACTAAAAATGTGATTTGACTAAAATGTCTAGTGTAGTGCTATTCCCTAACAGGTACTTAACAAATGTTTATTTTCTTTTCATCAGAATTATTTCAACTGCTTCTTAACTTAGCTTCTCACCATTCGCATTTCTTCTCTCCCTTCTACCTTTCACACCTCAACCAGATCAGTCCTCTTAAACCAGCTCTGAGCATGTCATTCACTGGATGAAATATACATAGCATTCCACTGTATTCCAAATAAAATCAAAAAGATGACACAATTTTTCTTTCCAGCCTAATCACCCGTTACCCCCAACATTATATGCTGTCATCCAACTAAAACCAATGACTGGATAATAAACATATATCATTCTTCATGCCATAATTTGAACTTCATTTCCCTACAATCTTAAATTTTCCCTGTCAAAAATTTGCCATTTTCTCAAAGGAAGTCTAAAGACCAGCAAACATGCAAAGATCACTGGGCAGTCTACCGAGTAGGTATCACCTCTCTTCTGCAGTCTCACAGACCTTAGTTTTTCTTTTCATCTAGTTTTGTGTGCATGTGGCTTCATTCTCTAACTAGTGTGAGAGCACCATCCAATTAAACTTTAGGCCATATAATGTATTGATTAATATTAGTAGCTTTGGAATCAGATGCTCCAAGGTATAAGTCATGATTTTGCTAATTTCTACCTAAGTTACCTTGGAGAAAATTTCAATTATTCTAAGACTCTCTTTTCTTAAGTTTACAATGGGGTAATGATTTTTATTTCCTAAACTTCGTATGAGAGGTACATTCAATAAAGTGTTAGTGTAATTGCTGAAGGTAAACTGCTCCATGTTAAAAAGAATAACTTTATTTTTGGCAGGGGATGGTGGCTCACACCTGTAATCCCAGGATATTGGGGAGGCCAAGATGGGAGAATTACTTGAGCCCAGGAGCTCCAGGCCAACCTGGGCAACATGTTTCTACAAAAAATAATTTTAAAAATTAGTCAGGTATGGTGGCATGTGCCTGTATTCCCAGCTACTCAGGAGGCTGATGTGGGAGGATCATTTGAGCCCAGGAGGTCAAGGCTGCAGTGAATCATGTTCATACCAATGCACTATAGCCTGGGCAACAGAGTTAAGACCCTGTCTCAAAAAAAAAAAAAAGAATAGATTTATTTTTAAAAAGATGCTTTAATCAAATAATTAGGTCATATCTATCTTACTAGAGTATAGCAGCTTTTAGAAGGCTTTTCATAATGGCCAGGTACAGACAGAGCCAGATGCTGGAAGAACATTTGCATAGCTAGCATTTGTTCCTTCATTCCTTTACTCCTGCATTCTTTAAACAGCCACTTGTTTGTGGAAACCAGCAGTCAGTCAGGCATAATGATAGAAGTTAATCAAAACTGCACTTTCAAAAATAGAAAACTTTCTGCCAGAACCTGAGGAGAGCAACTCAGAAACTGGTTATTCCTCGGTGTGGACCATCTCCCTGGGTTTAGAAAGAATGAGTAGACAGAGAAAGGAAATGTGGTAAAAGTTATCAACAGGTATCAGTGAATTGCTTTATACATATTATCTTTGTTTATTGCTACAACAGGTCTGAAGGTCAGTATAAATATCTTTCTTTTACAGATGATGAAATTGGGGATTGAAGTTTCAATAACCTGTGCAATGTTATTGAGTTAACCAGGAAGCTGAGATTTGAGGATGAAACTCTTGGTTCCAAGGAAGGGCTCCTTCCTCTTTCTGTGTGGGTTTTCAATGTGTGTCACAATTTCACAAAAAAAAAAAAACAAAGTTCCCAGAAATTTAAAAATTTCACCTCATTTTTTATTAATGAGAAAAATAAGTTCCAATAAAACCAATAGAGTTGCCCAAGATCTCTAGCTAGCCATTAAAATTCCACAATGATGCTGCCATTCTGTGTAGAATAATTGTATTGGCCTATGATATCTGAAGAAGAGTTTTGAACTTTAGATTGGGTTATAGTCTCTCTAATTAATAAGCTGATTGTTAACCTCATTGTTTACATGTGCACACAAGTCATTGTCAGCACTCTTCATGCATGAAGAAGCAAAGGAGTTTCCCCTTGTACAAAACCCATGAGCCTCTCAGCCTCAGTCTGCACTAAAGTCATCACACCTGCAAGGCTTTCTGAAAGGCAAGTGCAGGATCTGTCTGCACCTGACAAAGCTTTAAGTGGCCTGACCTTTATAAAGTAGAGCTTAACTTTCTCTTTCAACCTTTCCCTAAGAGGCCTTTTCTCTGGACTGGGAAGAACTATTCATTTGAAGGCTTAAGACTCCTATGGCCTCAATAGTAGTTAGGTTTTGAAATGTTTAAATATGAGCAATAGGGACAGAGTGCTACTGGAATAGTCAGTCATTTGATGTTTGAAAAGGATACTGGAAGTTGTTTCTGGTCATGCTCCCCAGCTGCTCGTGTAACACCAGGCCAGCTCATCAGAGTATCTCTCCACTTAACCGGGCAATGACAGGGAGCCACTTTATCAGTAGGGCTCATTTAGTGCTGCGTTCCTCCCTTCTGCCCTGACTGGAGAATTGCAAACCAGAAACTGGTTCTCCTGCAATGCAGACCATTTCGTTGGGTCTAAAGGGAGTGATCAGACGGCAAATGTCCTATGATTTTGGAATTACTGGCAAATTTCTTATCTGGAGAGTGTGATCAGAGTTAAGTACACCTAGCAAAGTGGCTGACACAGTTTCCCAAACTAGGATACTCATGAACAGACACTTCAACCAAAGATAGAGAACTCTACTGAAGTCTACCCGCATGTTACTTTTCTTTCAAAAAGGAAATGTAGCCACTCAGTTGCCAAAGGTTGTCTTAGGTATCTCATTTTGACTTGTTAGACACTTGCAGTGGTTTTTCAAGAAAAAAAGAAATGGTCTTTCTCAGAGACGAACAGCTGCTCAGAGCTCTAAAATAGCCATTTTCTTAGTTTCTACCCATAAAGGTTTAAAAAAATAATTAGACATAAGGCACCCTATTAGAATTGAAGCTAACTGTCTGACTAGTGAGTAATCGGTAGAAATGGGCGGGGGCAGCAACCATAGACTTTGTTGCAAGATTTTGATTCTGTTTCCATTGTTTTTAAAATGCAATTTAAAACAATACATTGAGAAGTGATTTTGCATATGCCCATGAACTGTAGAGCAATATTATACATCAAGGTACTAATTCACTTAACCAGCCAATGTTTTGCAGTATCCTACATAGCATGGCATTACGAACATGGATTCTGGAACCAAGCTCCCTGTGATGGGTTCTTGGTCCTGCCACTGTAACCCTGGGCATGTTGCTTTGCACTGCTGCCACTTGGCCTCCTTACCTGTTATATGGGAAAGGAACAGGACCATAATCGCATGGGCTATAATGAGGATTAACTGGGTGTCCTAAGTCTCCTAGAGCCGCTGTAAAAAGGTGCCACAGACCGAGTGGCTTAGAACAACACAAATGTATTCTCTCACAGTTCTGAGGGTAGAAATCGAAATCAAGTGGTTGGCAAGGCCATGCTCCCTCCAAGCCCTCCAGGGGAGGGTCATTCCCTGCCTCTTCCAGCTTCAGTGGTCCCAGGCATGCCTTGGCTTAGGGACGCATCACTCCAGTATCTGCCTCCATCTTCCCTTGGTCTTTTCCCCATGTCTGTGTCTTCTCTTAGTCATTCACTCTGAGTCTCTGTCTTATAAAGACACTAATCATTTTGAATTAAGGGCATGCCTTATTCCAATATGACCCCGTCTTAAGTGATTACATTCACAACAACCATGTTTTCAAATAAGATTGCATCCTGAAGTCCAGGGGTTAAAACTCTAATAGATCTTTTTAGGGGATATAATTCAACTCCTGTTTGTTAGTATATGTACCTAATAACTACCTTGGTAAGCAGTCGATGACTGCTAGATACAACTGCTATGGTTATGCTTTGAGCCCTTAGTTTAGGCAGTGCAAGTGTAGAAAGAGATGGTATGCAACTCTTAACCTAAGAAGTTTACATCACAGGACACATAATTTGGCTTTGTCTGCTTACTTCACAAAGGAAAGGGAAAAATCTATAAAATGAAGAAAAAGAGTAAATTATCATCTCTTAGCTCTTATCATTATCAGGCATTACAAAAACATACACTTGTATTTTTGAATACTAATTAGAAATGTTCTGAATTCCTTTCTCTTTGATGTCACCCCCAGCGCTTCTTGGACTGCTTTTGATCTTGAGCAAATCCTTTCTATATATGAGCCTGGTCCTCATTTCTAGGGTCCTCTTCAATTCCTTCCAATGTTCTATGATGCTAGTATAACTTGTAGTGTGCATACACACACACACACATATATACACACACATATATGTGTGTGTGTTGTATATTTACAAACTTTCTACATGTTAATGCTTTTGCCTGATCTTATTTTCCTTACTATTTCTGTTCAAAACTTCCTTAAACTGCATTTGAGCAATTATAAACTACCTATATTTTCAATCCCGGTAAAAGTATGCCTGTACTAATGTTTGTTTCTTGATGACTTCTATGAAAACAAATACCCTTTGAAAATAATTGCTTTTCTCTATTTACTACATAAATCCTAGCAGAGCAATTATAAGGCTGTTTTTGGTAAAAAAGAAAAAATAGGTATAAAACTGGAAACCTTTAGTGTGATTTTTTCCTGCATTCTTATAAGACAGATGCTATCTAAAGAACAGTGATTTCTACTTATGTGAATAAAATAATGCATTTTCTTTGAGATATATGCTTGCATTTTATATCTCTTAGCTCAAAGGATACAATATTTCTGGTTGAAAATCCTTAAGATGAAAACATAAATTGAGGAATCCAGCAAGATTGTTCTAAAGGCAAAATCAAAATGATGTGACTAAATTATTGCAGAAATGAAAAGTTTCTGTAATTCTCTATGTGGCAATTTAAAATTTATGTTACTTGGTTTTCATCCAGGCACTTGCTTCTACCTTTTTCCCCCTTTTTATTTCCTTTTAAAAATATGCTAGAAAAAAGTAATATGTTTTGAATGTCATTTCTTTTCTAAGAACTTATCAAGTGTTCTTTTGTATTATTTAAACAACTCTGGAAATTCACCTTCTCCAAGAAAAGTGTCCTTAATTGAGTTAAATTTAATTGGTATCATTGACTCCTTGCTATTTTCAAGGCAGCATGCTGGAACACTGGAGATACCAAGAAGTATAATATATGTCATAGTCTGTCCAGGCTGAAAGGAAAAAAAAAAAAGAAAAAAAAAACAATAACAGCATTACTGACCTACTGCCCTGCTACAGTGTGCTATATGTAAAACTTCCCTGCATTGTCCAATGCCTTAGACTCTTAATTAGTGTCTTTTAAGTGTTAGGATCCAGGGAAACCAAGAAGTAAATGATATTTTCAGTTACTAAGGATGAGCTATTTCTATACATAGACAATGAATGACAAAATAAGAGGCCACTTTTCAAGTCCCTGAGAGGCACTACACACAGAAAATATGGCAGAATTTCAGAGATGAGAGGTGTCAGTTAGAGTGGGAGCCGTTAAGAGAGCAGAGCCTCGAAGGTCAAATTCTAGTTGGGGTACCACAGAAATTAGGAACTGGATGCATCTTGGAACAAGAGTATTTAGTAAGGAGAAAAGGGTAGCACAGGTGCAATGTGGGAGAAACCCACAGGGAGCAATGGAGATTCTAGTTTGGCTCAGGCTGGAAGTTCATAAATAGGAGACAAGGTTTGAACTCCTGCGGGAGAAAACATGAATGAGGTATTGAACAGAAAAGAAGATCTGGTGATTTCTCACAACTCATGACCTCTTTATATCAGTAAGAATGAGTTCAACCACATCTATCTATTAAATATTTACTAAGCACAGTATGTATATATTTATGTATAAATACACAGCTAATGTAAAACTACACTTTCTTAAAACATGTCTAAACAGAGAGAATATAGTCAGTGAAAATAAATGAACTTTTAGGATTGACAAGAACCGGTTCTAATCCTGGTTCAGCTACTTTCTAGGTGTGTGAAATTATCTAATGTTTCAAATACCACTTTCATTTTCTGTTAAATGGGGAAGAGTTATTTCTCAATGAGTTACTGCCATTTGCATAACTACTGGATCAAAGGAATGAGACATTACCCAGACACCCCCAACAGTGAGACCCATGATTGCTATAAAAAATTCCTTTAAGGAAAAAAATATTTTAAAAGATTTGCAAGAAAAAAAAAAGTTATAATCATACACAATCACATGTAGAAGCCAACACTGTAATATTTTGTCCACATTTTTTCCTAACTCTGTAATAAAATATGTTTTAAATGCTGCAGTGGAAGTTAATGGGTTGATGGAACATCCAGGCGTACATTGTAAATTCCTGAGAGGGTAGATGATAAAAGAGGTCTGTGTGTCTGCATCAGCAAAATAAGTGGCAGCCGGAGGCCAGATAATACAAAGGTGGCTGAGAGAAGAAACCAAGAAGAAGAACACAAAGAAAGCAGAATCCACATGTAGAATAGAGTTTGCGTAAAACACCAGAGGAAGAATCGTGGCACAGAAATGAGGAGGCAATAGTTGGGGCAATAACAGAGGCGGCTTCATTAACTATATTCAGCTGTTGTTTGAATCAGAAACCTAGCTTGTATTACTGAGACCTAAGCAGACGACCCCTTGATTTGGGGGCCTAGAAGGTAGAAAAATATAGAGCAGCAGGAAGAATAATTCAGAAAGAGCAGTTGTAGTCGTGTGTACCTGCAGTCCCAGTGACTCGAGGGGCTGAGGTGGGAAGATCGCTTGAGCCCAGAAGATCAAGGCCAGTTTGGGCAACATAGTAGGACCCCTATCTCTAAAAAATAAAAAATTAATGAAATAAAAAATACGCCAGAGAGAAGGGCCCATGAACAAAAGTAAGGGTAATGGAGTAAGTAGAAACAGTGTACGGTGTTTTCAGCCACACTGCATAATATAGATTATATAGATTAAGAATTTGGAACATCTCAACCCCTCATCATTAACCCTTTTTACTATTTAGGGAAAAAAAAAGTACAGCTCGAGGCCAACACTTATTTTTTACATAAACAACTCAAACTTTGAGGTTAAAGCAAATCTGATGGATTTTCAGTATGAAAATAAGATATAAAAACTGTTCTTAGAGCTATTTCTAAACAGAACTAACATCAGAATCGTTTGAATCATCAGAATCATCTATTCTGGAAAAAACTGGATTCATCAAGTGAATCTTCGGCCAACAACTCTTCCAGAACGATGTTAACATCATGCGTAGGAATGCTATGTTTTCTAGAATACGACATTTTCAGCAATTGAGAATTACTATATTTTGTAAATGAAAATACCACTACCAAAAACAGAATCCTGTAAGTAGAATGATGTCTTTTGTTTACGAAGTTGATACACTCGAGCAATGAGAAAATGATAGTAACAGCGAGATATTTCTGGCAAAGTTGTGTTGGGGTAAACGCTGCAGCCACAAGTGCTGTCAGTGAATATTCTTGGGGCAAATGATCCTCACGCTGTACAACCGCACAGTCCATACTTGCACTGATAGAAGTGGACAGAGAGGGAGAGAGCATTTCAGGCAGATAGTCAGTAATACTTATCGAGTAATTGTTATGTTCTAGGCACCTGACATAGTATACAGCAGTGCCTAGGTTGAATTACGTGCCCCCAAGAGATATGTTCAATTCCTAAACCCTTGATGAAGTTAAGATGAAGTCACGCTGGGTTGAGGAGAGTCCCAAATCCATTCACTGATGTTACTATAAGGAGCAAGAGATTTGGAGACCAACAGACAGGGAAGGCCGTGGGAAGACAGAAGCAGAGACTGGGGTGGTGAAGCTGCTGGCCACAGGGTGCCAAGGATCCCCAAATGCTAGAAAGAGGCAAGAAAGCGTTTCTTGGAACCTTCTGAGGGAGCATGGTTTGCTGACACCCGGATTTCTGACTTCAAGCCTCCAGAACTATGAAAGAATAAATTTCTGTTGTTTTAAGCCACCCAGTTTGTGGTCTTTTGTAATGGTAGCTCTAGTAGAGCTTGGATTTAATTGGTGGAGAAAGGGGCTTATTATTCCTATTAATCCTATACATACTAAATACACTATATAACTTACTTCTAGCAGCGGTGAATGTTTTGAAGAATAGTGTCACAAAGGTCTACTTGTACTGCTTTGATAGATCGTCCTGGGATAGCATGTCTGACAGGCAAGCAACTGTCAGATGAAAAAGCTTTCTAAAGGAAAGAATAACTTCAAAGACTGAGAGCCTTGGAAAAGAAAGAGAAAGAATGAGCTTGGTGCATTTGTGGATCAAAAGATCAGTGTAGCTGGAGTGTGGTAAGGGAAGGTAGATGGAGATGGAGTTAGAAAGGAAATCTGGACCAGGCCACCGAGATCACGAAAAGGAGTTTGGAGTCTGTATTAATTGCAATGAATGGCATGGAAATGAGGAAGCCTAGAGATTTGTGCTCTAGCAGATGATTTGGACTGCAATGTGGACAGTGTAATCAGGAGAACAAAAGAAAAGCAGGAGGTCCGTGCAGAGCTATGGCAGTGGCGTAGGTGAGAAATTGTGGTGGTTGGTCTGGGACCGGTTTAGATGTGCCAATTGTGTTAGACCACCCAGTGGGGATGTCCATGGGTACTTACCCATATATGTCTAAGCTTGAGAAAGAAGGGGAAGAATTAGAGAAAAAAAATTGAGAGTCAGTGATGTAGAGTTTATATTTAAGCCATGAGACCAGAGGATATTGTCAACTTCAGAACTTTCTTGTCTTTTAATTAGCAATTTACACATTCGTACTAATATCATGCAGGGAGAAGAGAAGAAGAGTATGAATAGAATCAGGGCTTTCCCACCATGGCCTAGTAAATCAAGAAAAGTGAGAAAATGTGGCCGGTGAGAACACAAGGAAAACAAACAAGGAGAGTGTAGGGGCAGGAGTGGAAAGGAGTGCTCCATATAGGAGGCAGTGGCAGTCACATAAAATGTTGCTGAAAAGTTGGATGCTATTTCTGGCCTTGGGAAGAGCAATTTACAGAGTCTGGGGCTGTAAGTGCCTGATTGAAGGGATTGGAGAAAAGGGAGGGAGGTAAGGAAGTGGGAACCAGTGGAAGGGCCTACACTCAGGGGCCTCATTCTAAAAACTAACTTTGGGAAGTTTTGGAGAGGATAAATAACTGGTCAGAATTGCGAGATCAAATCTGATGTCACTGGTTACACAGCTGGGGCCTGAGATGGGAACTGCTCCGTTGACGACTTTTTCCCCTTGTCTCTCAGCATTTGAGCAGTAACATGCCAAGTCTGCTTGTTCTTACTAAGCAAAACCACTCAAGAATCATCTAACCTTTTATATTTCCCTACTTGATATAGGATTTATAGAATTGTAGGTTTTGTTCATTCTATTCATATTGGCTACAGGGACAAACCCCTTTATGCAATGAGTACCCAGATCAGTGGTCTTGGGCAAATGCCATGATTCAAAAATGCCCCCAGCTCATGAAAAAGTGAAGATTCTCACAAACACAGAATGATTTGAATTAGGAACAAAGTTTGCAGTGATGGCAACCTCTCCCACCTCTCCTTATCCTCCCCCTGCTATTGTCAAGGAGGTGGTATCCTCTCATGACTGTACGGAGCAAAGCAGGGGAGGATGATGAAATATTGCAGAAGGAGAAAAAATTTTCGTAATTCACGTAACCCTCCATGACATGGCCATCTTTGTGATGTTGTGTTGCTTGTTCCCAAGTTTCCCTTAGGTTTGCTAGGGATAAGGAGGCTCAAATCACTGCAAACTAGTTTGGCCATAAGAACTTCAGTAACCATGGCCACGCAGAAAGATCCAATCTGGACACCCAAAACATTTATTTTCTGATTATAAAAGGTTTAAATCTTCATTACAGAATATCAATAGAAAACACAGAACATGTATTGCTATTTCCATGGACGAGTCACTGCTGTGAGTACTCTGTGTCTAATAATTTCAACAGCTCTGGGAGATGGGTGCTATCATAATCACTGTTTATAGGTGCAAGAAGGGAGACACAGGAGTTAAGTAATTTACCTGCAGTGGTTAGTTCTGTGGATCAACTTGGCTGGACTAAGGTTCCCAGATATGTGGTCAAACTTTATTTCTCCAAGTATGCTTTTAGATGAGATTAACATTTAAATGGGTGGACTTTAAGTAAAGCGAACTGTGCTCCAAAATATGAGTGGGCCTCATCCAATCAGTTGAGGCTTGAAAATAAAATAAAATAATAAAATAAAATAAAATAAAATAAAATAAAACAAAACCTCCCTGGAGGAGGAAAAAAATCTGCCAGCATATTGCTTTCAGACTTGAACTGCATCATTGGCTCCTACCTATGTCTCCAGCCTACTGGTCCACCCATCAAATTGTGGACTTGGCAGCCTCCATCATTGTATGAGCCAAGTTCCTAAAATAAATCTTTCTATATATATATATACACACACACGGAGACATCCTATTGGCTCTGTTCCTCTGGAGTACAGTGACTCAAGGTCATTGCTCAAGGTCACACAGCTACAAAGGTAGTCTCCCTCTCTCTCCCCGTCTCCTCTCTATCTCACACACACACACACACACACACACACACTGTGTCTCTCTCTCTCTCTCTCTCTTCCTCTGTGACCAATACCCCAATTTTCCTTTGGGGATCTACCCTTCCTCTTGTGCAGCTTTAGAGATTCTTGCCCTACTCTAGCTGAGAGTTTTCTTAGGATGCATTTAAGCAAAAAAGCCTTCTTCTTGGAATGAATAAGGATGCAAATTGGTTGGAAGTGATTCATTCTGACAGTGCCAGACTGAAGACATCCATTGCCTCCTCCTCTTGAGACCCCTTCAGTGGTTCTGTTCCTGCTCTCCCTGAAGTTTTCCTTAAATTACCTAAGCTGCTCTATATTTCACCAATAGATTTATTTTTTGCTTAAGTTTTATCAGATTTTTTTCTATTCTTTTGTTGTTGTTGTAACTAGGGAGCCATACATGACCCACGAATGTTAAGATTATTCTGCAGAATAAAGGATTTCCTGCAAACATGATTTGACAGCTTCTCTAACCAATTCCCTAGCACTGGTCATTTATGTTTCCACATTTTCCATCCTTATACACCCGTCTCCAAACATCACTAAGCATACAAATGACAAAAGGAGGATTACATTAATTTCCAGCGTTTTTTTTTTTCCTTCCCATTTTATGCTTACACAAGTTAACCTACTCCCTGAAATCCACCTCTTTCTTAATCCCTGGTAATCATAAGTGTTCTTGTATGAGATTTCAAAGCAGTCTGTTCTGGTCACATGCGGCATCTCCTGTGTCCCTGTCTCTAAACTCTGGCTCCACCATGAGGAGGATCTCCTCTTAGGAAGCCCTGCCATCCCCACTGTAGACGGTGCCTACTCTCAAAACAGCACTGTACACCACAAGTGTGTTAAATCTTCATGATCTCAAAGCCATCCGTTTGTGACCAATTGCCAGAGCAATCATGGTGTCCAAGCTGGAGTGAAGATGTGGCACAAGTCTTGAAATGAAGATGCCCCATTTGCAATACTTGGGTTCAGAGTCTCCTGAAGTTGAGCATGAACAGGATTCTTTTGTTTTTTGCCTATGACTCAGTTATTCTCAAGCTGAGTTGGGGCGAAGAGGACATAATCTTAATAGAAAAACTACTTAAAATCTGCAGTGGAAGCTCGAGCTATTTGCTTTATGAAAAGTTGGTGTTGCATCACTCCAAACCCATCTCTATCCAACTCAATTCCAACTAAGGGAAATGCCAGCCAACATATGTCATGCCATGTCATCTGCTCCCCCAGAACCAATCCCTTTCTCTTCCTCAAAATCAAGTTTATATTCCTATCAACACATTCAAAGAGATGCCAAAAGGTCAGACCTACAAGTCTAGGAAAGAGCTAAACTCTGAGAAAAAAAAAGAGCAGTAAATTTTAAAATTTGTTTTATTGTATCCCCAAAGTACCTGTACATAGTTTAAATAGCCAAAGAGTGCAAATACAATTATAAAACAATAAGTGAGAATCAACTTTCACTTATTCGCCAC